>NC_092872.1:115041570-115411570 GCF_028372415.1 Notamacropus eugenii | reverse complement strand
CTCAAAACAAAGTCAAGTGCAAGTCATGTCTTTATTTTTCTGATGGTATGGTCTTCTTTTGCAATGAAGGACGAACACACCTAATTTATTGCTTTCTCCTAAAGTCATTAGCTTCCATATGCTCCTTTTTAATTTTTTGAAGAACTATTTTCTTCAGTGAGCTTTTAAATCTCCTTTTCCACTTGGCTAATTCTGATTTTTGAAACATTCTTCTCCTTATTGACTTTTTGAACCTCTTTTGTCCTTTGAGGTAGTGTATTTTTAAAAGGTGTTATTTCCTTCAGCGTCGTTGTAGGTCTCCTTTAGCAAGCTGTTGACTTGTTTTTCATAATTTTCTTGCATCGCTCTCTTTTCTCTTCCCAATTTTTCCTCCACCTCTGTCAGTTGATTTCCAAATACTTTTTGAGATCTTCCTTGCCTAAGACCATGGCGCACTTATTTTGGAGATTTTGGATGCAGAAGCTTTGACTTTTATATCTTCCTTTGTTGGTATGCATTATTCTTCTTCATCCAAAAAGAAAATACCTGTTTATCAAGAATGCAACCTCCTACAGTTTTATTTTTTCCCTTTTTGGGGCATTTTCCCAGCCAGTTACTTGACTTTTGAGTCCTTTGTCAAGTGGAGGGTGTACTCTAGGGATCTGTAAGTTCTCAATTCTTCCAAGGTGGCACAATCAACGGAGAGGAGTTTTCAGGGAACAATCATAAGTTGTTCTCCCCAGGATCTAGGAGTATAATTCCTTTTCCAGAGCCTCTCCCAGCTCCAGTAGCCAGTGGTCTTCCTCACCCCAGGACTACTACTCAAGGCTGAGACCCAGATCAGCTGCTCAATTCCCCTGGTGTCTTTAGACTGAGGGCTCCAAAAATAGACGTTGCTGCTGCTGCTTCGACCACTTGGGGCTGAGGCTAGGGGAGGACCCTGCTCCCTTCTCACCCAGGTAAAAGAGATTTCTCACTGACCTTTGAAGCTGTCTTTGGTATTTGTGGTGATCTGGGAACCTCAGTTGCTGCCCCATCAGGATTCCGTGCCCCAACCTGCTCCAGACTTGTCCCTGCCACATGGCAAGGCCAAGGCTGCGCTATGCTAGGCTCCAAGCATGATGGGATAGACCTTTCCTGGTGGCCTTCTAGGATGTCTTGGGCTGGCGATCTCTTTCACTCTGTTGTTTTGTGGCTTCTGCTGCTCCAGAATTTGTTCAGAGTCATTTTTACAGGTATTTTATGGGCTGTAGGGAGAAAGCTTCTACATGCCTGTCCTTCTACTCCTCCATCTTGGCTACACCCCAAATTACACTATATTAAAGTAATGAAATACTGTTGTATCATTAAAAATGGTAAAATGTTTCAGAAACACCTGAGAAGAATAACATGAACTGATGCTGAGTGAAGTGATCAGAACAAGGAGAAAAACTTATAGCTAACAACATCTTCGAGAAAAATAAATTGGAAAAACTATCCAGATCAATACAGTGGCCAAAATGATTACAGGGAACTAATTTTGAAGCATGTTACCTAAATCTTTAAGTCATTGACACAAGATATACAATTTATACACACAGATATACGCATACACACCATATGTAGAATTAGACATATGAACACACACATATGTAGATGTGAATATATTATGTATAGGTATGTAAGCATACATCTGCATGAACATATGTCTTGCTTACACATTTACAAATATGTGTATATGCACACACACATATACATGTATGCACACATACTTCTACATATACATGTCCACTATATACATATATGTCTTTCATGCACATATATAAAAAGGATATATATGTACATAGTGTGTGTGCATATATCTGTATATATACACACACATACATGCATGTGATATTTACACATACATGTGCATGTATAACTTTTCTGTGCATATAAGTATATACACATAAACATATATGTGTGTTGTTTATACATATCTCTGTTTTGTTCTTTTTCCAATGGTAATGTATAAATGTATATGGATAAGTGAACTTTATTTTTCCATTGTGTGGCAATGGTGAGGAGTAACGAAGGTTGAGAGAGAAATAGACTGACAGAGACAGAGAAAGACAAAGAGAGACAGAGACACACAGAGAGAAACAGTGAATGATAGAAACATTTTTAAAAATGCAAAGAAAATAAAAGATGAGAAGCCAGAATAAAACGTAGATAAGCAGGATAGTTTTGATAGTTGCATTTTGTTACTAGATACTTAAAAGGAAAAGCAGGCTGTATTTAAGAAAGATTTAAAGTTTTATGTGCAATACTCTTTATTTTATTGATATTAGAAAATACTCATTTAATTTTCTGTTTGTTAAATTCAGCACAAAAAGGATATTTAAAGAAGAAAATTAATAATTGCTCAGATAAGTATGTACCAATAAAGCTAAAATAATTTTGCAATGGCACAATATGGAGAGAAAGGAGTACTATTTCCCTTTCTAGTGACTTTCCTTCTCTCTTTAATGTACTACAGGGACAGAATGTAAAAGATTCAATCTCCATTTTAGTGCCTTTTGATACGCTTATCTCACTATCCGTTTTCATGTTATTGTAGACTGTGGGGGAACTTGGGAATGTATCTTTGGCTATCATTAAATGGAAGGGAACAGCAACAACAGCAATCAAATCTTTATAAACCTTCACAGTTTATAAAGGACTTTCCCTTATAGTTTTTGATTTCTTAATTTTTCAGGACTTTTCACAAGAATAATATGTTAGTGGGTAGTCTTGTATGAACTGAAAAAGGAAAAGGAAAGTAGAACCAAAAAAAGATATACAAAATGACTACAATAATATGAATTAAGCAACACTAAAGGACACATCAGGTTGAATTAAGTAAAATGGCCCATATTGCTACCGGAGGAGTACTTCCCTCCATCCACCTTTTCAACAGAGGTAAGGAATATCTAGTATGGAAGTTGACTCCTGCTTTTAAATTCATCCACTGTGCATATTGGTTCTACTAATAATGCTACTCTTTGATAAAAAGGAGGATTTTATGGAGAGTTAGGACAGTGCATTTTTAAGTGTCTGTGGGATATTGCAAAGAAAAGGTCCAAATCACCACCATGACCAGCAGATAAAGAATTACATGTTATGAGGAGAGACTGTCACAAAATAGTGTAATAGAAAAATTCCTGAAATGTGGTTCTAAATACCTAGATTTGGTACTTTAGATTTCTTTTTTCCCCCCACGCTGCTAAAGTAAAAGAAGATATGCCTGACTTTAGACAAAATACTTCCTAAATCTTCTCTCCTTTACACTTTATCAGAAGGGGGGGAGGGTAAGCATTTATTAAAGATGGTGTGCTAAAACTATTTCATTTGATCCTTATGACAAAAAGGAAATAAGAATGAGAATAATGAGCAGGGTAATAGTAACTAGCATTTAAATAGCTTTCTGAGTTTTGCAAGTGTTATTTCATTTGATCCTCACAACAACTCTGTGCTATAGGTGCTGTTACACATGAGAAAACTGAGGCTGAAAAGCTACATGACTTTACCAAAATCTAGTAAGCATCTAAGGCAGGACTACATCTCAAGCCTTTCTGACTCCAAGATTATCACCCTATCCACTTCAGTACCTACCTACCGTTTTAAAATGGACAATAGAAAGGACAAATAGACCTGTTATCCTTGTGTAAAACTTGTCAGTTCATTTTTTCTCAGGTTTTTCCTAATTTGTCATATATCCAAGATATTGACTGACTTGTATTATTGAACTGTTAGAACACACACATACACACACACACACAGTTAAGTAGAATTTGTAATGGTTAAGTGCACAAAATGAGCAAGACAAATGTGCTTAACATAAGAGCATGGGGTGTGTGGGTTTAAAATAATGTTTCCTGTTTAGGAGTTCTGAAGAGTTCAATGAACTTCCTTATGTGTATTACCTAGCATCTAATAGATGGATCAAAGGGGATGTTAATTTTCTACAATCATAGTAACTTGGAAAGAAAAGAAGAGTTTTACTAAAGAGATGATTAGCTGCTAGATAAGTCATTCATCAACTCAGATGTTGTAAAGACATGAACTTGCTTCCAAATGGAAACAAGTTCTGGCAACTGAGTAGAAACACAAAAAAAAAAAAAAAAAGTGGCATAGCCTTATAAGAATAATGTCAACAACCCTGAAGTTTAAAAATAGATGAGGCTTTCAATAAATGGTAGGGGCAGGGAGGAATATATCTTCCTTTTCTTTGAAATGATTTTTTTGAGGAAAGAAGGAGCAGAGAAAGTAGAGAACTCTTCTTTAGCATGAACAGAAGATAATAATGTTTTTTTTTATTAATTTTTTACATTTATTTTCACACAATTTTGGGTTACAAATTTTCTCCCCTTTTATCCCCACCCCCCCAAACCCGAGCTTTCTAATTGCCCCTGTGACCTATCTGCTCTCTCCTCTATCCTCCCTCCCTGCCCTTGTCTCCATCTTCTCTTTTGTCTTGTAGGACCAGATAGCTTTCTTGACCCCTTAACCTGTATTTCTTGTTACCCAGTGGTAAGAACATTACATTTGGTCCTAACACTTTGAGTTCTAACCTCCTTAGCTCCCTCCCTCTCCACCCCTTCTCCTTGAAAGACAGGCAATTCAATATAGGCCATATCTGTTTAGTTTTGCAAATGATTTCCATACTAGTTGTGTTGTATAGGACTAATTATATTTCCCTCCATCCTATCCTGTCCCCCTTTACTTCTATTTTCTTATGGTCCTTTCCCTCCCCATGAGTGTCGACCACGTATTGCATTCTCCTCCCCATGCCCTCCCCTCCATCCTCCCCCCCACCCTGCTTGTGCCCCTGTCCCCCACTCTCCTGTATAATGAGATAGGTTTTCCTATCAAAATGAGTGTGCATTATATTCTTTCCTTTAGTGGAATGTGATGAGAGTAGACCTCATGTTTTTCTCTTGCCTCCCCTCTTTATCCCACCACTAATAAGTCTTTTGCTTGCCTCTTTTATGAGAGATAATTTGCCCCATATAACTTCTCCCTTTCTCCTCCCAATATTTCTCTCTCACTGCTTGATTTGATTTTTTTTTAATATATGATCCCATCCTCTTCAATTCACTCTGTGCACTCTGTCTCTATGTATGTGTGCGTGTGTGCATGTGTGTGTGTGTGTACTCCCACCCAGTGCCCAGATACTGAAATGTTTCAAGAGTTATAAATATTGTCTTTCCATGTAGGAATGTAAACAGTTCAACTTTAGTAAGTCCCTTATGACTTCTCTTTGCTGTTCACCTTTTCATGGTTCTCTTCATTCTTGTGTTAGAAAGTCAAATTTTCTTTCCAGCTCTGGTCTTTTCATCAGGAAAATTTGAAAGTCTTCTATTTCATTGAAAGACCATTTTTTCTCCTGAAGTATTATACTCAGTTTTGCTGGGTAGGTGATTCTTGGCTTCAGTCCTAGTTCCTTTGACTTCTGGAATATCCTATTCCATTCCCTTCGATCCCTCAATGTAGAGGGTGCCAGATCTTGTGCTATCCTGATTGTATTTCCACAATACTTGAATTGTTTCTTTCTAGCTGCTTGCAATATTTTCTCTTTCACCTGGGAATTCTGGAATTTGGCCACAATGCTCCTAGGAGTTTCTCTTTTTGGATCTCTTTCATGCGGTATTCTGCAGATTCCTTGAACATTTATTTTGCCTTCTGGTTCTAGAATCTCAGGGCAGTTTTCCTTGATAATTTCATGGAAGATGATGTCTAGGCTCTTCTTTTGATCATGGTTTTCAGGTAGTCCCAGAATTTTTGCATTGTCTCTCCTTATTCTATTTTCCAGGTCAGTTGTTTTTCCAATAAGATATTTCACATTATCTTCCATTTTTCGAATCTGCGCGGTATGTTCTGAGATATCTGTCTTTCTCGAAAAGTCCTTAGCGTCCATCTGTACCATTCCAGTTTTGAAAGATCTATTTTCTTCAGTGAGCTTTTGAATCTCCTTTTCCATTTGGTTAATTCTGCTTTTGAAAGCATTCTTCTCCTCATTGGCCCCTTGCACCTCCCTTGCCAGCTGAGTTAGGCTAGTTCTCAAGGTGCCAATTTCTTCAAGATTTTTTTGGTTCTCCTTTAGCAGGGAGCTGATCTGCTTTTCATGCTTCTCCCTCATCCCTCTCATTTCCCTTCCCAGTCTTTCCTCCACCTCTCTAACTTGATTTTCAAAATTCCTCTTGAGCTCTTCCATGGCCCGAGCCCATTGGGTGGGCTGGGACACAGAATCCTCGATTGCTGTGTCTTTGCCTGATGGCAAGCATTGTTCCTCCCCATCAGAAAGGAAGGGAGGAAGTGTCTTTTCTCCGATAAAGTACCCTTCAATAGTTTTATTTCTTTTCCCTTTTCTTGGCATTTTCTCCAACCAGTGGCCTGACCTCTGAATGTTCTCCTCACACCCACCTCGTCTCCTGGTCCTCCCAGCCAGCGTTTGGGGACTGAGATTCAAATGCTGCTTCCCGTCTTAGGATTTTTGGTGGGGGCAGGGCTGCTTTTCAGTGTGAGAATTAAGTTCAGGTGGTCAGGGGCAGGGCCGCCTCTCAGGCATAGTTCCCTCTGTGGGTTTATGCACAGACCTTCCACAATGGATCCAGGCTCCTGCCCGTTTGGGGAGCCGCCGTCCACAGCCGCCTCTCAGCCCCCACCTGGGGGGGGGCCGAGCCTTGGGGGCACCCCACTCCCCTCTCAACCCGCCAAAGAGACTCTCTCACACACCCCCGTCAGTCACCTGTTGGTGGGGGGGCCCATGCCGCCGCTGAAGATCCCGCCTCTGGAGCCCTCTCAGACCTGTGCCTCTCGGAGCCGTGGCTGCCGCCGCCGCCTCCGCTGCCGCAGGTCCGGGCTGGGCTCTGCGTCTGCAGTGCGACGGACCTTTTGCGAGAGGTTTGCAGGTCCCTCTGTGGGCGGGGGGACCCGCGTGGCCGCTGGATATCCCGTCCCCTTAGCCCTCTTGGATCTCCTCCGCTCAGTGTCACGGCCCCGGCAGGGCCGCACTCCGCTCCCCGTCCCGGCGCCCAGTCCGCGGCGAGAAGGACTCCCCGCTAGAGGTCCGCAGGTCTCTCTGGAGCAGAAATCTCCCTCGCTCCAATACTCCGTGGTCTCTAGGTACAGAATTCGCCCTGGCTTGGTCCCCTCTAGCTGTTCTGTGGTTTGTGTGTTCGGAGATATGTGTATGTGCGTCTTTCTACTTCGCCATCTTGGCTCCACCCCCAAAGATAATAAATGTTAAAAGGAAGACAAAAGTACTGTGTTTTTTGTTCCTATTTTCCCTGGAAAAAAGAGTGGTCTTCGGGTTGGAAAAGATAAAGGAAAGATGATTAACCGGGAATTGCAACGCAAGATAAGAGAGGAGATGGTAGGAGTTAGTCTAGCCATACTTAAAAGTGATTCAAGTCAGTAGATCTAGAAAGTCATATCTAAGGTTACTGAGATAAAATGTGGACGTTGTTGATTAACTGCTGTCAGTTATCTTCAGATGACTGAGAAAAATAGAGGGGTAGAACATTAGAGTTGGCAAAGTGTACTTATTTTTTTCAAAAAAGTAAGAAAGCGTGAATTTTTCAAATGATGTCAGTGAGCCTTATACGAAACAATATTAAGTCTTCAAAATATATATCAGTAAGTATAATGATTGCTGGTATAGTTCTAGACAGTATTAATCTGTGACTGTTGACAAAAGGAAGTGAGGATCACTATTTCAAGAACTGATTTGCCACCATCAAGTGATTCCTGATTATTCTCATTTCCTTCTTGATAGAGTTACCAGATCAGAAGAACCCCAGAGACATAGAACACCTGAAATTCAGTAAGTCATTTGGAGTGATGTGGGGCCCAGGTAAGTGCAATTAGGTTAAATGGAGAACCCAGAGAATGGCTATAAATGTTTATTATTGGATTAATATCAATACAAGCCCCTGAAAGGAGGAACAGTTCTCCATTTTTCCTTTGCATTCCTGACGCTTAGAATAGTGGTTTGCACATAGTAAATGTTTAATGAATTCTTGTTAAATTTTAAGCAGTTCAGTATAAGGCTTTATCATTGAACCTATTCTGTTCACAATTTTTCACAGTGATTGGTAAAGACACAGCAAATCTGTGTCATGAAAATTGAAGGAATAGTTAATGTATTGAATATCAGAATTATAATCCAAAATTTTTCTATGTGTACAGAATCATTTATTTATTTTTAAATGAAATTTAAAAGGAATAAATGTAAAATCTGATAGTTGGGTTCCAAAAACCAATTGCATTGATTAGGAAGATGTGGCTAGAGAATATTTTGTGTCAAAAGGACTTTGAAATTTCAGTAGACTCCAAGATAATTTGGAGTCAACAGTCAAAATAAAAAGAGCCAATAAATTTTAGATTATATTAAGAGAAGTTATGGGGGCCAGAGTCAAGATGGCAGAGTGATAGCAACTACTCATATAAACTCTAAGACAAGCTCTCTAAAAAGAGCATCTGAAAAGATTTTGGAGGGGTAGAATACAATAGGAGACAGACTGTGGCAGATTTCTATCCCAAGACAGGCTGAAAGGTTGACAAGAAGGATATGTTCCTAGACATCATCTTTCATGAAATTTTCAAGGAAAACTGCCCTGACATTCTAGAACCAGAGGGCAAAGTAAATATTAAAACAATCCTATGAAAGAGAACCTAAACGAAAACCTTCAAGGAATATTGTAGCCATATTTCAGCGTTCTCAGATCAAAAAGAATATACAACAAACAGCTAAAAAGAAAAAAAAATTGAGCATTGTGGAAATGCAATCAGGATAACACAAGACATAGCAGCTTCTACATTAAGGTATCGAAGAGCTGAATGTGATCTTCCAGAAGTTAAAAAAACATGGAAAACCAACAATCATCTACCCAACAAAACTGAGTATAGTATTTCAGGGGGAAAAGTGGCCATTCAATGAAATAGAGGACTTTTAAGCATTCCTGCTGAAAAGATCAATGAAAAAATTGACTGTTAAACACAAGAATCAAGAGAAGCATGAAAAGGTAAACAGGAAAGCTAAATCATAAGGGACTTACTGAAGTTGAACTGTTTACATTCCTACATGAAAATATAATATTTGTAATTCTTGAAACTTTTCTCAATATTTGGGTAGTTGGAGAGATTACACACACACACACACACACACACACACACACACACACACACACACACACACACACATCCAGAGAAGTAACTATGGAATTGGATCTCAGAGTGAAGCACATCATTTTATTTTGTATTACATTTTGTTTTGTTTTATGATTTCTCCCATTCATTTTAATTCTTCTATGCAACATGACTAAGGTGAAAATGTATTTAATAGAAATGTATGTGTAGAACCTATATAAGACTGCACACTCTCTCGGGGAGGGAGGGGGAGGAAGGAGGGAAGGACAGTGAGGGAGTGTAAGGAATTGATTCTAGAACACTGAAAATAAATAATTAAAAAAAAAACAAATTTATAGAAGCATCACAATATATCTGGAATATAACCAGACCACATCTAAAGCACTGTGCTCACTTCTAACCATACTGTTTTGAGAAAGAATCTGACAAGCTATTGTTAGTCCAAATCAGGATGACCAAGATGTTAAAGACAGATAGCTAGGCAGACAGGCAAACAGCCTGACAGACATAACATTTTATTAGACAATTGTAATGTTCCAAGTACTTTGTTAATCTGTAACAATACAAGTACCTCCCCTCAAATACCTAAATGGGGAGTAGCCTGATGAGGTATCACTCCAGAAATTGTAAGAAGGCTTTGGTCTGGGTAGGATAAAGTATAAATTTAACTATCAGAGCCCAGTCTCTTTGGAGCAGAATAAAATATTAGAATCGGGAGGAGGAGTTAAGGATGATGGCCAAAGTACAAGTGGCATGGTAAAGAAATGACCAAGAAATAGTAGGGAGATCTTCTTCCTGGTTTTGGAAGAATGGACTTGGAATAGTGCCATCAGAGAATTGATTGAAGGGTTTAATGCTATTTACCACCGGGAAGACATAGGAAACGGGGTAACCCAAATATTTGAAGCCTGTGGTGTAGAAGAAAGATCAAATTTATCCACAAATAAATAAGGCATTATTAATGCCCCTAAGGAACATAAATTTGGTAGGGGATGATAAACTCTTTAATTCAGTCTTTTTCTCAGGAATGTCTGACTCTTCATGACAGTTTTCTTGGCAAAGAGTGGTTTGTCATTCCCTTCTCCAGCTCACTTTACGGATGAGGAAACTGAGGTAAACAGGGTGCAGTGACTTTCCCAGTGTCACACAGCTAGAAAGTACCTGAAGTCAGATTTGAACTCAAAAAGTGGTCTTCCTTACTCCAGACCCAGCACTCTATCCACCTTGCCACCCTGCTTCCCCAATGATAAACTCTTCCTATTGATAAATACAATACAAATTTGAATTCAACAGTAGAGTAAGTGCTTTGAGATCAAAATGAGGTCATTTCCAACTTGGATACAGTGATGTAATTTTTTGAAAGAAGACACTTCTTGCTCTATAACCTTGTTGAAGAGATCTATGGAAGTTCTATAGCTTCCTAAACTATAAAGGAAAAGAGAAATGGAACAAAGAGAGAAGATAATCACAAAGTGTGTGTGTGTGTGTGTGTGTGTGTGTGCGTGTGTGTGTGTACAGACACATATGCATGTAACCATATTTTAGTTTAGGGACTTGGAAATTAATTTCAGTTTCATTATACAACTGCATTTTTATTTCAGGATGTGCTTTTCAGAAAATATGTGGAGTGAGGCAGGGTGGAGATTGAGGAAGTGAAATTCATAGGTAAAGACCATAGGATACATCTAAATTCTAGATAAAAACCTGTGCTGTAATTTGAAATAAGAACTATTCAAGGCAATGTTTTTCTATTTTGGTTCTTCTTTTTCCCTTAAAGGGGAAAAATGAGAAATGCTGTTAATAAGAACTAGCATTAACTCAAAAGACTTAGTCATGATTTAGCCAAGAGATACAGATATGTTTAAATTTCAAATTACTTTTAAAGTCATTAACCAGCCAAAATCTAATAAAGTGAAATCTTCGTGGTGTTAAAGAGAGCAGCAGCAGTTGTTTTTTAATGTTTAATGAAAAATATTTATGTGTTGTTCTAATTCAATCCTGTTTTCCTGACTCTTTAAAAAAAAATTTGTTTTTTTCTGTTTCCTTTAAGAGCTCTTTCACAAGACAATCAGTGCATTGTTTTCCACAGTTACTAAGGAACACTCTTAAATAAATGCTGTTTTCCATGGAATGTCCAGTATGCACATCATAATTGCAAAATAATTAAAAACTTGTGAGAGTAAAAAGGAAAAATGGTGTTTTGTTGAGCCATTCAACAGGGTAGATGAAGATTCACAATATGATGAAAGAATTTCTTAATACCAGTTTCTAACTATGGCATCCACTATGACAATTCAGCTGTCTTTAAGGGATTTTTCTAACCTTTTGGATTATTTAAAATAGACTACCATTTTGAAGCTGTAGGCAGCAGTTACAAGGAGCAAAGTTTTCATTAGTATAACAATATAACTCATTTATTTGGGAAACCCCTTTAGAGACTGTAAGAAAACAATATAAAATTAAAATCACTGAAATGTGGAAGAGCTTCCTAAGGAAATCCTTTTGTCTAGTTCACTGTTCTTTTCCTGACGGCAAAGTGCCTGAATCTTTTTTCCTCCCGCCTATAGGGAACAGTTAGTGATACAGTGCAACTTGAAGGGACCGAAGTGGCAGGGAATGAAAACCCCACCTAATTGTAGAAAATACAGTCTATATCAAATTGCTAACTATGGAGACCCAAAAATGATGTTTTAAAACAGACTGACATCTTTCTCCCACTATTTTTCTGTTCTATCATTTTTTCCTACTTAGTCTGATAAAATCCTGTGAAAGACTTTTTTGTAGTAAGAATATGCTCATCCTACTGTATCAAAATGTTTTTCAATTCTGCATGATAGCAGATTTACTTTCTTATTCCCCTGCTTTCCATAAAAGGTAGAAACCCAATAACTCCTTCTAAGAAGATCACGGAAAGAAAAGTTATGATGCAAATAAGATGGGGGAAAAAAACCATAAGGAAGTTCAATTTAATCTCCTAAGAAACACAGATCCCTTGAGGAAGAGGCCTTTTTTGTCTTGTTTTGTTTTCTCCCTTCTGGGTAGGACTTATTAGATTGGAACAGTAACAAATTAAAGTTTTTTTATATTTGTTATTCTATCAATTATAGTCTAAATATATGACATGAATTTGTTTTATTGTTGTTGCATATAGAGGAAGCAATATTTCTATCTTCCCCCAGATTGCAACTGTGGCTTAGAAAGCAAGCGTAGGATATTAAGGCATAAGGACCTGTGTTTTCTTGTTTATTTCTTCGTTTTTCTTAGATGCTACAAAATGTTGTTGGATATTAGGAAATGTTGGAAATGAGTGGAAAACATTAAATTATCATTACCAACAATACTGAAACCTTGCTTCCTTTGACCACTCCCATCTACCACCTTGAATGGTAAGTAAAGGAGTTTGAACCTTATTTGGAAGACATCAAGAGTAAATTACTAAAATTTTCTGAGCAACCAGTGAGATGACTAGATTATTTTACCTTATTTAGATTCAGTAATTCAAAAATAACTGAATATAAGAAGTCAACCTTCCTCCAATTTCACAAGGGGCAAGCATCAAAGGAAAGTGACCCAGGAAAAAGTGAGGAAATATTTTTCCACCTGCTAAACCTAAAGCATCAGTGTTGGAAGTTTGAACTGCTTTATCTTTTAGTTGTTCTGAGTTTTAGCAGAGTAGCAGTCATCTATGTCCTTGAACCAGTTTTGACAAAAATCTTATAGGTAAATGCACTCAGTGGATATTTTGACCACCTTATAAAAAATACAGATCAATTGTATTTTTGCTTTACATGAGTTTCTAAGTTTAAATAGTAGTAGTAAGTGATTCACAGATCATAAAATTCCGCAATCTCTCTTGGGAGATGTAGGACAAACATCTTACAGGGATATAATACTAACATTTATGAATGGCAGTAAAGATTCATTATAAAACACCCTGCTATACCACAGATTTAGTTATGCTGCAGATCAAATCATTCCCCCTGTGCCTATAGTGATGTATAATGCATCTTTCTCATAACAGGGAAAGCCAGAGACAACAGAGGTATTCTTTGTGTTTCCTCAATATTAGTGTTTCAGCAGAATTTGATTATAATTAAATAGGTGGAGGAAAAACGAAGGTGACAGAATGTAAGTTTATATTCACCCTTTTGTGGATTCTGTTTTTCCCTACCAACAGTTAATAGTGTAAAGTGATGATACTTTTATGGTTATCTTAAAACTTACTATTTTAATATTAAGTATTTTTTATTGTTACCTGAGGTTCCACAGATGGAGCATAAGTAGATTATAATAGCCATCCTAGACTTTTAACGGAGTTAATCATCATTATCACCACCACCAACAATAAGCATTTATTAAATGCTCAGTGTGTTCCGGTATAAAATCAAATGAGGTTAGACTAGTTATAATTTAATGAAACAACGCTAATGAGATTATCAACAGTTCATCATCAACAAGAAATTATTAAATGCTTCTAAACATAAAATTAAGAGGTTAGAACAGATATAATTTGAAAAGGCTTTATTTAACTGAGTTAATCATTAATATTATCATCACCACCTCCAACAAGCATTTATTAAGGGCTTACTGTGTTCCAAGCATCAAATTAAATAAGGAAATAATGGAAATAACATTCATATTAGAATACACACACACACGTATTGTTGTTTGTTTTCAAAGAGAACTGATGGCATCACAAATGATGACTTCCATGTGAATTGGACTTAAGTGAGGTAGAATTGTACGAAATTGCCAGCCTCATTCTCTCTTCCTGAATCAGCAAAGTCCAACGCAGGACAAAAATTAAGACTATTGGCAATAGCCTAGGATACCTTGGCATTTTAGATGCCTGACCAAGCTCCACGTGCTCCACAGTGCTTACTTTAGCTGCCTTCTGGCCACTGGAGCAAATGTTTTTATCCACCTATTCTGCTGGAAAAAAGTCTTCATATGTTTGAGGCAGACGTCTCCTTAACTTAGCAACATGTTTGAGGCCTGTATGGAAACTCTTTCTAACTATACCTATTACAACACACCTATAATTTAGTAACTAAATCTTAGGGAATTACCTAAGCTGCAGAGGGATAATATCTCTCAACATAGTTACCTAACTAGTAAGTGTTGGAGACAGAGTTTGAATCCAAATAGTCATCTCTGCTTTACATACTCTATCCTCTATGCCACATAGGTATTGTAATAAATTCATAGATTATAGTAAAGATTCTATTGAATTTTTAAAATCTAAAATCTCATTCTCTACGTAGAAGCTGAAACTACTCCGGAGTGAACCTATTAGCTGACTGCTAAGTTAAAAGTTTCATTAAGTGAAAATTCATGTCCTAAATGTTTTTTTCTAAAATATTGATAATAAAAAACCAGTGACTCTTCCACTTAATGTTTGCTGATTGATCTTGTTTGCATTATCAATTTACATTTTAAAGAGTTTGGTTAGGAAACATAAATTTAGTCTAGCCATTATATGAATTATCCCTAGTTCAGTCTAAATGAATGAGGATTTTTTCTCATTCTACGTGTCTAACTTTCTTTCACTAAATCTACAACTATTATAGTCAGTTATACTTTGTGAGAGACATTGTGCTGTGGTAGAAATAATTTTTGTATCAGTGACTTTAGTTCAAGTCTTGACTTGATATTCGCTACTTGAGTGACTTCTGGCAAATCAAATCCCTCTCAGTTTCCCAATCTATAACATAGAGAAGGCACAACTTGCTCCAACCGCCTCACAGGGTTGTTGTGGGGAACACACTTAGAATAAAGCACTTAAAATGGAAGTTATTATTATAACACAAAATCAATAGTTTAAAAAATGATTACTTAGATATTATTATGGCTCAGATTCAAGGTAGCAGGGTTCAGTGAAATGTGCACTATGTCTACAGAAGGCTTGAGTTCAAATCTCACCTCTGACAAAACTGGACAAGTCACATTCTTATGATTCAGTTTCTTCTGTAAAAAGAGGATTTTGACTAGTAGGCCTCTGATGTCCTTTTTAGCTCCAAATCTCTAATCTGGTTTAATTGATACATACATACTTTCATATTTCTCCCATTAAACTATACTCTTTGTGGGTAAGATCTGTTTTTGCCTTTCTATTCCCAGAAATCAGAGTGGTTACTGACACATACTAAAGGCTTCATAATTATTTGCCATTTGAGTGATTAATTAATTAATTGATCCTATGATCTATATAAAGCAGCTGTCTTAGAGAGAATCTGGTTATATGTAAAATACAGGTCAGTTATACTATAAACTTAGGTCCTGAATGGAATATGACCAAGCAAAAATAACAATTTTGTGCAGAATATTGATCAGATATGTCTGGGAAGCTTTGTGGAATACCAATCCCTATAGAAAGTCTAGCCTGTTAGACTGTGATTGACTTTTATCAGTGAAGACTGATTGGTTGTTAAACTATGTGTTAAAAAGCATGGTTAAATGAGCTCAAATAAAGTTGTAATTCTCCTCTTCATCAGGGATTTTATTTTCTTCTGTCAGAAACTTAATGATACTGAATAGACTTACAATGATTTAGAATTCCATAATAGTTTTACTTTTCATCCCCTATTAATACTTAACATTATAATGATAACCTACTTCATAAATGGTAGCACAAAAAGAGGCTACAGTGGTGAATTATAAACTGAAATTGATTATACTGTGGGTGAGGGAAAGTTAGAAACGAAAAAAATCATAAGTTCGTACTACTTCCATAGATTCCTAAGAAAAGAGTTGTCTTGCCAAAATGTCTGAGAAGCTGATGCTTCTTGCATAGCTAGAATTGCATTCAGGAGTGAACCTATTAATTATGAACCTACTAACTTGCGCATGGAATTTTTGCCAGTTGCTACTGATTCATTTTTTTGTAGCCCACCATGATCTCCTGAAATTCTTCCATGACCCTGGCAAAGTTACCATAGTCAAATATGACTTGGTATTCAGTCTTGCCTCTCACTGGTCCCTAAAGCTGCCAAAGAATTTAATTGCTTTTAAAAATACCTCATTGGAGGTTGGGGGCCTGGCTGAGGCCGTGGAGGAGCGCTCCCGAGAAGAGGCGCCCCCGAGCAGCCATGGTGGAGGCTTGGTACATGGATGACTCCGGGGAGGACCAGAGGTCACCGCACAGGCCCGAGCCCGAGCGGCCCGTCAGTCTGGAGCAGCTGCAGAAGCTGGGCGTCTTCTACTGGAAGCTGGATGCTGACAAGTATGAGGATGATCCAGAGCTAGAGAAGATTCGAAAAGAAAAAAATTACTGCTGGATGGACATAATAACCATTTGTAAAGACAAGCTGCCAAATTATGAAGAGAAGATCAAGATGTTTTATGAAGAACATTTACACCTTGATGATGAAATTCGCTATGTCCTGGAAGGAAGTGGATACTTTGATGTAAGAGATAAAGAAGACAAGTGGATCCGCATCTTCATGGAGAAAGGAGACATGATAACACTTCCAGCTGGGATTTATCATCGCTTCACTCTGGATGAAACAAACTACATTAAGGCGATGAGGCTGTTTGTTGGAGAACCCGTCTGGACAGCATACAATCGTCCAGCTGATCATTTTGAAATTCGAGGACGCATCCTGATGCTGTACTAAGGGGCCCTGGTTTCCCATAGATTGTACCTTCCCCAGGAATCTTAATGTCCTCCTTTTTGAAGCCATCAAGGTTTCTCTGCTTACTTGACAGTGCCTTCACAGACCAAGGAGAGCGCTGAACTGCTTAGTTAAATTATTTTGGTCTCATTGAAGGGAGAGGGGATAAAGGAAAGGAGGAAGAAAATTTGGAACTCAAAATTTGAAAAATTCAATGTAAAAATTTGTTTTTACATGTATTTAGGGAAAAAATAAAATATTAAAAAATAAAATAAAAAATAAAAAAAAAAATAAAAATACCTCATTGCATCCTTCTGCAGAGTTAGTTGGCTGCCAGGGTAGAATGCTGCTAGACAGTGTGAACAAAGAGTGACAAAAATTTTTAGGAAAACAGAAAATCTGTTTACCTTCTGTGTAGGAGAGAGCAACAGGGTCTTCTGCCACCTATAATTTCAAATCTTTGAATTATGGCAGAAATACTGTCAGATTAGTTCTATACAGTATTAAGTGTTAGGTTATTTGTATACTGTAGATCTATTAGATAAACATCAGTCTCCACTTTCAGCTGAGTACAGGTGGTTGTTAGTATCTGCTCCATTCATGCGGGAGTGGGAGGGGCAAATTCTAGTCACAGATCAAAGAAGCAAGAGAAAGAAAGGATGTTAGAAATCAGCTATTCTGGCCTCTTTGTGTTTCAGATGAGGGAAGAGAGGTCCCAGGAGCATAGAATGCATAGAGTGGTCAACTGGGTGTACCATCACACTGAGCTCTTGCTCAATGCATGTCTATCACGTAGTAAAGTGATATGTCCAAGGTCACAAAATAAATGGCAGATAATTGAATTATGAGATCATATACCATACAGTTTTTCTTTTAGAACATCAAGCATAGCAGCATAAGCTAATTTTCACACTTTGTTTTGTGTCAATAAATTATGCTAACTATTGTTCTCTAAAACACTAAGCCAAACAAGAAAAACTTATTGGCCTACCAAAAACATTTCAGAATTGCTTCTACTATGTTTGCTTGGAATCTTAGTTTTGAAAGAGATTCCTTACCATTACCCATTTACTCCCACTATGCAGTTTTCCAAATAATTCTCCAACCTCTCAGATACTTCCAGCAAAAGGGAGCCCAATATCTCAGAGAACTTTCCAGGTTCTTGTTGAATGGCTCTGATAATTAAAATATCTACCTCATGAATTGGAATTTGCTTTCCTGTAGATCCCATCGCATTCCCCCCTCCAAAAAAACCCCACTCAATTGCCTAGTTCTAATCATGCCACAAGAAAGAGCTTACATTATTTGAAAACAATAATTGAATCCTCTTCCTAAGTCTTCCTTTCCTACTAATTGAATGTTCCCACTTCTTTCAATATTTCCTCATATGGTATTAACACAGCAATCCCTTCCAGAATGTGAAAGGAACAATTACATACTATAGCCACGTATGAAAGCAGAACATCCCACATTTCCCAGAATATTGTGCCTATAGAACAACAACAATAACCAGCATTGTTGTCAGGGAACCCTTTTTCTAACATTCTGTAATGATATGGTTCATCCACCAGCAACTCTCTGCTGCCAAGGTCGCTGTCATATACACTGAACAGCATCTCTCCCTCTGAATTAGGGAGAATTTCCTGGTGTGTGACCCCTTCTCCTCCCAGCTATACAACCCCATTATCTGCATCCCCAGTTGAAGAGTTGTCGATACATTTTATAACAAGATCAAGGGAAGGGTAAAGTGAACCTGTTTGGAAATGAATGCTTCCCTGATTTATATTTAGTGTTAGCCCTAAGGTCAATGTAGGGCAAGAACCAGCAGATGTGTGATATTTGACAAGTTTTCCAGCAGAAATACTTGTTTATACTGAACAAAAAGGGGGGAGTACTATTTTCTTCCCATTGCTTCAGATTGCTGAGATCTTTTCGGATCTTGATTCTGTTATCTGATATAGTTTTATTCACTATCTCTTCAGGCTTCAGGTCACATACAAAATTGATAAATCTGCCTTCCATGTCTTAAAATCAAGTTCACTAGTGGTAGCAATGTCTTAATTTTGTGTTACAGAATGCGAGATATCTACAGAGTATAATTAAAGTAAAGTGAGTTTAAAAATGCACACAAACTCATTTTGAGTTAAATTCATTGTGCTGATATAATTCATTTACATAAAATTTGACTTAAATTCATTAGGTTGGATGTACTAAAAAAAAGTAAATTAAACTTCTGAAGAAAGCTAACCCATCCTTAATTTAGTGCCTATATTAATTGATTAAATTCATACTGTTTATTAAATACAATTGAATCTGTTGAGGCAGCTATTCTATGACTAAAATGGTACTGGATTTAGCATCAAAAGGCCTAGATTTGAGTCCCAGTTCTAACAATTTTTGCTGTACAGTCTATGGTAAGCTAAAAAATTTTTGAGTCTCAATTTCCTCATTTGTACAACAGGAATAAGCCTGTCAACAAGCAAACATTTATAAGTCCTTACAATATATACCAGGCACTGTCCTAAATTTTGGTAATGCAAATACAAGCAGAAAGATAGTCCTTGACCACCTTAAGGAGCTTCCATTCTAGGTGGGAGTAGTACACATAAAGTACTTTGTAACCCATAAAGGATTGCCAGTGGCAGCTGTTTTTATTATATGAAAAGACTGGAGTCATAGATTTATAGTTGAAAGGACCTCATCTGTAAAATGAGAAGATTGGATTATCTCTCCTTTAAAGTTCCTTCTTTTTCTGAATCCACCATCATATGTGATAATATATGAAAGTGCTCTGACAATTTCAAATCACTATGCAAATGTAAGGGATATTGCCAACAGATCGACTAACACTGAGCTTTAAATCTGAGGATAATGATTGATTATTCAAAGAGTGGCATTCAAATGGTAGCCCATTTGAGAATGAAGTGGCATGTGGGCTCTTCACATAGATGAATGCGCAATGTTCTGGCCATAGCAACTCGTAAAGTCATGTCTGAGATTCTTGATTTAGGAAAGATATAGTTTATCCTACATCATTATAGGCATTTCTGGGTGTGTGTTAGGAGGAGAAGAGCACGACTGAAATATTTTACCAAAAGTTGCTTGAATGACTGAAAGTTAAAGCATACTCTTTCTGTCCTATCACTGAGAGCTCTCCCCCCTCCCAAGGAGGAAAGACAGGAAGAAAAAGAATAGGTAGTTTTGTACTGGTAATAAGGACTAATCATGAAAAGCCTACATCCTACTTCTTTAGCTACACTTAGAAAGGGACTGCGGTTGCTTCAGAAAGCTTTCATTTAATATGCTTATTTTTCCCCATTGAAGTCTGTTTAGTTATTACCTGTGTTCCCTCTATCATACTGTACTTTGAATAACTTCAGAGAGAAGAAGCACGTCTTTAGATCAAAGAACAAACTGATTGAGAAAAATGAATTGTCATTAAAAAAAGCTAACATAGTATTGTTTTGTTAGGGCAGTAAGAGATCTAAAAATGACACACCAGAAAATACAGCACCAAGGTACATCTAAATCATCTAATATCACATCAGTCATTGTCCAGTCACTTTGTATGCCATATCATTCTGTGGTGCCCTCTCAACTACTCTCTCTTTTGAGGGAAGCAAACACAGTTTAATCTTATGGTAATTAAGTATCATTCATCTCCTATTTCAGTGGACTTTGCTCTCAAAAAGTAATGTCATTAAATCCATTGAAAAGATGGTCAGCAAGAGGAAAACTTAGACTCAGTTTCCTAAGTTGGCAACCAAACTTATCTGAAACCCAGGTTTTATGCTTAGTGGCATAATAGAAAAGAAAATAAACCTCAGTTTTAGGAAGACCTGACTTAATATCGTGTTTTAAACACTTTCTAGCTGTGTGATTATAGTCAAATCACTTAACATCCATCAAGCATCTCTTAATTAAATATCTATAGCCCACAGTTTTTGTGAGGGCCAAATGAGATAATATATGAAAAGTGTTTTGTAAACTTTTAAGTAAGTATTCATAGATATTAGCTATTATTATGAAATAAGAAAATAAATTATTAGTTAAATATCACTGGTTTTCATGAAAATATGCAGGAAGCATAAGTACTGCTGATTTAGCTAAAGACAGCAAAGTTTGTTTTAATTCGGGCCAGACTTTTTATTGCAATGGAATGAACTCCTGGTGAGAAAACTGGAAAAAAGCCCCTACTGATTTTTGCTGACAGGGGTTTAAGTATAAATAGTTCTTTTAATTCTTTGCAAAAGTATATGGAACTGCGAAACTAAGGAGAGGACAAAGGTAGAAAGAAGTTTTGCTAAGTATAGAATGGAAGCTCCTTGAGGAAAGAGACCTGTTTTCATTTTATCTTTGTATCCCCATAGCAAAGCACAGTTCCTTACAGTTTAAAGGAGCAAGCATAATAAATCCTTATTGGGTTACATTAATATATACTTCTGCATCTGTAAAATATTCTAACTTGCACAATATTTTCATTTTGCACTTGTTCTCTGAAGAATTTAAAATAAACTATAACAAATAGGTATAGATTAATACAGTTATTACTATTCAGTGCTCAAATGAGTCTGTAACCTAGTTTATTTTGACACTTCTTCCAGTGATGCTGGTTATAATTTAGCTATATCTTCACATTCTAAGTGACTCATATACTTCATAAAGTTTTGACACAGAAAGTCTGCCCAGCATGCTGGAGAACTTCATTGCTTTGTTTTGTTTTGTTTTTTTTCCAGTGTCTACTCATTATCATCCCTTTTCTTCATCACATGACTATAGCATCTTGTCTTTCTAGCCTGGATTTCCTTGATGACATGCCTTTAATCCTATGCTTGAAGTTACTGACTGTTATTTGGTACAACCTACTCATACCTACCATGTGCTTCTCCAGTTCTTATGTGAAAATATCTTTCAATTTTTCAGAGACTTTTGTTGCGGTGAGAGCAACATCTTAACCCCTTGTTAAGTTAAGACTAGCTTTTACTTCAAAGGTATTGAGGCACTGAGACATTCCCTAAAATCTGGTTGGCTCAGGGGACTAAGGGATCATACTGTTGGTATCTTTTTCTCATCCACTGAGTACAAAGCAATCATGAACAGCTGGTGGAGGCAAAATGAGTTCTCATAGGTTTGGCTAGTCTATCACAGTAAGTAATTCAGCCAAGGGGCCTTCATTTAATAATAATATTTTTATAATGCTTGTCATATGCCAGATACTTTACTAGGAGCTTTACAATTATTATCCAATTTTATCCTCACAGCAGTCTTGAGAGATAGGTTATTAACTCCATTTTACATACGAGTGGCTGACACAAGTAGGTTAAGTGATTGCTCAGGATCAAGCATCTAGGAAGTGTCTGAGGCTTGATTTGAACTGAGTTCTTCTAGACTTCAGGCCCAGCTTTTTGTACTAACCCACTCTGCTAACTAGATGTCTCAATCAATTCAAGTTTTCCTCAGTCTCAATCCTTATTGAATATTTTCTTGACATGGCCTTTTATTAACTATTGAATAGCTTAGGAGTGCCACATTTCCTTCCATTATCAAACTTAATTGTCACAAGACTGGCCTGACTAAGACTCAGTTTAGAACAGTTGAGTTCCTTGTCTCAAATTATGTATCACCAGCAGAATGTTGTTATTAGAAATGTGAGCTCTTGTTTCCAAGAGAATCTTGGAATTGTTAAATGAACTTTCCAAGTTCCTAAAGATAATTCAGCCTACTTCTTCCTTTAGTTAATTCTGAACAGAACTAAGTATCTATTTGTCTTGTCTGTCTCAAATGTGTGTATACACACATATCACACATATACACACATGTACACACACACAAGATCTACCAGTTGATCACCCCAAGGAATGTTATAATCAGTACTTCATTGATGTTGTCTTTTGCATGTGGATAGCAAAGCTAAATTCTTTTTAGTAGTTATGGAGCTCATCTGGGAGATTCTGTAATGTTCAAGACCTTGAGTCAGCCATTATAATTGCCATCAACAAACGGGGACATTTGGAAGACCTCAGCTAGCTTAGGAAATATCTCTTCAACTAAGACACCAAAGTAGATGTTCTTTCTAACCTTGGCGTACATCTTTTTTTTTTTTACATGCTTCACCTGAAGTTTATGATTAGAGGGTCATTAAATAGGGTTATTTCCACTGTTGCATCTTATAAGGAATCCTGAATGACCATGACACTTTGATGATAGACACCTTGTTGAAAGAGAGTCTGTAAAGTTATGAGTTGCTAGCGAATAAAATGTTTTTTCCCTTCCATAATCAACAAACAATAAGAAGAGAGAGATTTTACATTCTTTATATCTTAAGGTCAATTGAAAATTGGCAAAATATTTAGTGTGTGAAAAAATATTGCTTACAATATTAATACACAAATATATACTTTAATGTTTTAAATGATCAGCAATTTTATTGTTGTAACCACTATTTCCATTGATATAATTGTTTCAAAATTACTGATTACCTGATAGTTAACCAAACAGTAATGAGTCTTTCAAAATAAATAAAGCTTGGTTGAGGAACACAAAGTCTGTCACCATGTGTATAGCTTAAATCATCTTTAGTTTTGGGAGACTGATCTAGATTTTGCACTCTGACAGAGCTATAACAAGCAACTTTGACAATTCCTGTGGGAAGGTAAAAAATGGGAATGAAAAAAAGACTTGTAGACAGTAAGCCTCCATTTTCCAATCATGAGGGAAAAATTGCACCAATTTACAATTCTTGATTTTAACTAATTATTCTTACTAGCTAGTTGTTAAGCTCAGTAGCTGCTATACTGTAGGGGAAAAAATGAAAGTATTTTCAGAATCCTTTAAACTTCAGTGTCCTAGATCAAACACCACTGAAAAATTAAGTTCACCTCCTTGATAAATTGAAGTAATAAAACATGATTTTATTTAAGGATAGTTATATATGCATATATATCCATTTTGTTTAATTTGCAAGTATTTCTCCATACACATACACACATACACGACAGATTTGTCTACATCTACATGTGCATGTATCTGGATATGATATATGAACATGTGTTATGAATACATATTCAGACTACATCTATTTCAGAAATTCAAGCTTAGTAGTCATAGTTTATATTTAAATTTATATTATATTTATATTTAAGGGATTGCAAACATTAAATTCATTTTTATTAGTGTACATACTATACATATATAAATAATATATCATATACAATAATGTACATATATACATACACATATACATATAAAATATGTATAAATACAGAGGATTCTTTCATAATACAAAGTCAAGGAAACTGACAAATAGCAATAGAGTCACACATCTGAAAGTCACCTAAAGAGAAGTGAACAAGGATAAAGTAAAATGAGTACTGAAAACTAAAGCAAGAGACCAAAATTGATTTCAGGGATCATTTCTTCTTTCTTAGGAAAGCAGCTAGGGAACAGACAGAAAGGGCTATGGTGCAGTGCCAGTCTGACTTTCACAGTTTGCCCCTTTACAGATGTCATCTTAATGACTTGCCATTCTTTCATCCCTTTTGATACTTGAATTTGTACTTTTATGCAGATGTCATCTGGTAACAGTGTTCAAAACAAACTATATAACCTTTTTCTCAAGGCATGAAACTGAATAACAATATTCATTTCCAGGTTTTCTGCATTCATTTCTAAAAGCTCACTTACACAGGAAAAAAAATCTACAAAATAGCTATATAAATACTACCAGCTAATACCACACACCTGATCATCATGAATTTGGAAAATTCTGCATCTAACAATGTAGTCTATTTCTGAGAGGACTGAATATTAAGCCTGATAAAACTAATAGTACCATTTATGTACATATATATGCACATACATGTATATATATATGTGTGTGTGTGTGTGTGTGTGTGTGTGTGTGTACACAAGAGCTCTTAGATTAGTCATTTAGTGTTTCTCTTATTATTCTCAACAACTATTTCAAGAAATAATTTAACAATGAGAAATAGGCAGTATACGGATAAAGAAGGTTCACAGTCCTGAAAGTATTTGCTATCATTATACTTAGTATGTCTTAAAATGCCAAAGAAAATGAAACTCCAACCCAGCAATTTAGCCACTGAGCTAAATGTATTTCCTGATGAGGTAGTTGCATATCACTGGAGACCAAATTAAAAAGTCAGCTAAAGTGGATTGGAAATATAAGAATTGAATGGAGAGAGACAAAAGCATCAGACATGAAAAGAGCCAAACAGATATTGCCGGTAATGGTTTTATTTAGAATTATGAGTTGCTGCGAAGCAAGGCACTATTTAAATTAACTATGTATGATGTAGCTAAAATAGTAAAACAAACGAATAAACATACATACAGCCACAAATAACATTTGCAGGTATTTCAAACTACCTTTTCTGAATTTACTGTCATTTTACCTAGTGTGTCTTAAAGTGTCTTTTTGTCTCCCAGGAAATCGTTTCCCAAAATATCACCTGTCTCTTACAATCCTGAAATCTTCTATTTAATATTTTCCCCTACTACCTGTGAACAAACAAAAACAAAAACAAACAAACAAAACAAAAACTTCTTTTGACCCTGATATACCTTCAAGGTATTATCCTATATTTTTCTTCCCTTTAACAGTCAAATAGCATTACTTCTCTACTTATATTGCTTTTACTTATTTCTCAGCTCCTTACTATTTGATTTCTGACCTCTTCACTCAACATTAGGCATTAGGACTCTCCTAATCCTGCCCTTGCTCCCATGTTTTCCATCAAATTATAAACTAGCATTTACTTTGTGTATATTTTCCTTGTATGTACTGTTTTCCAATAAAATGTGAGCTCCTAGATGACAGGAGTTGCTTCATTTTTCTTTTCCTTTTTATTATTATCAGAACCTAGCAAATGTCTAGTACATTTTTATCACTTAATAAATGACTATTGATACAGTACAGGATTATAGATTTAGAGCTGTAAGTGACCTTAGAGATGATCTAATGCAGTCTCATCATTTTGCAAAATGAGGTTCAGAGAGGTTAGACAACTTGCCATATTTTATATAGATCTTAAACGAGAGAGGCAGGATTTGAATCCAGGACTTCAAATAATTCAGAACTTTCCACTGTAACATGATTGGCTTATTGAATGAATACCTGTATAAATATTACTGATTATCTCAAAGTTATATTTTCAGATTATTCCTTGGCAATATGGATGTGTTGGACCTGTGATTTTAGATATTGAGGAGCTCCCAGGATTTGATTGCAGATATCCCTGAATGTAAGACTAACTATCCATTATGCCACATTTCTGCTCATTGTTGAAACAAATGTACAGCTTCGTACTTCAGAAGTTATAACCATCATTAAGTTGCATCAAGGTTTTCTCTGTGGAAACAAAGCAATGATGAGAAATAGACCTCTCAGTTTTTCATTTTCAGAAAGAAACAGTATGAGACCTTTGTTGTTTTCCCAGTGGTTATTATTACTCAACAGTCATGAAGTACTTCATATTTGCAAAATGCTATATTATTAAACATTCATTCCTTTCCTGTGAGGTGGATTGCATAATGAGCTTTATTTTTCTGAGGAAAAACATGAAGGAGGAGGGAGGGAGGAAGAAGTAAAGTAGAGAAAGAGGAAAAGAAAAAGGAGAGAGAGAAACAGAGAGAGAGAGAGAGAGAGAGAGAGAGGTGAAAAATGAGAATGTATCTCTCATAGGAAGCAGATTAAGCTGCCCTTCAAATAGAGGAGCCACACTTTCCAAACAGTATGCCCATGCGTTGTAATTCTACGTGCATGGGCTATCAGGGTAGAATTATGAATAGGAACGTTAAAGACTTACAAAAATATTAGTTTGCTGATTATTATAAAACATATATTCAGAAAAAATAAACGAGAGCAAAGGAAAGGATGATAGTTAATAACATTATAGGGTTAATTTTTTTGGATTTTGGATTGTAAGAAATCTTATGGAAGCCTAGTGATATGGCAGACAGAGAGCTGAACTTTAAGGCAGGATGAACTGGATTCAGTTCTCACCTTTGACACTAGCTGGATGATCCTGGGTATATCAATTAATCTTATGGAATTCTAAACCAGTATTGTCAAATTTAAATAGAAATGGAGACTATTCAACCACACAAAGGAATATTTGCCACCTACTTTTTAACTTAGAAAGTCACAAATTAACATTACATATGTTTTATTGGATTTGTATTTATTTCATTAAATATTTGTTAAAATCGTTAAGTATTTTCCAGCCACATTTTAATCTGGTTCTGGCATGCCACCAAGTCTGCTATGTTTGACATCTCTGTACTAATTAACTAAGATTATACATTGCAAAAAGGTGCTGACCTGCACTGATAGTTACTTTTACTAGGTTTCATTCTGATCCCTAAAATTCCAACACTCTTGGAGAACAAGAATCAACAGGAACATTTTGAAATAAGCTTAAAAGTAACAGCCTGTTGACCCCCGTCCTGTAGCTACTCTGATGATCCTTTCTTATCTCTTACTACTCTTCATTTCATTGTTTATTACCCTTTAAAAAAAAAATTTCCTAGGACGGAGCCAAGATGGCGGAGTAGAAAGACGCACATACACATAGCTCCGAACCCACAACCCATAGAACAACTACAAAGAAGTAACTCATGGCGAATTCTGCACCCAGAGGCCACAGAACATTGGAGCTAGGGAGATTTCTGTTCCGGAGAGACCTGCAAACCTCTCGCAAAAGGTCCTTCACGCTGTGGACTGGGTGCTAGGACTGGGAGCTGAATACAGCCCTGCCACGGCCACGGCACCAAGAGGAAAAGATCCGAGCGGGCTTCAGGGACGAGATCTCCAGCGGCCGCACAAGTCCCTCCATCCACGGGTGATGGGGGTCGGTGAGAGGGTCCCTTTGGATGGCCGAGGGGGGAGTGAGGTGCCCCCATGGCTCGGGCCCCCTCGGGAGACAGAAGCTGAGGGGCGGTGGCAGACCGGGGTTCCCCAAGCAGGCAGGAGCCTGGATCCATTGTTGAAGGTCTGTGCATAAACTCCCTGAGGTAACTGAGCCTGAGAGGTGGCCCTGCCCCGACCTGAGCATCTGAACTTAATCTCACACTGAATAGCAGCCCTGTCCCCGTCCAAAGCCCTGAGGCTGGAAGCAGCATTTGAATCTCAGACCCCAAACGCTGGCTGGAAGGATCAGGAGGTGAGGTGGGTGTGAGGAGAATATTCAGAGGTCAAGTCACTGGCTGGGAAAATGCCCAGAAAAGGGAAAAGAAATAAGACTATTGAAGGCTACTTTCTTGGTGAACAGGCATTTCCTCCCTTCCTTTCTGATGAGGAAGAACAATACTTACCATCAGGCAAAGACACAGAAATCAAGGCTTCTGTGTCTCAGCCCACCCAATGGACTCAGGCCATGGAAGAGCTCAAAAAGAATTTTCAAAATCAAGTTAGAGAGGTGGAGGAAAAGCTGGAAAGAGAAATGAGAGATGCAAGAAAAGCATGAACAGCAAATCAGCTCCTTGCTAAAGGAGACCCAAAAAAATGTTGAAGAAAATAACACCTTGAAAACTAGCCTAACTCAATTGGCAAAAGAGGTTCAAAAAGCCAATGAGGAGAAGAATGCTTTCAAAAGCAGAATTAGCCAAATAGAAAAGGAGATTCAAAAGCTCACTGAAGAAAACAGTTCTTTCAAAATTAGAATGGCACAGATGGATGCTAAGGACTTTATGAGAAATCAAGAAATCACAGAACAAAGCCAGAAGAATGGAAAAATGGAAGATAATATGAAATATCTCATTGGAAAAACAACTGACCTGGAAAATAGATCCAGGAGAGACAATTTAAAAATTATCAGACTACCTGAAAGCCATGATCAAAAGAAGAGCCTAGACATCATCTTTCATGAAGTTATCAAGGAAAACTGCCCTGAGATTCTAGAACCAGAGGGCAAAATAAATATTCAAGGAACCCACAGAACACCACATGAAAGGGATCCAAAAAGAGAAACTCCTAGGAACATTGTGGCCAAATTCCAGAGTTCCCAGGTCAAGGAGAAAATATTGCAAGCAGCTAGAAAGAAACAATTCAAGTAGTGTGGAAATACAATCAGGGTAACACAAGATCTAGCAGCTTCTACATTAAGGGATCGAAGAGCATGGAATAGGATATTCCAGAAGTCAAAGGAACTAGGACTAAAACCAAGAATCACCTACCCAGCAAAAGTGAGTATAATACTTCAGGGGAAAAATTGGTCTTTCAATGAAACAGAGGATTTTCAAGCATTCTTGATGAAAAGACCAGAGCTGAAAAGAAAATTTGACTTCCAAACACAAGAATGAAGAGAACCATGAAAAGGTGAACAGCAAGGAGAAGTCATAAGGGACTTACTAAAGTTGAACTGTTTACATTCCTACATGGAAAGACAATATTTGTAACTCTTGAAACTATTCAGTATCTGGGTACTGGGTGGAATTACACACACACACACATGCACACACACATGCACACACACACATAGAGACAGAGTGCACAGAGTGAATTGAAGAGGATGGGATCATATCTTTAAAAAATGAATTTAAGCAGTGAAAGAGAAATATATTGGGAGGAGAAAGGGAGAAATTGAATGGGGCAAATTATCTCTCATAAACGAGGCAAGCAAAAGACTCATTAGTGGAGGGATAAAGAGGGGAGGTGAGAGAAAAACATGAAGTCTACTCTCATCACATTCCACTAAAGGAAAGAAGAAAATGCACACTCACTTTGGCATGAAAACCTATCTTACAAGACAGGAAAGTGGGGGATAAGGGGATAAGCAGGGTGGGGGGGATGATAGAGGGGAGAGCATGGGGAGGAAAGTGCAATTTGAGGTCGACACTCATGGGGAGGGAAAGGATCAAAAGAGAATAGAAGTAATGGGGAACAGGATAGGATGGAGGGAAATATAGTTAGTCCTATACAACACAACTACTATGGAAGTTATTTGCAAAACTACACAGATTTGGCCTGTATTGAATTGCTTGCCTTCCAAAGGGAAGGGGTGGAGAGGGAGGGAGGTAAAGTCGTTGGAACTCAAAGTGTTAGGATCAACTGTCGAGTAATGTTCTTACCAATAGGAAATAAGAAATACAGGTAAAGGGGTATAGAAAGCTATCTGGCCCTACAGGACAAAAGAGAAGACGGAGACAAGGGCAGAGAGGGATGATAGAAGAGAGAGCATATTGGTCATAGGGGCAATTAGAATGCTTGGTGTTTGGGGGGGAGGGGAGAAAAGGGGAGAAAATTTGTAACCCAAAATTTTGTGAAAATGAATGTTAAAAGTTAAATTAAAAAAAAAAGAAAAATCATAAAAATAAATTTCCTATCAATCAGCTCTATTTTATTTTCCTAAAAGCACTGAGAATAGTAATAGTAGTTGCTCGAAAGGGGGTACCCAGTTCAATTCAACAAACATATATTCAATACCTCAGTAGAAAAGATATTATGCTAAAGGCTGGATGGGATATTGGGTGCAGGGAAGACACAAATAAAATAGTTACTGTCCTCCAAGAGTTTATTGTACTCTACTGGGAAGAAATAATTAGCATACACACTCAACCACGAATACACAAATTTATAGTGCAGATACAGAGATACATTCAAGTTAAATATGATTAAATTATATAATATGTAATAATGCCACTGGTGATAATAATAATAATAATGATAAGTTATAGCAAATCAAGTCATTGTATGTGCCAAGACTGTGCTGTTTCAGATACAATTATACTTAAAGGAAAGATAGTCCCTGGACTCAAGGATCTTATATTTCAATGGCAAATACAACACATTAAAGGAAGCTAAAGAGAGGAAAAGAAGGTAACTCTGTAGGGTAATAGTTGAGAAAGAAGTCCATTCAATTAGGAGGGGAGCCCAAAAATGAATGAAAGAATGACCATGGATGACCTGGTACTTTTCCTAAAATAAAATTTTCAGGAAGAACCAAGTAATCAGAGTAAAAGGCCATGGGGGATAGAGTTGTATGCCAGAGTGAAAAGATTAATGATTCATGGTGCATAAAGAATTCCAGACTCAGGAACCGAGCCTGAAGAGTGATGAAGGAGTGAATATGACTGGACAGGACACTTTTAAATGCAGCTCTATTTGTAGATATGGATGTATAAGAGGCAGCATGGTGTAATGTAATTAGTCTGAGCTAGCCTCAAAGCCAATAAGACTTGGATTCAACACTGCTCCTGACACAAACTGCCTATGACACCCTGAGCAATCCACTTAACTCCACAGTACTCTAGGTAATTTTCTGTAAGTGGCAGGGGATACTAATCTGCATCTTCCTCACAGGATTGCCTATACTAACAAAATCATAAGTCAGACCAATCACTATACTATTCCTAAATACATTCAAAATTGAGGAGGGAGACAACACTCGTAGTTGAAGGGACTAAGGATGGCTTCATAGAGAAATTTCTGAATACATCCTTGAAGGAAGATAGGCATTCTGACAACCAGAGATAAAAAAGGGATAAGAAGAAAGGCTGACTATTTCTGTCTAATGCATATTAGTTTCTATTCCTGCACTTTGGGACGGGGTTGGTGTCTACAGAACTTACCAAAATATTCCAATTAACTCTGCAGGTGTGAAATTATAGCATTTGTGCCTTAATATTCCTAGTGAGCCCCTTGCTTACTTTCGGCTGCTACAATCAGCTGAATAACCATCCCGTGGAAATCTCACAGCTTTGAAGAGCATAATTCAGAATTTGAGCTTGTTTTTCATTGAGTATTAGAACTTGAAAGAGAGGCTAGAAATCATCTAGTACAATTCTCTCATTTTACAGATAAGTAAACTATTGCCAGGGAAGTGAATTGACTTGTTCAAAATCATGTAACCTCCCTCTCAGTTTGCTATTCATTCCACTACACCATTTGCCATTATTCTTGTCATTTTTCAATTGTGTCCGACTCTACCTTATCCCACTTGAGGTTATCTTGGCAAAGATATGGAAATGCTTTGTCATTCTTCTTCAGCTGACTTTACATATGAGGAAACTGAGGTAAACAGGGTTTGCTTAACATCACAAAGTTATTTACAGTCTGAGGCTGGATTTCAACTCATAAAGATGAATCTTCCTGACTCCAGGTCTAGTACTCTTCACTTCAGCACCTAGATGCTCCATTACTCCATGCTGCTTCTCAAATATCCTATAATCCAAACAGATATTCCCTATTACTGCCTCCCATTATAAGAATAACATTTCAAGAATAACCAGTGACATCAAATTAATACGTGTTAAGGAAGGAAATATGCCAATATTACATCTCAGATTAACCTTGAAAAGTAATACTTATCCCATTTATCTGGAAATAGATAAAAATGGAACTAGAAAATAATCTAATTAAGGCAAAAATAAGAAGCAAATATTCATAGCAAATCCTTGAAGGAAGGACTCCACAGTCAAAAAGAAGAAATTGGGAAGTAAGTTGGAAAAAGAAAAAAAATAAAGATTTGTGTCATATTTATGCCATGATAACGTCTGAAGAGATAGAAACCCAAGTATTAAAAAGGCAGATAAGGGGCAGAGACAAGATGGAGAAGTAAAAAGGACTTCACTGAGCCCTCCCGCAAAGACCTCCAACTACCTGTAAAGTATAAATGACACGGTGGTACAAATACCCAGCCAAACAGTTGACAGGAAGGGTCTTTGGCACCAGGAAGGGAGTGGAGCAGGGTGCAGTGTGGGCTGCACCAACACAGATGGGCAAGACCTTAAGAAACTGAGTCATTAAGAGCTGTAGCATTTTCCAGACTTTTCAGCCCACAGATGTCAAAACTTCTGTGGGACTTGGGTGAAAGAGGAGTATGCTGGTCTGACTGGGTGTGGTTCCAACCTCAGGGAAATAGGGGGAAGAGGATGGTGGTGGCAGTGGTGGCAGCAGCAGCAATAGCTGCAATGGAGGGGAGAGGCTGCTTCCAGAGCTCTGGGTCCACAGATGTTAGGGGATCAAGCAGCTGACAAAAAACTCTGAAGTCTAGGACAGTGCACCCACACCAACCCAAACCCATACTGGAAGGAGAGTTCTAATATGACAAAGCAATGGAAAGTCAAGTGTTTGGTTGAAAAGATGAGTAAACATTGTAAAAGAATTCGGCATCTTACGTTGGTGGCAAGGAATGAGGAGGAGAGCAGAATCAAAACTCCTATATAAAGAGCCTCCAGGAAAAAAAATATTAATTGGTCTCAGGCCATGGAAGAGCTCAAAAAGGATTTTGAAAATGAAGTAAGAGAAGTAGAAGAAAAATTCGGAAGAGTGATGCAAGAAAATCATAAAAATCGAGTCAACAGCTTACTACTTTAAAAAAATAGAATAACTCAAATGGCAAAAGAAGTCCAAAAGGCCAATGGAGAGAAGAATGCCTTAACAAGCAGAACTGGCCAAATGTAGAAGGAGATCGAAAACTCAGTGAAGTAAAAAGTTCCTTAAAAAATAGAATGGAGTAAATGGAAGCTAATAGTTTTACGAGAAATCAAGAAAGTATACAATAGAACCAAAAGAATGAAAAGAAAATAGAAGACAAGGTGAAATATCTCACTGGAGAAACCACTGACCTGAAAAATAGATACAGGAGAGAAAATTTAAAAATGATTTGACTACCTGAAATCCATGATCACAAAAAGAACGTAAAACATCATCTTTCAGGAAATGATTAAGGAAAACTACCCTGCTATTCTAGAACCAGAGGGCAAAATAGAATTTGAAAGAATCCACCTATTGTCTCTGGAAAGAGATGCCAAAAAGAAAACTCCTAGGAATACTGTAGCCATATTAGAGACTTCCCAGGTCAAGGACTAAATACTGCAAGCAACCAGAAAGAAACAATTTGAGTAATGTGGAAATACAATCAGGATAACACAAGATCTAGCAGCTTCTATATTAATGGATTGAAGAGCTTGAGATATGATATTCTGGAGGTTAGGGGAACAAGGATTAAAACCAAGAATAACCTATCTAGCAAAACTGAGTACAATCCTTCAGGGGGGGAAATGGATATTCAATGAGATAGAGGGCTTTTGAAGCACTCTTGATAAAAAGACCTGAGCTGAATAGAATATGTGACCTTCAAGTACAAAAATCAAGAGAAGCATGAAAAATAAACAGGAAGGACAAATCACAAGAGAAATCATAACAAGTTGAACTGTTTACATTCCTACATGGAAAGATGATATTCCTTTTTTTTTTTTTTTTTTTTTTTACTTTTTATTACTATTATTATTATTTTTTAACATTCAGGTTCATTTTATTTTTTAATTTATTTATTTAACTTTTAATATTCATTTTCACAAAATTTTGGGTTCCAAATTTTCTCCCCATTTGTCCCCTCCCCCCACCCCCAAACAGTGAGCATTCTAATTGCTCCTATCACCAGTCTGCCCTCTCTTCTATCATCCCTCCCTTCCCTTGTCCTCATCTTCTCTTTTGTCCTGTATGGCCAGATAACTTTCTGTACCCCATTACCTGTATTTTTTATTTCCTACTAGCAAGAACAGTACTCAACAGTTGTTCCTAAAACTTTGAGCTCCAAATTCTCTTCATCCCTCCCTCCCCACACGTTCCCTTTAGAAGGCAAGCAATTTAATATAGGCCACATCTGTGTGGTTTTGCAAATGACTTCCATAAGTTGTGCAAGACTAACTATATTTCCCTCCATCCTATCCTGTCCCCCATTGCTTCTATTCTCTCTTTTGATCCTGTCCCTCCCCAAGAGTGTTGACTTCAAACTGTTTCCTCCTTCCATTGCCCTCCCTTCCACCATCCCCCCACCCCGTTTATCCTCTTCTCCCCGACTTTCCTGTATTGTAAGATAGGTTTTCATACAAAAATGAGTGTACTTTTTATTCCTTCCTTTAGTGGAATGGGATGAGAGTAAGCTTCATGTTTTTCTCTCACCTCCCCTCTTTTTTGCCTCCACTAATGAGTCTTTTGCTTGCCTCTTTTATGAGAGATAATTTGCCCCATTCCATTTCTCCCTTTCTCCTCCCAATATATTTCTGTCTCACACCATAATTTCGTTTTTTTAAGATATGATCCCATCCTACTCAATTCACTCTGTGCTCTCTGCCTCTGTGTGTGTGTGTGTGTGTGTGTGTGTGTGTGTGTGTGTGTGTAATCCTACCCACTACCCAGATACTGAAAAGTTTCAAGAGTTACAAATATTGTCTTTCCATGTAGGAATGTAAACAGTTCAACTTTAGTAAGTCCCTCATGACTTTTCTTTGCTGTTTACGTTTTCATGCTTCTCCTCACTCTTGTGTTTGATAATCAAATTTTTCTTTTCAGCTCTGGTCTTTTCATCAAGAATGCTTGAAAGTCCTCGATTTCATTGAAAGACCATTTTTTTTCCTCTGAAGCATTATACTCAGCTTTGTTGGGTAGGTTATTTTTGGTTTTAGTCCTAGTTCCTTTGACTTCTGGAATATCCTATTCCACGCCCTTTGATCACTTAATGTAGAAGCTGCTAGATCTTGTGTTATCCTGATCGTATTTCCACAATACTTGAATTGTTTCTTTCTAGCTGCTTGCAATATTTTCTCCTTGACCTGGGAACTCTGGAATTTGGCCACAATGTTCCTGGGAGTTTCTCTTTTTGGATCTCTTTCCGGTGGTGTTCTGTGGATTCCTTGAATATTTGTTTTGCCCTCTTGTTCTAGAATCTCAGGGCAGTTTTCCTTGATAATTTCATGAAAGATGATGTCTAGGCTCTTTTGTTTTTGATCATGGCTTTCAGGTAGTCCCATAATTTTTACATTGTCTCTCCTGGATCTATTTTCCAGGTCAGTTGTTTTTCCAGTGAGATATTTCACATTATCTTCCATTTTTTCATTCTTTTGGTTTTGTTTTGTGATTTCTTGGTTTCTCATGAAGTCATTAGCCTCCATCTGTTCCATTCTAATTTTGAAAGAACTATGTTCTTCAGTGAGCTTTTGAACCTCCTTTCCCATCTGGCTAACTCTGCTTTTGAAAGCATTCTTCTCCTCATTGGCTTTTTGAACCTCTTTTGCCAATTGAGTTGTCTTATTTTTCAAGGTGTCATTTTCTTCAGCATGTTTTTGGGTCTCCTTTAGCAAGGTGTTAACCTGCTTTTCATGCTTTTCTTTCATCTCTCTCATTTCTCTTCCCAATTTTTCCTTCACGTTTCTAACTTGATTTTCGAAATCCTTTTTGAGCTCTTCCATGGCCTGAGCCCACTGAATATTTATTTTGCCTGTTTGGGATACAGAAACCTTGATTTCTATGTCTTTCCCTGATGGTAACCATGTTCTTCTTTATCTGAAAGGAAGGGAGGAGATATATGTTCACCAAGAAAGTAGCCTTCTATGATCTTATTTTTTTTCCCTTTTCTGGGCATTTTCCCAGTATGTTACTTGACTTCTGAGTTTCCTCTCCACACCCACCTCGCCTCCAGATCCACCCAGCCTCCACCCAGCCAGCACTTGGGATGTGAGATTCAAATGTTGCTTCCCAGCCTTAGGGCTTTGGCAGAGCAGGCTGCTATTCAGGGTGAGATTAAGTTCAGGTGCTCAGGTGGGGGCAAGGCCACCACGAGGGGCTCAGTTCCCTCAGCGGGTTTATGAGGAGACCTTCAAAAATCGATCAGAGCTCCTGCCTGCTCTGGGAGTCCCTATCCACTGCCGCCTCTGCTGCTGCTTCCTGAGGAGGACTGAGTTATGGGGGCACCCTACTCCCCTCTCCACGAACTAAAAAGCCCCTCTCACTGACTTTTGCTGCCTGTGATTGGAAGGACCTACTCGGGTGCTGGAGGTTCTGTCCCTGAAGCCTGCTCATATCTGCTCTTCTCGCTGCCATGCGGCCAAGCCAGGGCTTGGCTCTGCTCTGGGCTGGGTGCATGAGGAACCATTTCGTATCAGTTTTTCAGGTCCCTCTGGAACAAAAATCTCTTCTGCTCCGTTGTTGTGTGGCTTCTGCTGCTCCCGAATTTGTTGGGAGTGCTTCTTTATAGGTATTTTAGGGGCTGTGGGTTTGGAGCTAGCATATGCGTAACTTTCTACTCCACCCCCTTGGCTCCTCCCCCTGAAAGATGACATTTCTAACTCATGAGTCCTTTCTCAATATTAGAGTAGCTGCAGGAAGTAGAGATAGACAGGCAGACAAAAAAATAGATAGATATAGATAGATAGATAAATGATAGATAGATAGATAGATAGATAGATAGATAGATAGATAGATAGATAGATAGATAGATAGATTGACAGATGGCACAGGGTGAGTTGAATTTGAAGGGATGACATCTAAGAATAAAATTAAGGGGTGAAAGGGGAATATATTGGAAGAAGGAGAAAGGAAGAGATAAAGTGGTGCAGATTATGTCACATAAAAGGGGCAAGAAAATGCAGAGGAAGAAGGGGGACCTGAGAAAAAATGAGTGAACCTTGCTTTCATCAGATTTGACTTAAGAAGGGAATAATATGCACATTCAACTGGGTTTCTTATCGTACAGAAAATTAGAGGGGAAGAGGATAAAGGGGGAAATGATAGAAGGGAGGGCAGATGATAAGAGGGGGCAGCGAGAATCAAATCCTTCAGAAAAGGGACAGGGTCAAAGGAAAAATAGGATGAGGGGGCAGGATAGAATGGAGGAAAATATAGTTAGTCTTTCACAACATGATTATTATGGAAGTGCTTTGTACAAGCTACACATGTATAGCCCAAATTGAATTGCTTACCTTCTCAATGGGGGTGAGTGGGAAGGGAAGAAGGGAGAGAATTTCTAAGTCAAAGTTTAAAAACAAATGTTAAAAAGATTGTTATTACATGTAACTGGGAAATAAGATATACAGGCAATGGGTATAGAAATCTCTCCTTTAAGAAAGTAAAGGGGAAGGGGATAAAAGAAGAGGATGATAAAAAGGAGGGCAGACTGGGGGTAATGATAATCAGAATGCATTCTATACCAAGGTGAGAAGGGGGGAAAGATAGGGAGAAAATTTAGAACTCAGAATCTTAGGGAAATGATTGTTGAAAACTAAAAATAAATAAATATATTTTAAAGTCAGATCAGATTATTTTAAAAAGAAACTGTATCCTTTACAATTATGGTAAGAGATAAGCTACTTTCTTTTCTTTTCCACTTTTTTTGTCTATTCATCTCTTTAAAATTTTAGTCTAACCAATTAATTGAGATTTTGGAAATCTGTTTCTTATTCTTCATTCTAAACATTAATCTACTATACTAATTGCTTCATCATTTGGTAACAGCCCTTTTGTTTTACGTTTTCATTATAAGCATCTTTTGTGATCTAGATACTATTTAAGGTTTTTTCCCAAATTAATAATATTTTATTTATTCCAATTACATCTAAATATGGTTTCCAATATTCACTTTTATGGGATTTTGAAATGCAAATTTTTCCCTCCTTCCCATCTCGCTGTCCCAAGATGGCATGCAGTTTGATACAGGCTGTAAAAGCACATTCATATTAAACGTATTTCCATATTATCATAGCAAAAGGGGAAAACCACGAGAAAGATAATTTTTGAAAAAAAATGAAAACAGTATGCTTCAATCTGAATTCAGACTTAATACTTCTTTCTTTGCATGTAGATAGCATTTTTCATCATGAATCTTTTGGAATTGTCTTAAGCCATTGTAGTGCTGAGAAGACCTAAGTTTATCTTCGCTAATCATTGCACAATGTTTCTGATGTTGTATACAATGTTTTCCTAGTTCTGCTCACTTCACACAGCATCAGTTCATATACATATTTTCAGGTTTTTCTGAAATCTGCCTGCTCATCATTTGTTATAGCAAAAGAGTATTCTATTATATTCATATACTATAACTTGTTCAGCCATTCCACAATTGATGGACATCTCCTCAACTTTCAATTCTTGACCACCACAAAAGAGCTGGTATAAATATTTTTGGACATTTGAGTTCTCTTTCCTTTATTATGATCTCTTTGGGATACAGCCACTATAATGTTTTTTTTTTTCATTTTTGTATTTTTTTTTATTTCTTCAACCAAGCAAATGGTAGAGAAAATATTTCTTAACAATTTATTCCAAGTGCAGAAATATAGTGAGTTTTTTTTTACAGTTTTCAATTTATTTTTAGTTTTTAACATTCACATCCATAAGTTTTAAATTTTCCCCTTTCCCCTCTCCCCCTCCCTTCCCAATAAGATATGCAATATGATATGAGTTCTACAGATACATTCCTATTAAACACATTTTCACATTAGTCATATTGTACAGCAGAATTATAACAAATAGGAGAAATCATAAGAAAGAATAACAAATAAGACAAAAAAGAGAATAGTCTGCTTAGCTCTGCATTCCAAATCCTTAGCTCTTTCTCTGGATGTAGATGGCATTTTCTATCATGAGTCCTTTGGAATTGTTTTTAATTCCTTCCATCTCTGAGAAGTCCATCAAAATCAGTCATCACACACTGTGACTGTTTCTGTGAGCAATGCTCTCCTGGTTCTGCTCACTTCACACAGCATCAGTTCATGTAAGTCTTTCCAGGTCTTTCTGAAATCTACCTACTCATTATTTCTTATAGCACAACAGAATTCCATTACATTCATATACCATAGCTTCTTCAGTCATTCCCCAATTGAAGGACATCCCCTCAATTTCCAGTTCTTGACCACCACAAATAGAGTTGTTATAATTATTTTTGTACATGTGGGTCTCTTTTCCACTTTTATGATCTCTTTAAAATGTAGCACTGGAAATGGGATTGCTGGGGTAGAAGGTGTGCCCATTTTTAGCAGTTTGGACATAGTTCTAAATTGGTCTCCAGAACAGTTGGATCAGTTTACAACTTCACCAAAAGCAAATTAGTTAAACTTTTCCCAACTTTCCCACATCTTGTCCAGCTTTTATCATTTTCTTATTTTTTCACGTTAGCCAATCTGATAAATGTGATGTGGTACCTCAGAGTTGTTTTGATTTGCATGTCTCTAATCAATAGTGATTTAGAACATTTTTATATGAATATGGATAGTTTTAATTTCTTCCTCTGAAAAATGTCTGTTCACATCCTTTCATCATTTTTTCTACTGGGGAATGATTGTATCGTAGTAGTGATGCTGCCGGATCAAAAGGTATGAACTAAATTTGATAGTCTTTTGGACATAGTTCCAAATTATTCTCCAGAAAGGTTGTATCAATTCACAAATTCACCAACAATGTATCGCTGTTCCAAGTTTCCCACATCTTCTCCAACATTTATCATTTTCCTTTTTTGTCACAGTAAGTAACTGGGTAGGTGTGAAGTGGCAACTCAGAGTTGTTTTAATTTTCATTTCTCTAGTTAATAGTGATTTAGAGCATTTTTCCATGTGACTATAAATAGCTTTAATTTCTTCCTCTGAAAACTACTTGTTCATATCCTTTGATCATTTATCCACTGGGGAATAACTGTGTTCTTATAAATTTGACTCAGTTCTCTATATATTTAGGAAATGAATCCTTTATCAGAGACACTGCTTGTGTAAACACACACACACATAAACAAACACACACACATACATCCATACATACACATATACATATATGTATATATATATATGTATATATATACATTTATATATCGCAGATTTCTGTTTCCCTTCTAATCTTGGTTGCACTTACTTTGTGCAAAACCTTTCTAATTTAATGTAATCAAAACTGTCCATTTTTCATTTCATAATGTTCTCTCTTTCTTGGTATTCTTTCTTTCTTCATAGATCACAAGGAAAACTATTTTTTGCTCCCCTAATTTGCTCAAGATATTGCCTATTATGTCTAAACCTTGTACTTATTTTAGCCTTATCTTGGCATATGGTGTAAGCTGTTGGTCCATGTCTAGTTTCTACAAACTGTTTTCTAGTATTCCCAACAGGTTTTTTCAAATACTGAGATTTTATCCCGGAAGCTTGTGTCTTTGGGTTTATCAAACAGTAGTTAACTATAGTTAGTCTTCTCTGTCTAATGTACCCAACCTTTTACCCTCATACCCCACTCTATGACTTAGGTAGTACCAAGTAGATTTGATGATTTCTGCTTTATAATACACTTTTAGATTTGGAATGGCTATACCACACTGCTTTGCACATCTTTTCATCAGTTAATTTCCTTGATACTCTTCACATTTTGTGAGTTCACCAGACGAAGTTTGTTACTAATTTTTGTAGTAGAACTACATAGAATGAAAGAATTTTTGGCACTGTGATTGATATAGCACTGAACAAGTAAAATAATTTACATAGAATCGTCATTTTTATTATATTAGCTTAGCCTACTCATGAGCCAATGATATTTGTTTCAATTGTTTAGATCTGGCTTTGTGTGAAAAAATATTTTGTAATTGTGTTCATATAGCTCCTGGATTTATCTTGACAAGTAGACTCCCAAATGTTTTGTATTGTCTACAGTTATCTTAAAAGGAATTTCTTTTTCTGACTCTTGCTGTTGGGCTTTGTTAGTAATAAATCGAAATGCTGACTATTTATATGAGTTTATTTTATATCCTGTAACTTTGCTGAAGTTGTTAATTATATTGAGTAGATTTTTAGTTGATTTATTAGGATGCTCTAAGTATACCATTATAACATATTCAAAGGGTAGTACTTTCATTTCTTCGTTGCTTATTCTGATTTCCTCATTTCCATTTTCCTGTCGTATTGCTAAAGCTGACATTTCTAGTACAATGATGAATGAGAATGGTGATAGTTCACATCCTTGTTTCACCTGATGTAATTGGGAAGGCTTCTAGTTTATCCTCAATTACATATAATGCTTGTTGATGGTTTTAAATAGATGCTACTTACCATTTATTACACAGCTCTCTAATGTTTTTAATAGGAATGATATATTTTCTCAAAACCTTTTTTTGCATCTATTGACATAATCATATAATTTCTGTTAATTTTGTTATTGATACGGTCAATTATGGTGATAATTTCCCTAATATTGATGCAGTCATTCCTGGTATAAATCGTACCTGGTCATAGGCTATTATCTTCGTGATAAGATTCTCTAATACCTTTGTCAATATTTCATTTAATTATTTTCATGAAAGCACAGTCCACCATGGGCCACGCCACTACAGACAGGACCTAAGCAGGCCTGGGAGAGATCGAAATTCTTGATCCTAGTTTCCAGATTTCAGGACCCCAAAATTCTGTGGACAATTTGAAGGATCAGTAAAAAAAAAAAGCCTGTGGGACCAGTGTGGGGGGAGTAGAGTGATCTAGACATAGCACCAGGATGGCAGAAGGGGAAGGGAGCAGAAAAGCCCCCAGCAGCCTCAGCATCAGTGGGGCAGAGACAGCCACTGTTTCTGGAGCTCTAGGACCATAGATTGTAGGGGAATCCAGGAGCTGACAGTACATCCCACACCCCCACTGGAAGCAGAGAACTATTTTGATAAAGAACTCGAAAGCCAAGTAAATGGCTGGGAAAGTGAGCAAAAAACAGAAAATGAATCAGCCTATAGAATCTTACTTTGATGACAAGGAGGACCAAAGCTTGCAAATAGAAGAAAACAAAGTTAAAGCACCTCCATTCAAAGCCTCCAAGAGTCAAAACCTTGTTAAAGGAGACCCAAAGTAACTCTGAAGAAAATAATACTTTAAAAAAATAGAAAAACCCAAATGGCAAAAGAGATAGAAAAAGTCAATGAGGAAAAGAAAGCCCTAAAAATCAGAACTGGCCAGAAAAGAAAGGAGATCCAAAAGATCACTGAAGAAAATAATTCCTTAAAGATGGAAGCTAATGTACTTATGAAAAATCAAGAAACTATAAAACAAAACAAAAGAAGTAAAAAAATAGCAGACAATGTGAAAAATCTCCGTTGAAAAACAACTGACCAAATAGATCCAGAAGAGACAATTGAAAAATTATGGGACTAACTGAAAGCCATGATCAAAAAAAAGAGCTAGACATCATCTTTCATGAACTTATCAAGGAAAACTGCCCTGATATTCTAGAAACAGAGAGTAAAATAAATATTGAAAGAATCCAGAGATTACCTCCTGAAAGAGATCCAAAAACAAAAACTCAGGAATATTTTAGCCAAATATCAAAGTTACAAAGTCAAAGAGAAATATTGCAAGCTGCCAGAAATAAACAATTTAAGTATTGTGGAAATACAACCAGAATAACACAAGTTCTAGCATCTTCTACATTAGGGGATCGAAGGGCTTGGAATATGATATTACAGAAATCAAGGGAACTAGGATTAAAACCAAGAATCACCTGCTCAGGAAAACTGAGTATAATACTTCAGGGAAAAGAAATGGTCATTCAGTGAAATAGAGGGCTTTCAACATTTTTGATGAAATGCCAGAGCCGAACAGAAAATTTGACTTCCAAACACAAGAATCAAGAGAAGCATGAAAAGGTAGACAGAAAAGAGAAATCATGAAAGACTTACCAAAGTTGAACTATTTACATTACTACATGGAAAGATAAAATTTGTAACTCTTAAGACTTTTCTCAGTATTTGGGTAGTTGGAGGGATTATATACATATTGATAGAGGGCATAGGATGAGTTGAATAGGAAGGAATGATATCTAGAAAAAATAAAATTAAGACATGAGAGAGGAATATATTGGGAGGAGAAAGGGAAAAATGAAATGGGGCAAATAATCTCACACAAAAGAGATAAGTAAAAGCTTTTCCAATGGAGGGAAAAGGGGAAAGATGAGAAGGAAAAAGTTTACTCATCACATTTGGCTTATGGAGGAAATAGCATGCACTCAATTTGGTATGGAAATTTGTCTTGCACTGCAGCAAAGTAGGGGAGAGGCGAATAAGTGGGGTGTGAGGGGGATGATAGAAGGTAAGGCAAATGGGAGGAAGGGGTAATTAGAAGTAAATACTTTTAGGGAGTGACGTGGTCAAAAGCGAGAATAGAATAAATGGGGGCAAGATAAGATGGAGGGAAATATAGCTGGTCTTTTACAACATGACTTTTATTGTAGACTTCTTTTGCATAACTGCACATGTATAACCTATATTAACTTGCTTGACTTCTCAGTGGGGGTGGGTGGGGAGGAAGATAGGGAGGAAAATTAGAACTTGGTTATAAAAATGAATGTTAATAATTATTTTTACATGCAAGTGGGAAATAAGAAAGAGAGGTAATGGAATATATATATGCATATATATATATATATATGCATATATATATATATATACACATGTATTTGAGAAAATTTGGAACATGAAATTTTGTGGAAACTAAAAATAAATAAATTTCAAATAATAAAAAAAATTCACCAATATGTATGAAAATTTTTCTATAATTTTCTTTCTCTCTTTAGGTTCTTCCTAGTTTAAAGACTGTTTTGCTGCATTGCATAAGTTTTGGCATGTTGTCTCATTATTGTCATTCTCTTTGACGAAATTATTGATTGTTTCTAAGACTTATTGTTTGGTGCACTCATTATTTAATATTGTAATATTTAGTTTCCCAATTTGTTTTAAGGATGAATTTAAATTGCTGCCATTCTGCTTTGAACTGTGAGGTTTTATACCTTAGTATGGGGTTGGCAACCTATGGTCTGGAGGTTTTTGAGTGTGGTCTTTTGACTCAGTCCAAGGTTTACAGAGCCACACTTTAGGACGTCGAGGGTCACATGTGTCAAATTCCCCACCTCTGTCCTACCTGGTACATGGTGAGATTGTGTGTAGTGCTGTGTGCTGCTGATGAAAAGGTACAGTCTTTTTTTTATCTTCATTCAGTTTACTCCAGAGGTCTACCACATATAACTTTTCTAAAATTCTATTTAACACACTAATTTCTTCCTTATTGATTTTCTGCTTAGAATTATCTTCTTCCAAGAGGAGTAGGTTGAGGTCCCCCAGTAGGATAGTTTTGCTGTCTATTTTTTCCTGCAAATCACTTTACTTCACTTCTATGAATTAAGGTGCTATACCACTTGGTGCATACTTTTTAGTGTTTTTTAAATTATTTTATTTGTTTTCATTGTTCTACAATCGTTTCCATATATCTTAGATTTTTTCCCTCCCTCCTCCTCCTTCTAACCTACTTCCCCACTCCCTCCCAGAGACAGTATACAATTTCATATCGGTTCTACACATACAGTCTTATAAAATACATTTTCACTTTATTCATGTTGTGTAGAAGAATTAAAATGAATAGGAAAAATCAAAAAACAAAACAGTAATTAAGGAAAATGATCTGTTTCAGTCTGCAATGAAATTTCATAGGTCTTTTTCTGAATGTGAAAGGCATTTTGCCTCAAGAGAGCACTGGGAATTTTTTAAGTTCTTGTGTTGCAATGAAGGACTAAGTCTACCAGAAAAGTTCCTTCCACCCTGTGGTTGTTACTATGAGCAAAGTTCTCCTGGTTCTTCTACTTTCACTCAGCATCAGTTCCTATAAGTCTTTCCAGGCCTCTCTGAAGTCTTCCTGTTCATAATTTCTTATAGCACAATAGTATTCCGTTATATTCATATACCACAACTTATTCAGCCATTCCCCAACGGATGGATATCCCCTTGATTTCCAGTTTTTGACCATCACAAAGAGAGATGCTAAAAATATTTTTGTAAATATGGGACACTTTTCCATTTGTATAACCTCGTGGGAATACAGTCCTAGAAGCAGTACTGCTGGCTGAAAGAGTGTGCACAGTTTTGTAGCCTGTCGAACATAGTTCCAAATTGCACTCCAGAATGGTTGCATCAGCTCACAGCTCCACCAGCAATGAATTAGTGTTCCAACTCTCCCACATTTTTGCCAAAATTGATCATCTTCCTGTTTTGTCATGTTAGTCAATCTGAAAGGTGTGTTGTGGTACTTCAGAGTTGTTTTGATTTGCAGCTCTCTAATCAATAGTAGTTTAGAGCATTTTTTTTAAATTTTCAAATTATTTATTTATGTTAAGTTTTCAACATTCATTTCCACAAAAATTTGAGTTCCAAAATTTGTCCACATTTCTCCCCTGCCCTCCGTCCCAAAACGCCAAGAATTCTAATTACCCCTGCCACCAATGTGCCTTCCCTTCTAACATCTCTCCCTTTCCTTAAACCAAACTTCTCTTTTGTCCTGTAACGCAAGATAGATTTCTATACCTCATTACATGTATTTCTTATTTCCCAGTTGTATGCAAAAACAATTCTCAACATTTGTTCCTAAAACTTTAAGTTCCAGCTTTCCTTCCTTCCTCCCTCTCCACCCATCCCCACAGAGAAGGCAAGAAATTCTATATAGGCTATATATGTGCAGTTTTGCAAATTACTTCCATAATACTCATGTGTAAGACTAACAATACTTCCCTCCATCCTATCCTGCACCCCATTTCTTCTATTCTTTCTTTTGACCTTGTCCCTCCCTAAGAGGGTTGATTTCTAAATTCTTCCTCTTGTTATTTGCCATCCCTTCCATCATCCCCCACACCCTTCTTCTACCCTTCTCCCCTACCAGATTGAGTGTGCTTGCTGTTCCTTTCTTGAGCCAAATGTGATGAGAGTAAGCTTCACTTTTTCACTCTCACCTACCCCCTATTCCTCTCCATTGAAAATGTTTTCTCTTGCCTCTTTTATGAGAGATAATTTGCCCCATTCCATTTCTACTTTCTCCTCTCAATTTATTCCTCTCTCATCCCATAATTTTATTTTTTTTTAGATGTGATCCATTCCTATTCAACTCACCCTGGCTCTACGTCTCTCTCTCTCTCTCTCTCTCTCTCTCTCTCTCTCTCTCTCTCTCTCTCTCTCTCTGTGTGTGTGTCTCTCTGTCTCTGTCTCTCTCTGTCAATCTCTTTCTCTTTCTGTATATGTGTGTGTGTGTGTGTGTGTGTGTGCATAATCCCACCAACTACCCAGATAATGAGAAAAGTTTCAAGAGTTACAAATATTATTTTTCCATGTATGAATGTAAACAGTTCAACTTTACTAAGTCTCTTATGATTTCTCTTTTCTTTTTATCTTTTCATGCTTCTCTTGATTCTTGTATCTGAAAGTCAAATTTTCTCAGGGAGGAGCCAAGATGGCAGAGTAGAAAGAAGTACATATTCTTAGCTCTTACCCACAGCCCATAAAATACATGTAAAGAAGAACTCTCAACAAATTCTAGAGCAGCAGAAGGCACAGAAAAATGGAGTGGAGGAGATTTCTGTCCCAGAGAAACCTGAAAGACTCACAGGAAAGGTCTGTCGTGCACTGGACGGAGAGTAGAGCCGAGCTCTGCCTTGACCATGCAGCACCGAGAGGAGCAGAGCTGAACAGGCTTCAGGGACAGAATCTCCAGACGCAGAGCAGATTCCTCAACTCACAAGCGCCAAAGGTCGGTGAGAGGGTCTTTTTGGCTGGCCGAGAGGGGAGAAGGGTGTCTCCATAACTCAGGCCTCCTCAGGTGGCAGCAGTAGAGGCAGCAGCAGACAGGGCTCCCAAAGCAGGCAGTAGCCTGCATCTATTTTTGAAGGTCTCATCAGAAAGCCCCTGAGGGAAGTGAACCCTGTGTGGCGGTCCTGCCACCACCTGAGCAGATGAACTTAATCTCATGCTGAATAGAAGCCCCTGAGGTTTGGGAGTACCTCATTTGAATCTCAGCCCCCAAGTGCCTGCTGGGCAGAACTGGAGCCAAGTTGGCTGTGGAGAGGAAACTCAGAAGTCAAGTAACTGACTGGGAAAATGCCCAAAAAAAGGATAAAAAATAAGACCATAGAAAGTTACTTTATTGGGGAACAGATGTCTCCCCACACCCTTTCAGGTGAGGAAAAACAAGGCATACTGTCAGAGGAAATTAAGGCCCCTGCCTCCAAAGGAAAGTTAAATTGGACTCAGGCAATAGAAGACCTTAAAAAGCGAGATAGCAGCTTACTAAAAGAGAACCAAAGAAAGTGCTGAGGAAAATAGCAGCTTTAAAAAAAGGCTAACTCAATTTAAAAAAGAGGTCCAAAAAGTCAACAAGGAGAAGGAGGTTTTAAAAAGCACAGTTAGTCAAATGGAAGAGAAGGTTCAAAAGCTCACTGAATAAAACAATTCATTGAAAGAAAGAATTGAGTTCAGGGAAACGAATGACTTTGAATTAAACCAAGCAGTTAGTAAACAAAACCAAGAATTTGCAAAAATAGAAGATGATGTGAACCAACTCACTGGAAAAACAATTGACCTGGAAAATAGATTCAGGAGAAATAATGTAAAGATTATTGGACTACCTGAAAGCCATGATCAAAAAAAGAGCCTAGATATTATCTTCCACAAAATTATCAAGGAAAACTTCCCTGATGTTTTAGAATCAGAGGGCGAAATAAATATTGAAAGAATTCACCAATCACGTCTGAAAAAGACCCGAACAGAGAAAGTACTAAGAATATTGTGACCAAATTTCAGAGTTCTCAGATCAAGGAGAAAATACTACAAGCAGCTTGAAAGAAACAATTAGAAACAATTACTGTGGAAATACAATCAAGATAACACAGGATCTGGCAGTTCCAACATTAAGGGACTGAAGGGCTTGGAATGAGATATTTCAGAAGTCAAAGGAACTGGGATTGAAACCAAGAATCACCTTCCCAGCAAATCTAAGTATAATACTTCAAGGGAATAAATGGTCATTCAGTAATATATATGGCTTTCAGTCATTCTTGCTGAGGAAAAAAGCAGATCTGTATAGAAAAATTTGACTTCCCAAGAGAAGAATCAAAAGAAGCATGAAAAAGTAAACAGGAAAGAAAAATAGCAAAAGACTCTCTAAAGTTGAACTACATGAAAAGAAAATACTTTTAACTCATGAATCTTTTCTCAGTATTTGGGTAGATGAAGAGATTGTACATACACACACACATACACATATATGTACACATAGATAGATAGAGAGTATATCAGAAGAGATGATATCCACACAAAAGATAAAATAAAATAAAAAATTAAGGGGTGAAGGAGGAGAATTCCGGGAAGAGAAAGGGAAAAATTGAACTGGGCAGGGTATAACTCATAAAAGAAATAAGAAAAATCTTATTCAACCAAGTAGATAAGGGAGAAGGGGAGAGGGGGAAAAATAAGGCTACTCTCTCCACATGTGGCTGAAGGAGGAAATAACATGCTCACTAAATTTGATATGAAAATTTATATCTCACCACAAGAAAGAAGGAGAAGAGGTGACAAGTGGGGTGAGGAGATTGTTAGAAGGGAGGGCAAATGGGAAAAGGGAGCCACTAGAAAGAAATACTTTAGAGAAGGGACAAGGTCAATTGTGGGGGAAAAAATAAGAGGGAATAGAATAGGAGAGAGGGCACTATAATTAGTACTACATAACATGATCATTATAGAAGTCTTTTGCAAAAGAGCACATATTTAATATGTATTGAATTGCTTCCCTTCTCAGTGGGGCTAGGAAGGGAGGGAGGGAGAGAAGTTGGAATTCAAAGTATTAGAAACGAATGTTCAGAATTTTTATTGCATATAATTGAGAAATAAGAACTACAGGGAATGGGTTATGGAAATTTATCTTGCCCTGCAAGGAAAGAGAGAAGATGGGGATAGGAGAGGGGTGGGGTGTGATGGAGGGGAGGATACATTGAGGGAACGAGTAATCATAATGTAAGGTATTAGAAAGCAGCGGGAGGGGAGTGATGGGGAGAAAAATTGGACGTGTTAGAAAGTGAGGTAAAAGCAATTAGTATTAAAATAATAGGCTGAATTAATTACTGAGAAAAAATCAATGACATCTTGAGTTTGGGGAAAAGAATTTCAGTCTAAATTTCGTAGAGGCAGGTAGCCTTGGGTAAAATTTGTCATCTATGGAAAAGTTAAGGTTTTAATGGTAAATTTGATTTTATGGTTGTTATTTAATCAGGAATTAGAACAATTAACTTTCTGTACTCTTATTTTTTCCCCTTTTTTGGGCATTTTCCCCAACCAGTTACTTGGCTTTTGGGTCCTTTCTCAAGAATAGGGTATACTCTGGGACCTGTAAGATCTCAGTTCCTCCAAGGTGGTGCAATGAAGCCTGCACACTGGTCTGGGACAATGAGAAACTATTCTACTCAGAATCTTCAAGTAGTAGAATTCCCTCTCCACAAACACCTCCAGTTCTGCCATGCCAGTACTCACCGTGAGATTAAGATCAGCTGCTCAATTCCTCCAGGGGATTTAGGCAGAGGGCAGGGTTGTCACTCAGGGCTGGGGTTCAAATCAATTGCTCAATTCACCCAAAGGCTTCAAGATGAGGGCTCCAAAAATGGATGTTCTTTTTGGCCTGCCATGGCCACCACAGCCACCACTGCCATCACCCATGACAGCTGCTGCTGCTTTTGCTGCCACTGTGGGGGGCTGGAGCTAGGGACAAACTCTGCTCCCTTCTCACCCAGGTGAAAAAGTCCTCTCACTGAACTTTGAAGCTGCCTATGTTGCCTGTGAGTTGAGGGATATTTGAACCTCTGCTGCTGCTGGGGATTATACTCAAGAGGCCTGATCTGGTCCTGCTCCTCCCAGAGCCACACAGCAAAGGTTGGGCTGGGTTCCCCTCCATGCATTGCAATGAAGTTATAAGTCTACCAGAAAAAAATCGTTAAACACTGGGGCTGTTGCTGTGTACAAAGTTCTCCTGGCTGTGCTCCTTTCACTCAGCATCAGATCACATAAGTCTTTCCAGGCCTCTTCGAAGTCTTCCTGTTCATTTCTTATAGCACAATAGTATTCCATTACATTCATATACCATAGTTTATTCAGCCATTCCCAAATTGATAGGCATCCCCTTCATTACCAGTTTTGGGCCACCACAAAGAGTGCAGGTATAAATATTTTTATACATGTGGGACCCTTTCCTGTTTTTATGATATCTTGGCGATACAGTCCTAGAAGCAGTATTTCTGGGTCAAAAGGTATGCACATGTTTGTAGCCCTTTGGGCATAGCTCCAAATTGTTCTCCAGAATGGGTGGATCAGTTCACAGATCCACCAACAATGAATTAGTGTTCCAACTCTCCCATATCTTCTCTAACATTAATCATCTTTTTCTGTCTTGTTAGCTAATCTGATACCTGTGGTTTGGTATCTCAGAGTTGTTTTGATTTATATTTCTCTAATCAATAGCCATTTAGAGCACTTTTCATATGATTTTACATATATCTTTAATTTCTTCTTCTCAAAACTGCCTGTTCATATCTTTGATCATTTATCAATTGGAGAATGACTTGTATTCTTGTACATTTCACTCAATTCTCTGTATATTTTAGAAATGAGAACTTTATCACAAACACTACTTGCAAAAATTCTTTTCCAGTTTTCTACTTCCCTCCTAATCTAGGTGGCATTGTATTTGGTTGTGAATAAACTTTTCAATTTAATGCAATCAAAATTATCCATTTGGCACTTCATATTGCTTTCTATCTCTTCTTTAGTCAAAAATTCTTCATTTCTCCATAAATCTGATAAATACACTATCCCTTGCTCTACTAATTTGTTTATAGTGTTACTTTTTATACCTAAATCATGTACCCATTTGGACTTCATTCTTGTGTATGATACCAGGCATTGGTGTATGCCTAGTTTCCGCCACACTTTTATCCAGCTTTCCCAGTAGTTATGTCAGACAGTGAGTTCTTTTCCCAGAAGCTGGGGTCCTGGAGTTTATCAAACACTGGAGTTTATCAAACACAAGATTGCTATATTCATTGCCTACTGTCTCTTGAGTACATAGCATATTCCACTTGTCAGCCCTCTGTTTCTTAGCCAGCACCAAAGAATTTTTGTTTTGTTTTTGATAATTGTTGCTTTATAATACAGTTTGAGATATGACAGAGCTAGGGCACCTTCCCTAGCATTTGTTATCATTAGTTTCCTTGCTATTCCAAACCTTTTTTTCTTCCAGATGAATTTTGATATTATTTTTCCAGATCTAGAAAATAATTATCTGATAGACTGTTTACTGAGGCATTCAATAAGTAAATTAATTTAGGTAGAATTGTTATTTTTATTATATTGGCTCAGTCTACCCATGTGTAACAGATGCTTATCCACTTAGTTAGACCTGACTTTATTTGTACAAGTGTCTTGTAGTTGTGTTCATATAGTCCATGAATTTCTTTTGCAAGTAGACTCTGAAATATAGTGTCTACCCTGACTTCAAATGGGATTTGTCTTTCTATCTCTTGCTATTGGATTTTGTTAGTAATATATAGAAATACAGAAGATTTTTGTGGGTTTATTTTGTAACTTGCAACTTTGCCTAAGTTGTTTATTATTTCAAATATTTTTTTACTTGAATCTCTGGGATGCTCTATCAGCATATTGTCTTCAAAGAATGATAACTTAATTTCTTTTTTGCGTGTTTTAATTCCTTCAATGTTTTTATCTTCTCTAATTACTACAGCTAACTTTCCACCACGTGGAATAATAATGGTGCTAATGGACATCCTTATTTCACACATGATCTAAATGGAAATGCATCAAACTTATTTCTATTGCATATAATGCTTGCAGAAGGTTTTAGATAGATACTGCTTATTAGTTTATGGAAAGTTCCCTTTACTCCTATGCTCTTCACTGTTTTTAATAAGAATGGCGTTGTATTTTGTCAAAAGCTTTTTCTGCATCTATTGAGATAGTCATGTGGTTCTAGGTAGGTTTGTTTTTGATATGATCAGTAATACTAATAGTTTTCCTAATTTTGAACCAGCTCTGCATTCCTGATATGAATGCTACCTGATCATAATGTATTATACTTGTGATAAGTTGCTGTATTCGTTTTGCTAAAATCTTACATAAAATTTTTGCATGGGTATTCACTAGAGAAATTGTTCTATAATGTTCTTTCTCTGTTTCGTTTCTTCCTGGTTTAGGTAACAAAATAATATTTGTATTATGAAAAAAATTTAGGAGGTCTCCATCTTTCCCAATTTTCCCAAATAATCTATACAGAACTGCAGTTTACTCTTCTTTAATGTTTGATAGATTTCACTTGTAAATTCATCTAGCCCTGGATACTTTTTTCCCGGGGAGTTCATTGATGGACTGTTGCATTTCTTTTTCTGAGATGGGGTTGTTTAAGTATTCAACTTCTTCTTCTTTTAATCTGGGCAATTTATACTTTTTGAAATAATCATACATCTCATTTAGATTGTCAAAATGATGGGCATAAAGTTGGGCAACGTGATTTCTAATTATTGTTTTAATTTCCTCCTCATTGGACGTGAGTCCACCCCTTTCTTTTTGATATTGGTAATTTGATTTTCTTTTTTGTATTCAGATTGAAGAGAGGTTTATCAATTTTATTGTTTTTTTCATAAAACCAGCTCTTTGTTTTAGTTATTAATTTATTAGTTTTCTTAATTTCAATTTTGTTAATTTCTCCTTTGGTTTTCAGTATTGGTAATTTGATATTTATTTGGAGATTTTCAATTTGTACTTTTTCTAGATTTTCAGGTGCATGCCCAATTTATTGATCTCTTTTTTCTCTATTACATTCATGTACTCATTCAGAGATAGAAAGCTTCCCCTAAGAACTGCTTTTTCAGTATCCCATAAGATTTGGTAGGTTATTTCATTATTACCATTCTCTTGAATGAATTTGTTGATTGTTTCTATGATTTATTGCTTAACTCACTCCTTCTTGAGTATTGGATTATTTAGTTTCCAATTAATTTTTGGTCTATCTTTTCATGGTCTTTTATTACAAATAATTATTATGATCTGAGAATCACGCATTGACTATCTCTGCGTTTCTGCACTGGATTATGAGGTTCTTCTGCCCTAATACATGGTCACTTTTTGTACATGTGCCATGTACTGTTGAGAAGGCTATATTCCTTACTATCTCCATTCAGTTTTCTCCAGCAATCTATCATATCTACTTTATCCAGAGTTTTATTCATCTCCTTAACTTCTTTCTTGTTTATTTTAAGGTTAGATATATCAAGTTCAGAGAAGGGTAGGTTGAGGTCTCCCACTAAGACATTTGTGTCTATTTATTCATGTAATTCCCTTAACTTCTTCTCTAAGAATTTGGATGTTGTACCACTTCGATCATCTACGTTTAGTAATGATATTGCTTCATTTTCTATGGTGCCTTTTAGCAAGATATAGTTTCCTTGGTTATCTCTTTTCATTAGATGTATTTTTGCTTTTGCTTTGTCTGAGATTAGGATTGCTACCCCTGCTTTTCTTACATCAACTGAAGCACAATATATTCTGCTCCAGTCTTTTACCTTTACTCTGTATATATCCCTCAATTTCAAATGTGTTTATTGTAAACAATATGTTGTTGGTTATGGCTTTCAATCCATTCTGCAATCTCTCCCTGTTTTATGGGAAAATTCATTCCATTCACATTCGCAGTTATGTTTGCTATCTGTGTCTTTCCCTCCATCTTCTTTCCCACCTTTTGTGCTTTTAGTTCTCCATTCTCCCTTCCCCTCCACTATAGAGTTTTAATTTTTGACCGCCACTTCCCACAGTTTTCTCTTACTTCTTTCAGCTCTCTCCCTTTTACTGCCCTTTATCCTTACTACTTCTTCCCTCTCTTTTACTCTTCCCTCACCTTTCTTCCCCCCTTCCTCTCCTACTGCCCATAGAGTTAGTTAGATTTATATACTTAATTAAGTTTGTTGTTCCCTCCTTGAATCAAATCAGATGAGAGTAGCTCCCAAAGAATGCTCATTTCCCTCCCCTCTTTTCCTCTACTGTCATATAATTTTGTACTTCTTCCATGATGTAATTTAACATTTTCTGCTTCTTCCTTTTCACATCTCTTGTTCCAATTCTTTCACATGTTTAAATCACATTTTTGTCATCATATAATTTACTTTATACCCGTGTATATTCTTTTTGTATTTCATAACAGATATACAATTCTCAAGATCAGTAAGTATCATCTTTCCTTGTATAGAGGTAAGTAGTTTGCCTAAATTGACTAACAAGTTCTCTTTTCCCCTGTATACCTTTGTATGCCTGTTTTGAGATCTGTGTTTGAAGACTGAATTTTCTATTGATTTCTGACATTTATATCAGGAAGGTCTGGAAATCCTTATTTCATTGAATGTTCATCCCCTTGCCTGAAACGTTATGCTGTGTTTTGCTGGATAATTGATCCTTGGTTGTAGTTCCAGCTCCTTTGTCTCATGAAATATCATATTCCAATTCCATCGATGTTTTAATGTAGAAGCTGCAAGGTCCTGTGAGATCCTGATGGTAGCTCCTCTATATTTGAATGTTTTTTTCTAGCTGCCTGTAGTATTTTCTCCTTCATTTGATAGTTCTGGAATTTGGTGATGATAATCCTTGATGTTTTCAATTTGGGATCTCTTTTAGGAGGTGAACAGTGGATTCTTTGGACTACTCCTTTGCCCTCTGGATCTGGCACTTTTGGTCAGTCTTCCTTGATGATTTCTTGGAAGATGTTGTCCCAACTCTTTTTTTCATCATGACTTTCTCATAGGCCAATAATTCTTAAATTTCCCCCCCCGGATCTATTTTCCAGGTCAGTTGTTTTTCCAATTAGATATTTTACATTTTCTTCTATCTTTTCATTCTTTAGATTTTGTTTGACTGATTTTTGATATCTCAAAGAGTCGTTAGCTTCTACTTGTCCAATTCTAATTTTCATCGAATTGTTTTCTTCAGGTAACTTTTGCATCTCATTTCCATCTGTCCAATTATTCCTTTTAAGGAATTATTTTCTCCAGGCATTTTTTGTACTTCCTTTTCCATTTGTCCAATTTTTTCCAGTTATGTTTTGTCCTTCCTTTTCAATTTGTTCAATTTTCCTTTTTAAAGAGTTTTTCTCTTTAGCGAATTCTTTTTTCATGGTTTTAAAATCATTGGGCATTTTTTCTTCTACTTCATTCTTCAACTCTTTCCAGAGTGCTCTTTCTACATGAGAGCAGTTCATAGCCCCTTCAGAAGTTTAAGATGGGAGTACAGTCTCAATATTGACCTCTTTGGTATTCCTGTTTTGGTCCTTGTCCCCAAAGATTCTATGGTATTTTCCTTCCTCCTTTGCTTCTTACTCATGATGATGAGGCTTTGTGTGTTGTGGCCTCTGGTTCTTCCAGTCAGAAGGTAAAGAACATGGTACTGAGCTAGCTGGTGTGAGAAAGCAAAGGCTGGGTGAATTCTGTTTGTGTTTCCCCAGATTAGCTCTAGAGCTAACTTGTTAAATGTAGGGGAGGGCTCATCTGGTCATGGGAGATCTCCTCAGCTAAGCTACAACAAAGGTAAGCTCAGGTGATCCCAGCTGCTGTAGTGTCTTCTCATTTTCCTGAGGGAAATCTGGGGTCCTGTGAGAGGCTCCACCCCTCTGGAGCTCTGGTCCTCCACCACAGTAACAGGAATCCTCTTTAGCAATTTTCCTATCCTTAGGTAGTATGACACTGTTTGCCCCTTCTGCTGATCCCACTGATCCTGGATTTTTCTGGGGAAATATTTTGTGGTTCTTTCAAGGTCAACAAGGGGAGGAGGAGATAGAATTTACTGATCACTCTGTCATTTTGGCTCCTGGAAGTTCAAGTAAGCTACTTACAGACATTTAATCTCTGGGCTGAAAGTCTCAGGTGCAACTGTTGCAGAGATTCCCGAGCTTCATCCACAGCTCTCACTCACTCCACTGCACTTAACTCTTGCCTTGATCTGCTATTCCACCATGCTGCCTCTTCCTAGTCCACTCCAGAACTTTCCTGTTCAGCCCTGCTACTATCAGAATGTTCTGCATTGTGTGCTGTGTGCTCCTCTATACCCGCAGAATATATTTTTCTCGTTAATTTTCCAATCTGTCCTGGGCTGTGTAACTACCAGAGTATGTCTCCTATTGGACTCTACACCTCCAAAATGTGGTCAGATTCTCTTTTAAGAGGTATGTGAGGGAGTTTGTCCAAATGTGTTGCTTGTAAACAACGTATTGTTGGATTATGGTTTTTAATCCATTCTGCTATCTGTCTCTGTTTTGTGGGAGAGTTCATCCCATTCACATTCAGAGTTATTATTATTCTCTGTGTCTTTCCCTCCATCTTCTTTCCCACCTTCTGTGCTTTTAGTTCTTCCTTCTCCTTTCCGCTCCACAATAGAGTTTTAATTTATGATCATTACCTACTGCAGTCTTCCCTTTCTTCTTTCAGTCCCCCTCCCTTTTACTCCTATTTACCCTTGCTGCATCTTCCCTCTTTTTTAGCCTTCCCTCCTTTATCTTTCCCTCTTCCTCTCCTACTGCCTATAGAGCTAGTTAAATTTATATACTTAATGAAATTTGCTGTTCCTTCCTTGAACCAAATCAGATGAGAGTACCTCCCAAACCATGCTCATCACTCTCCCCTCATTCCCTCTACTGTAATAGAACTTTGTGCCTCTTCCTGTGATGTAATTTACCATTTCCTGCCTCCTCATTTTCTCATTTTCTGTCACAGTCTTCTTGCACGCTTAAATCACATTTTTATTATCACATCATTTACTGTATATCTGCTCCCAGTATGTGGATGCCTTTCACGTATCATGATAAATATATAGTTCTCAAGGTTAAAAATTATCATCTTCCCTTGTAGGGTTGTAAACAGGATGCCCACATTGAATAACAGTTTTTTCCCCCTGTTTTCCCCACTCTTGAGACTTGTGTTTGAAGACCAAATTTTCTATCGAGTTTTGGCTTTTTCCATCAGGAAGGTCTGGAAATTCCTTATTTTATTGAATATCCATCTCCTAGCCTGAAATGTTATGCACAACTTTGCTGGGCAATTGATCCTTGGTTGTAGTCCCAGCTCCTTTGCCTTGCGGAATATCATGTTACAATTCCTTTGATCTTTTAATGTAGAAACTGCAAGGTCCTTTTTTATCCTGACTGCTTTTTTATTTACCTGAAGGATAATATATTCTTCTCTAGCCTTTTACCTTTACTCTGTGTGTATCTGTATGCTTCAGATGTATTTCTTTTAAAACATATTGTAGGATTATAGTTTTCAATTCACTCTGCTCTCTGCTTCTGTTTATATGGGAGAGTTACTCCAGTTTTCATATCCTTGATATTTGAAAGATTTTTTTCTAGCTGCCTACAGTATTTTCTCTTTCACTTGATAGTTCTGGAATTTGGCAATGATAATCCCTGATGTTTTTAATTTGGGATCCCTTTCAGGAGAAAACAGTGGATTCTTTTGATGTTTGTGGACTCCATCCTCTGGGGCTCAGAATGTTCTCCCGGTTGGCTGAGGTGTGGCTGTCTAGGACAGCTCTGATCCTGCACTGGTCCCCTTCAGCCACAGAAAGAAGGACCCTCCTTAGTAACTGTCCTAGCCTCATGTACCAAGAGACTGTTTGCTTCATGTGATGATTCTATTGCTCCAGGATTTTCCTGGGAAAATACTTTCTGGGTTTTTCAAGGTCAACAAATGGAGAGAGGGAACATTTAGTGATCACTCTGTCATCTTGTCTCCTCAAAGTTCAAGTAGGTGACTTACAGACATTTAATTTGCAGGCTGATAGTCTCCGGAGCATCCTCTGCAGATTCGTGGGGCTCCACAGATCTCACTCACTGGGTTCTGCTGGACTCCCATCCTGGGCTAATGTGCTCGAAATTCTACAGAGCGACTACTGCCTCAGACCACCCTGGGCTTGTTCAGTCCTTCCACCACAGTGGTGCACTGTGTGCTGTGTGCTCCTCCAGCCGTGCAGAAAACATCCTTCCTGTCGACAGGCCAGTCTGTCCTGTGCTGTGAATCTGCCACAATCTATGTCCTATTGGATTCTACCCCTCCAAAATCTAGTGATGTACTATTTTTAGAGATATCTAAAGGAGTTTGTCTAAGAGCTTAGGTGATTAGTTGCTCTCACCTCGCCATGTTGACTTCACCCCCATTTTTAGTATTGATAATACTTATTACCTATGGTAACTTTTTAGCAAGATGCAGTCTCCTTCCTTATTTCTTTTAATTAGATCAATTTTTGCCTTTACTTTGTAAGAGATTAGGATTGCTGAACCTGCTTTTTCATTTACCTGAAGCATAATATATTCTTCTCTAGCCTTTTACCTTTACTCTGTGTGTATCTCTATGCTTCAGATGTATTTCTTTTAAAACATATTGTAGGATTATAGTTTTCAATTCACTCTGCTCTCTGCTTCTGTTTATATGGGAGAGTTACTCCAGTTTTCATTCACATTTATGATTACTATGCCTTTCTCTCCATCCTATTTTCCTGTTTATACTTTTCTCTCTTTCCTTTAATCCTTTCCCTCCTCACCAGTGTTTTGCTTCTGACCACTTCCTACCTCAATCTCCCCTACTATCAGCTCCCTCCTTTTTTCCTTTTGCCTACTAATTCTTCCTTACTTTCTTCCCTGTCTTCTATGAATCTTATCGCTTTTCTTTACTCTTTATCCCCCTACTTCCCTAGAGAGAGCGATAGATTTCTGTAAGTAACTGAATGTGTATGTTATTCCTTCTTGGAACCAAAGCCAAAGAGAGTAAGGTTCAAACAATGTTCATCTCCCTCCTTTCTTTCTCTCTACTATAGTAATTCTTTGAGCTTCTTCCTTTCGTGTAATTGACCTTATTTGTCCCTTTCTCCATTGCTTGTCTCACAGTACAATCTTTTTTTTATCCTTTAATTAATTATTTTTATTATCACATCACATTTAACTTATTCCCACATCTTCTGTGTATAGCCATTCTGAAGGTTGTAACAGATTTCTCAAAAGTTACAGGTATTATTCCAGAGTAGGGATTCAAACACTTTAAACTTATTGAATAACATTTTTTTCTTTCCTATTTGTCTTTTTATGCTTCTCTTTCATCTTTTTATTTGACAATTGAATTTTTTGTTCACTTCTGGGTTTCTGTTTTGTTTTGTTTTCAGTCAGAAATGATTTAAAGTCCCCTACATCATTGAATGTTCATCTTGTCCCCTGGAAAAGTATACTCAGTTTTGCAGGAGAGTTGTTTTTTGATTAAAATTCGACCCTTTGCCTTCTGAGATATCATATTCTAGACTCTCTAATTCTATAAAGTAGAAGTTGGTAGGTCTTGTATAATCCTGACTGTTGTCCCATGACATTTAAATTCGTACTTTCTGGCTGTTTGCAATATTTTCCCTTTGACCTGGTAGTTCTGGAATTTCGCTACAATATCTCTTGAAGTTAGAATTTGGGGGACTGGATTCTTTCAATGACTATTTTACCCTCTAGGGTAAAATTTCTAGGGTGTTAGGTCAGTTTTCTTTGATAATTTCTTGATAGATGCTACCAAGGCTCCTTACTATTTATTCATTCATTCATATACACATTCATTCATTAATGTACTTGTTTGATTGATTTTATTCATGATTTTCAGGTAGAACAATAATTCTTAAATTATCTCTCTTGGATTTATTTTCCAGGTCAGTTGTTTTATTAAACAATTTGATTATCTGACCTTTATAATTTTATTATATTCCCTTATAATTTGTGTATGTAGTTTTATAAAACTTGATTAAGAAAAGAATCAATTTTTAGTAATCATAGTTCAAACTCAAAATATCCAAAAATCACATGAATTTTTAAAAGGATAAATTTTGCCTTTGACGAAGTAGAGCATTCAAAAGTGCTAAGAACTTTGCATTTTTTGAAGGTTGTTTACAAGAAGGGCTTTTAATATTTTTTTGAAAAAAGTATCTGAAAAAAAAAGCAAGCATCATGTATAGCACACTAGAGCCTTTTTCAATAAATATGGAAGTGAAGCAAGAATGCTCACTCCCTCAACTATTATTTGATATAGTTCTAAAAATTCGAACAATAGAAACAAGACAAAAGAGAGAAACTCAAGGCATTGAGATAGAAAGACTAGAACTATCCCTATCTCTTGCTTATATGGTGATATGCTTGGAAAATTTTAGAGAATCCACAAAGATACTAATTGAGCTAAATAAAAGATTTAGCAAAATGCAAAATTAAACTTCATACACACAGTTTGAAAGGGAATATAATAAAATTATAAAGTTATAGTAGGACTTAATTGAAGAGATATGAGAGGACAACCCTCATCCCTCCACATATGGAGGACAGTGGTCCAGAGATGTTACATATTGTACATATTTTCAAATTTTGCCATGTATCCATCAGTTTTGCAGATTTATTTTCTTTGAAAAATAGTACCTATTATATGACATGGCTCTTTAGGAGGTGAAGGGAGTGAGAAACTAGGGATACCTATGATGATGTGAAAGGAAGACGTCAATTATAAACATTTTTTGAAGGGGGAAAACAAGGCAATTTGGGTTAAGTGACTCATCTAAGTTCACACAGCTAGTAAGTGTGTCAAGTGTTAGAGGCCAGATTTGAACTCAGGTGCTCCTGATTGCAGGGACAGTGCTCTCTATTCACTGAACCACCTGGTTGCCCCAATAAAAACATTTTTAAAAATGATGACACCAAGGACTTCTAAGAACTAAGATGATGGTGTAGGTAGTAAATTGCTGCCACTTTTGCATATTGACATCATCATAAGATTAAATATTTTCCCCATAAAAATTCTGTGGAGAATTGTAAAGCCAACATAAAGACAGGGTGGAGCTCTTTTTTTAGTCCTGGAAACTTGTAGGATGGGCAGGAAAGTTCTGTCTCTCTCCAGTAAAGAGGGAGCAAATTCTAGGACAGGAACCATCCTAGGAAGCCAGAAAAAAGCTCCAGTTCAGCCAACCAGCAGGAGATCCTCAACCCCAGAGTAGTGGAGCAGGCAAACACCAATACCAGAACAACTCAGGTTTCTAAGCATAGCCAGGGAAATTCGCAGATTCAGAGAAATACCAGGTGTCCAGTGTACTCGAGAGTGGATAGGCACCCTCCAGCAGCTGGAACTCCCTGGCTCCCTTAGTGGGCAGGTATCTTCTAGGCAACCAGACTTACACATGTTTTAGTGCAGCCTAGTGCATACAGCATCCTCCAGGGACTAGACCTCCAGTTGCTTCAGCGTAGCCCCAGAGAAACATAGCAAAACCCCACCACTAGTTACCCACCTTAGCAGCAGATAAGCTGACAGCCCCAACGGCCAGCACTCGGAGTCCCCAGCAGACAAAGCCAGGAACCAGGACCCTGGCCCCTACCTCAAGAAGCTTGAGCCAGTGTTCCCTGTTCCCCTTAAACCGAGCTAAACTTTAAAAGTCAGAAAATAGGCATACAAGGTGAGCAAAAAGCAAAAATGAGCACTGACTATAGAGAGTTTCAGTGGGGACAGGAAAGATCACAAAACAGATTGAGAAGAAGAAACATTGTTAATACATCTACATCAGAAAACTCAAAGAGGAATGTGAATTAGTCTGAAACCCAAAAACCCTTCTAGAAGAGCTTAAGAAGAATTTTAAAATTAAAATAATAAACGTAAAAGTGCAGAACAGAAATAAGAAGTATATAAGAAAGAATCAACAACTTAGAAAAGCAGGGAAACAAAGTGACTAAAGAAAACAATTCCTTAAAGAGTACAATGCGGGGGGGGGGGGGCAAAACACTGAAGGAAACAAATCCTTAAAAAGTAGAATTGACCTAATAGAAAAAGACATGCAAAAGCTAAATGAAGAAAATAAGTCATTAAAAATTATAATTGGGCAAGTAGAAGCTAATGACACTATGAGACATCAAGAATCAGTCAAACAAAATCAAAAGAATGAAAAAATAGAAGAAAATGTAAAAAAAAAACCTCATTGGAAAAATCTATGACATGGAAAAGAGATTATGGAGAGATGATTGAAGAATTATTATTCTATGTGAAAATGATGATCTAAAAAAGAACCTGGGCAGTAGCTGTCCAGCCATTATCAAGGGAAACTGTCCTAATATCCTAGAACTGGAGGGTAAAATAGTTATTTAAAGAACCCAACAATCACCTGCTAAAAGAGATCTGAAAATTAAAACTCCAAGGAATATTGCAGCCAAATCCAAGAATTATGAGGTCAAGGAGAAAATACTGCAAGCAGTCAGAAAGAAACAATAGGACCTAGTAGTGTATGCATTAAAGTATCAAAGGGCTTGGAATACATACATACATATATACATACATACACATATATATGTGTGTATATATATGTATATATATATATGTGGGTGTATGTATGTACATATATTAATACACATTCATATATACATATATTTATACACATACACATATATTTGAATGTGTGTGTGTGTGTGTGTGTGTGTGTGTGTGTGTGTGTATTCTGTAAAGGAGCTTGGATTACAACCAAGAATCAATTATCTAGTAAAATTGAGAATAATCTTTCAGAAGAGGAGATGGTCATTCAATGAAACAGGGGATTTTCAAACTTTTCTCATGAAAAAAACACAGAGCTGAACAGAAAATATGAACTTAGAATACATCACTCCAAAGAAGCATCAAAAGGTAAAAAGGAAAGGAAAAAGCAAATGTTATCCAATGCAACCAGACTTGTATTTCTACACACAGAGATGATATTTGTTATTCTTGAGAACATATCTTTATTATGACATTTAGAAGGAGTATACATAGACAGAAGGTGTGGGTAAAAGTTGACGTTGATGTGATGTTAAAAAGTAACTGAGAGGTAAGAAAATAAAGGATTATACTGAAAGAAGAGGCAAAAAGAAGACAGAAAAGGGTAAATTGTACCACATGAAGAGGTCCAAAGATCAATTGCAGTTGAGGGAAAGAAGAGAGGGAGAAGAGCATTCTTTAAAACTAATTCTCACTGGATTTGACTCAAAGATGTATTAAGTATAATATAACACTCGGGTATAGAAATCTATCTTAATCTATAGCAAATAGAAGAAGGAAAAAGAAATAAAAAGGAGGGTATGGTTAGATGAGAGGGGAGAAGGAAGGGAAGAAATAGTGAGGGAAAGAAAAGGGAGGGGTGTGGATGGAAGGGGTGACAAATTGAGGAAGGCAGTGGTCGGAAGCAAAAAGTTAGTGACATAAAGGGAAAAGAGAAAGAGAAAAGATGGAAAGAGACATACTAAATATAACTGTGGTTGTGAATGGAATGATCTCAGCCATAAAGCAGAATCACATAGAGTGGATTAAAAATCATAATCCTACAATATGTTGTTAACAAGAAGCATAACTGAAGAAGAGATACACAGAAAGTAAAGGTATAAGGCTAAAGCTGAATATAGTGTGCTTCACTTGAGTAAAAAAAAAAAAGCAAGGGTAGAAATCCTAGTCTCAGACAAAGTAAAAGCAAAAAATAGATCTAATTAAAGGAGACTAAGAAAGAAACTATATTGTGCTTAAAGGTGCCATAGACAATGAAACAATATTAATACTAAACAAATATACACCAAATGGCATAGCATCCAAATTCTTAGAGGAGAATGTAAGTAAGTTAGTAGAAGAAACATGCCAAAACCGTACCATTTCGGGACTTCAACCTTACCCTCTCAGAAACAGATAAATCTAAGCATAACATGAACAAGAAAGAAGTTATGAAAGTGAATAGAACTTTAGAAAAGCTAGACATGATAGACTTCTGGAGAAAAGTGAAGGGGCATGGAAAGGAATATATCTTTTTTCTCAGAAATTCATGGCACTTACTCAAAAACTGACCATATACTAGAGCATAATAACCTCACAATCAAATGCAGAAAGGCAGAAATATTAAATGCATCCTTTTCAGATCATGATGTAATAAAAATTGCATGTAATAAAGGAAACAAAATAATCTATTATAAAGAATGAGTGAGTCAAACAACAAATCATAGAAACAATAAATAACTTCATTGAAAGGAATTATAATAATAAGACAATATATCAAGACTAATGGTATGCAAACAAAGCAGTTCTTAGGGGGAATTTTATATCTCTGAATGCTTGCATGAATAAAATAGAGAAAGAGTGGATCAGTGAATTGGGCATACAACTAGTTAACCTAGAAAGAAAAAACAAATTTAAAATCCCTAATTAAATACCAAATTATAAATTCTGAAAGTCAGAAGGATGATTAATATAATTGATAGTAAGAAAAATATTGAATTAATACATAAAACTAAGAGTTGACTTTATGAAAAAAATAGATAAATATTTGGCTAATTTGATTTAATAAAGCAAATGCAAATAACACTTTCAAAAAAGAAAAGGTTGAATTCACAACCACTGAAGAAGAAAGTGAAACAATAATTAGAAACTATTTTGCCTAACTGTATCCAACAAATTTGATCAGCTGACTGACATGGAGGAATATTTATATAAATTTAAATTGCCAAATTAACAGAAGAGGAAATAAAATGCTTAAATAATGTCATTTCAGGAAAACGAATTGAATAGGCCGTCCATGAACTATCTAAGAAAAAATTTGCAAGGCCAGATGAATTTACAAGAGAATTCTACAGAACATTTAAAGAAAAATTAATTCTAATACTATCTAAACTTTTTGGAAAAATAAGGAGAGAAGGAGTCCCACCAAATTTTTTTTTATGATTCCAGTATTGTGCTGATACCTAAACCAGGAAGAGCCAAAACAAAGAAAGAAAATTCCAGGGGTAGAGAACCTGTGGCCTCATGAGACTCTGTAGGTCTTTAAGTGCTGCCCTTTGACTGAATCCAAACGTCACAGAACAAATCTCATTAGTAAAAGAATTTGTTCTAAAAAACTTGGACTCTGTCAAAAAGCCACATCAAAGGACCTAGAAGGCAACACATGCTGCTTCGATACTTCTATACAAGTCTATGCCCTTGTGTAGACAAATTTTCTTAACGAGCATATATGTGAAAATTTAAAATAAAATATTAGCAAAGAGATTATAGCAAATGATCACTAAGATTAACGTCTATGATCACTTAGGTATGGTTCAATATTAGGAAAAGTATCAGCATAATTGACCATATCAATGACAAACCTAACAGAAATAATATGATTATCTCAATAGATAGGGAAAAAGCTTTGGACAAAATACAACACTCAGTCCTATTAATAATATTAGGGAGAATAGGAATAGTGTGTCAGATTAGTTGGTATACATTTGGGAAAAAAAGAGCTCAAAATTATTGCTTTAATTTCCTTTTCATTGGTGCTAAATGAAATTCATTTTTTGATGCTGGGCATTTGAATTTCTTCTTTCTTTTTTTAAAAAATCAGAGTAACCAAGTATTCATCTATTTTATTGTTTTTTTATTAAACTAACGCTTAGTTTTATTCATTAATTCAAAATTTTCTTAATTTCAATTTTATTAATCTCTCCTTTGATTTTCAGAATTTCTAATTTGGAATTTAATTGGGCATTTTCAATTTGTTTTTCTTCCTAAGGTGGTTAGTTGCATGTCCAATTCATTGATCTTCTCTTTCTCTACTTTATTCATGTAAGCATTTAGATATATAAAATTTCCCCTAAGAACTGCTTCCACTGTATCCCATAAGTTTTACTATGTTGTCCCATTATTGACATTCTCTTTGATGAAGCTATTAATGTTTCTATGATTTGTTGTTTGACCCATATTCTTTAGGATTAGAATACTAAGTTTGCAACTTGTTTTTAGTCTATCTATCTGTGGCCCTCTAGTACCCATATTTTTTTATTATATTGTGATCTGAAAAGGATGCCTTTAGTATTTTTACCTTACTACATGCCCTCATGCATGGTTAGTTTTTGCATAGGTGCCATATAAGCTGAGTAAAAGGCGTATTCTTTTCTATCCTCCTTAAATATTCTCCAGAGGTTTCCCATATCTACCTTTTTCTAAAATGTTATTTGCTTCCTTAACTTTTTTCTTCTTTATTCTGTGGTTAGATTTAGTTATTTCTGAGAGGGAAAGGTTGAGGTCACCCACTAATATAGTTTTGCTCTTTCTTTCTTCCTGTAACTCACTTAACTTCTCTAAGAATGCAGATCCTATAACACCTGGTGTATATATGTTTAGTATTGATATTATTTCATTGTCTATGGTACCTTTAAGCAAGATATAGTTTCTTTCCCTACTTCTTTTAATTAGACGGATTTTGGTTTTTGCTTTTTATGAGATCAGGATTGCTACACTTTTTTTTTCAACTAAAATATATATTCTGCTCCAGGCTTTTCCCTTTACTCCATGTGTATCTATGCTTCAATTGTGTTTCTTGTTAACAGCATATTGTAGGGGTCTGCTTTTTAAGCTACTTTGCTATCCACTTCTATTTTATGGGCGAGTTCATGCCATGCAAATTCAGTTATGATTATTTTGTATTTCCCTCCATCATACTTTCCCTCCTATTTAAACATTTTTCTTTCCTTTCACTCTTTCCTTCCTCACCAGACTTTTGCTTCTGACCACTACCTCCCTCAATCTGCCCTCCTTTCTATCAATCCTTCCCTTTCTTTTTTCTTTCCCCTTTTCCTTCCTACTTACCTAAAGGGTAAAATAGATTTTGATACCCAATTGAGTATGTATGTTATTCCCTCTCTGAGCCAAATATGATGACCATAAGGTTGAGACAATGCTCACCACCCTCCTTATTTTGCCCTACTGTAACAGAATTTTTTTGCCCCTTCATGTTATATAATTTACCCTACTCTTCTTCTCTCTTTCCTCTTCTTCCAGGACAGTCTTTTATTCTATCCCTTGATATTTTTTGTATCATCACATCAACATCAACTTACACCTTCTCACTATAAAAATTTCTTGTTTTAATATATATGCAATTCTCAACAGTTATAATTATCATCTTCCTATATAAGTACAAGCAGTTTAAATCTTATTGAATAACATACTGTTGTTGCTTTTTTTATACTTCTCTTGAGTCTTGTTTTTAAGGATCAAATTTTCTGTTCAGCTCTGGTCTTTTCATGAGGAAAGTTTAAAAGTCTCACTATTTCATTGAATATCCATCTTTTCCCCAGAAAGTTTATGTTCCATTTTTCTGGGTAGTTGATTCTTGGCTGTAATCTAAACTCCTTTACCTTCCTGAATATCATATTCCAAGCCTTTGAATTGTTTAACGTAGCAGTTGCTGTATCCTGCATAGTCCTGAGTTTGAACTATTTGAATTATTTCTTTCTTCCTGCTTGCAGTATTTTTTCCTTGACAGGATATTTTTGAAATCTGGTTAAAACATTCAGTCAACTTTTGTATGACTTTTTCCATTTCCATATTATTTACCTTCTGAGTAAACTGTATATCTGTATTGAATCATCTGTGTGCATATGTGTGTGTATGTTTATGTATTATTCTCTCCTTTTTCCAGTTCAAATGAGATGACACTCAAGTATCAAACATTCCTACTACCCTCTCCTCCATGTTTGATCCATGGCAAAGACCAACTGACATTTTGTGTCCTGCACAGTTCTGGACCTGAGTTTGGATCTGAGTACTTCTGTACTAAGCCACAATCAGCCAATTGGACAACTCTCCTGGTTCAGAGTTACAGAACTACAAGTTCCCCTTTGATTTGGTATTCCTGCCCTGCTTATTACTCTGCAGATTTCAGATTAGTCTAGAAGCTGGAACTGAGATCCTTCTATGTTCCCATACTCTGAACCGCACTGTGGATGCTTGCTTTTGGATTTGATATTCTCTAGGTAAACTGCCTAGGGCCTGTGGCTACTTGTTGCCTCTAAATGCTACATCCAGAGAGAACTACCCTTCTTCTCTCCTGATTCTGTAGTCTAAAAATTGATAATGAGTGACAAAACTGCCAATTTATTCTGTTCCTATTTTGCCTTGGTGCATAGACTCTTCCTTGTTCTTCCATGCTCTACAAGATGTGTTACTGATCTGACCTCTTTGATAGTCCTCTTTGCAAACTGAGTTAGACTAATGACTCATTGTGACTTTTTCTTGTGTTTCGTTGTGAGTACTTGATCTAGTACATTTTCTAGATGTTTGGAGGAGTTTTTGTTTTGTTTGTTTTCCGGTCAAGAGCCTGAGGGTGAGGGAGTATACTGTACTTCCTTCTGCTTCTCTGCTATCTTAGCTCTACCTGACAGTTTCTTTTGGCAAAGTATGCCTTTGTATGCTCTCATGTTTTATTTACATTTATTTTTTTTCCAGAGGTAGTTTATGCAGCTTTAATCTTCTCATTATATTTGGAAGCCTGCTAGTATAATACTTAATCTCTCTAATTCCTTCCCCCCAAATTCTCTGATTAATAATTAAATAATAAGCATTTGTATAATGCATTCAGGTTTATGAAGTACTTTATATATGTTATCTCACTTGATACCAGAAAGAACTAATATACTTATATCAAGAGAGTTACTTCAGCAAAGTGGATAGAGGGGCTGCCTTAGTGTCAGGATGACTTAGGTTCAGTTCTTGCTCTACTTCTGACACATGACAACTGTGTGACCTTGGGAGGCTCAGTTCCTTAAGCAGCTCTGTATGAATGTAAGTTACAGAACTTTTACATTTGTAAAGGAAATTCCCTCACCAACCTTGTGATGAAAGCAATAGACCAAGACCAAAAAAATAAAAAATGCAAAACATAGCAACAAAAACAAAATCTATCTGGAGGCTCAGACTAAATAAGTAAGTAAATAAGTAAATAGTAAGTCTTCATTTGACTTCTTGTTCACTGCTTAAATTTTTGGCTTTTCCATATTAATTATAATAATAGCTCATTGTATTAGCAGGTAGCAACAAACAAGCTAGTCAGAGTAATGTGAAAGATATTATGTATGGCTGAGAAAAAAAAAGTAAGATAAATCCAGAGTATAGGTAAAGGAAATGATCCCTTAGATAGACTGTGGGCTGCCTCAGCATTCTTTAAATGTCAAGATAACATAAGGGATGCTACCTGCCTATAGGGATAGCTGATGGGGAAGTTAATGGGAGCACATGTTTAAGAAAGTCAAGGGTGGGCAAATGTGGATAAGTTGGTATCCTAAATATTTGTGCATACAACAACTTAAATGAGATCACAGGTCTTCTGGAGAATTATTGACATTCATATATCAGTTTAAGGACTGCAATGTAATATATGTATATATACATATATATACAAACATATATGTGTGTGTGTGTGTATATATATGTATACATATACACACACACAAACATACACACAAATGCACATACATGCACACTTACATATACATACATACAAAAGCATTGAGCAGTCAACTAGGTTCAAAATCTGTGTCATTCCAAATGTTTTTTATTCCTTCATCACCCACCTCATTAACAACCAGTTGCCATATCAATTTTAGCATGCAGTAATCATTTACATTTATGCTTTTCTCTCTAATAAAATGATTGCCAATTTCTAACCACCAAGCCCTCTATTAAATAGTCTCCTATTTGGTCTCCTTGCCTCAAGTCTTTCTACTTTCCTATCCATCCTGCACACATCTACCAAACTGCTAGTAGGAATATGCATATCTGACCATGCCATTCCCCTATTCAGTATCCTTCAGTGTCTTTTATTACTTCTAAGATATAAATCACTTTCTTTGACATTTAAAGCCTATCACAATGTGGGTTCAACCTAACTTTCCAAATTGATTTCACTCCTGATACATCGATACTAACTAGGCATCCTTCACAAACTCTCCATTCTAGCTAACAACTAGTTGTCTCCCATGTTTTGATTACTCTTTTTTCATCTTTGCCATTTGCCTATTGATCTTTTCAAGGTTCAGTTCAAGTGATGCCTTTACTGATTTCTCCATCGTCCAGTGCCCCTTGACAATTATTTTGAATTCATTTTCTCTGTATTGTATGTTGACAAATGCATACAGACATTATTATCATTTTGCCTTTACCTTAGTACAATAAAAGCTTCTTGAGTCTGAAACTTTTTCATTTTTACCTGTGCCTGTCTCAGGGTCTGACACATATTACTTAGTAAATATTTGTGATACTGAGTTATATTGAAATATATATCTTCTATTTACTAATTTTTGTATATATTTTCCCACTGACTAATGAAAGATTGTTGAGATTGTGAACTATTTAAGTCTTTGTATTGTCAGCACCTAGTACAATGTTTGACATCCAGTAGGTCTTGATTAATTGAATTGAATTGTCCCCTTTCTGGCAGCACCAGAAGAATGAACACACTTTTAAAATTGAAAGGCCAGGAAAATCTCTAATAATTTGCAAGAACCACAAAAGCAGAGGCCTAAAGAGTGATTGGAAGTCACTGTTAGAGGCATCAGAGTTTTATAATAATTTTATTTTTAGAAAAGCTGGCTAAGCTGTCACTTACTAGAGGTGTTGCAATCCAGAACTCTCTTGAGGGAGCACAAATCATCAGACTTAATGGCTTGACTGTACAAATAGCACTGAATGATGTTTATTTCTGGAAGCAAGACCATAACATTTGTCACCCTGCTGGAGACAGCTTTCTAGGGCATTTCTTTTTAGCTGTCTAACTTCCTCTTCTATATTGTATCCTTTAAAATTGAGACCTTTTTTTTTTCATAAACAGCTGAATGTCATTCACATCTCCCAAATAACAAAGTCTTTATTTTCCACATTTTTGCCTTCAGGAAATACAAAAGCATCCCAAAGCCTTGTTTTTATGCTAATCAGTTGCAATTCAGTTTGCATCCAAATAGCTTTTTGTTGATATTGTCATGGATGGGATGGGGTGGAGAAAAGTAGAGAGAAAAGAAATAGGCACTCATAAAAACAGATCACTAATCTTATCCGACACTGAATAAAGAAATCTGAAGCTAAGGCTCACTGATTATTTTTTTTCTGAAATGTTGAAGGTAGTTCAGTAAAAATATTTTCTAAATTCCTGGAATCAAGTGAAAGGGGATTGTTTTAGTCCTTTATTGCATGGCAATTATTGTTAGGTCCTTGTACTTCAACTTCTACTTTATTCAGAGTACATTATGAATACTTGATATTACTTTTTTATGTCTATTTATTTATTTTTAGCTTTCAACATTCATTTCCACAAAATTTTGAATTTCAAATTTCTATGTGATTATATAGGCAGAGTACACAGTTGATAAGAATCCCAGGTACTACAACATTATTTTTTAATCAATAGTATACTGGTAAAATAGTCCATTGATATTTTCAGTGGTATAGTGAATATTGTTATCATTTGAATATCAGGAAAAAATTACATTAACATCTTGACTTGACCAGTTATTATTTTTGTTGTCATAACTTAGTCCTTTATACTTACTAAGTCATTTTTCTTATTTATAAAAGGGGAATAATAATATTGATACTGTATGTCTTACATAGTTGTTAGAATCAGTATTTTGGTGATATCCCAACTAATGAGTTCTTTTATCCAATAAAGACTTGCACTTTCTCTGAAACTTAAGAGGTTTCTTTTTATAACAATGGAAAGTTAAATGATTTCTTGATAATGGTTTTCCTGTTTTCAAGGTTAAACCTCTCCATTCCATACCCCACTCTGCTATGCGTGCATGTATGTATGTTTGTGTGTATATAAACATGTAAGTGTATAGAAATATATACATGCATATATATGTGGGGAGAGAGAGAGTATAGTATGAAGCAGTAATAATAAAACAGTATGCAGTTTTATTTTAAAAGTAGTAAAGTTGATCAGTGAGTGAAACAGAATAGGTAAGTGAGACTGCAAAGTATCCAAAGTTAGTTAGACACACTTTGTGGGAAAATCCTAGGAACATGAACTGTTGGCATAAAAATTCTAATTTATAAAAATTTCTAGAAAAATTGGAAAGTAATACGGCATCAGTTGAGTTTGAACCAACATGGGACATCACATAACATAATAAATAACAAGTATAAGAAGCTTGGGATAATACCTCCTGTACTCCAGGAGAAGAGCTTATAAAATAAGTTGAAAATTAGTATGAAATAGAAAAGCGTTCTGATGATAACAAACCTACAGTGAAACGGAAGATGAAAAACAAACTCAGAAGAGAAAAATGTCAAAATGCTTCCATGTGAAATCTCAAAGGAGAATACGAATTGGGAAAAAGCCTAAAAAGTCCTCTTGGAAGACCTGAAAAAGGGTCTTGAAAATCAAGTAAGAGAGGAAGAAGAAAAAATTTTTTTTAATGAGAATTATAAAGAAAAATTATGGCAGAAAAAGAGGTAACAGCTTGGAAAAGGAAACACCAAAGTTGACTGAAGAAAAAAATAACCCTTAAAAAATAAAATTGGACAAACAGCAAAGGACATACAAAGCTAACTGAAGAAATAATTACTTAAAAATTAGAGTTCAGGACGTGAAAGTTAATGACTCTAGAGGCCATCAAGAATCAGCCAAACAAAATCAAAAGATTGAAAAAAATAGAAGAAAATGTTAAATACCTCATTGGAAAAACAACCAACCTGGAAAACAGATCCAAGAGTGATATTTTAAGAAATACTTGACTACCTGAAGACCGTGATCAAAAAAAGAACCTGGACCACATCATTCAAGAAATTATTGAGGACAATTCTCTTGATATCCGAGACACAAAGATTAAGATGGACATCACCTCCTAAAAACGATCCCCAGAAGATAACTCCAAGGATTATTGTAGCCAAATTACAGAATTCTGAGGTCAAGGACAAAATTGCAAGCAGCCAGAAAGAAAAAAAAAATAAATATAAAGAAGCCACAGTCAAGATTACACAGGACTTGAATAGTCTACGTTAAATGATTCAGGGGATTAGATATTATATTCTGGAAGGCAACAGAGCTTGGATTAGAACCAAGAATCAACTACCCAGCAAAATGGAGTACAATCTTTCCGGGGAAAAGATGAATATTCAGTAAAATAGAGGACTTTCAAATGTTCGTCATGAAAAAACCAGAGCTGAACAGAAAATTTGATCTTCAAATAAAAGACTTGAGGAATGTAAAAAGGTAAATAAGACAGAAAAAAATGCATTATTCAATAAGATTTAATCTGTTTTTCCTATACAGGAAGATGGTATTTGCAACTGTTGAACACTGTATCTTTTTTAGGGATCTTAGAAGGATATGAGTATATAAGTAGAATTTGATGTGATGACATAAAAATATTAATGGATTGTACTGGAAGAAGAAGAAATGGAGTCAGAATAGAAACAATTACATAACATCAAGAGGTACAAAAGACATAGTAGAGTAAAGGGAAAAAAGGGAGGGGAAGAACACTGCTGGAAAATTATTTTCATTGAATTTTGCTGAAAGAGGGAATAACATGCACATTCAGTTGATAATAAAAATCTTTCGTACTCTATAGGGAAGTGGGAAGAAGGGGAAAGAAAATGGAGGTAAAGGATAGAAGGGAGAGCAGAAGGGAGGAAAGAAGTGGTAGGGGAAAGGGGAAAGGAAAGGAGAAGGGGCTGATTTAAGGGAGGGTAGGTTGAGGGAGGCAGTAGTCAGAAGCAAAAAACAATAGAGAGGAGGGAAAGGGTGAAAGGAGAAAAAGGCATAAATGATGGGGGACAGGGAATAGGATGGAGAGAAAGACACAATAATCATAACTATGAGGAATGAAGTTTCCCATAAAATGGAAGCAGATAGCAGAGAGGAATAAAAGCCATAATGCTACAATATGTTGTTTTCAAGAAACACATTTGAAGCAGAGAGGTACACACAGAGTACAGATAAAAGGCTGGAATGGAATATGTTCTACTTTAGCTGAAGTTAAAAAAAAAAGGAAGGATAGCAATTCTGATCTCAGACAAAGTAAAAGCAAAATTAAATTAATTAAAAGAGATGAAGGAAGGAAACTACTCTTTACTAAAAGGTAACATAGACAATGACACATCCAAAATCTGTAAAAAGTTAAGATAGCTATGGGAAAAAATAGACAGCAAAACTATACTAGTAGGAGACTTCAATCTCCCCCTCTCAGAAGTAGGTAAATATAAGTATAACAAAAACAAGAAAGAAGCTAAGGGGGTGAGTGTTTCATATGGTAGATATGTGGTGAAAATTGAATGGGGAGAGAAAGGAAAATATCTTTCACTCAGTGATATATGGTACGTACACAAAGATAATATATTAGGGCATAAAAGTCTCACAATGCAATGCAGAAAGGCAGAAATACTAAATGCATCTTTTTCAGGTCATGATGCCATAAAAACTATATGTACCAAAGTGTAATGGAAAGAAAGACTAAAAATTAATTGCAAACTAAGTGATCTAATCCTAAAGAATGAGTGGGTCAGACAACAAATCATAAAAACAAAGAAAATTAAATAATGAGACAACATACCAAAATAATTGGAGGCAGCCAATACAGTTCTTAGGGAAAATTTTATATCTTTAAGAATGCTTGCATGAGGGAGGTGGAGCCAAGATGGCAGAATAGAAAGATACACATACCCAGGCTCTCACCACATAGCCCATAAAGTGCCTGTAGAGAGAGACTCTCAACAAATTTTGGAACAGCAGAAGTGGAGAACAACAAAGTGGAGAAGATATCCAACCCAGGGTGACCTGAAAGACCCACGGGAAACATCTGTTGCACAAGATATGGAGCAGAGCCCAACCCAGTCTTGGCTGTGTGGTGGTGCTCTCGAAAAGCCCTGGGGGCAGAATCTTCAGTCGAGTAAACCCCAGTCCCAGTAGCAATGAGTTTGCAGATCTCTCAACCCACAGGCTCCAAAGGACAGTGACAGGGTTTTTTTTAGCTAGCTAGGAAGGGAGAAGGTCCTTCCCATAAGTCTGGCCCCAGGCAGTGGCCACAGAGGCCATATCAGGCAGGAGGAAGCAGTTCCCATGGGCAGTCGCTACAGCAGCCCCACCCATTGTTGGATCATAAAAACCCTGGGGGCACGGAGGAGCTGATAATTACCTCAGTCCTGTGTAGAGGCCCTGAAGGAGATGATATTTATCTTACACTGAATGGCTACCCTGCCCCCAGTGCTGGCTTGGCAAAACTGGAGGCCAGGTGGCTGTGGAGAGAAAACCACTAAGATTCTGGACACAAAAATCTCTACTTGCTCCCAGACCAGTGTACACACTTGATTGTGCCACCTTGGAGGAACTGAGACATCACAGATTCCCAGAGTATACCCCATTCTTGAAAAAGGACCCAAAAGTCAAGTAACTGGTTGGGAAAATGCTCAAAGAAGGAAATAAAAACAAGACTATAGCACGTTACTTTCTTGGTAAACAGACACCTTCTCCCAACCATTCAGATGAGGAAGAACAATGCTTACCATCAGGGAAAGACATAAAAGTCAAAGTTTATGTATCTCAAACATCCAAAATAAATATTCAATGGTCTCAGGCCATGGAAGAGCTCAAAAAGGATTTTGAAAATCAAGTTAGAGAGGTGGAGGAAAAACTGGGAAGAAAAATGAGAGAGATGCAAGAAAAGCATGAAAAGCAGGTCAGCACCTTGCTAAAGGAGACCCAAAAAAATGCTGAAGAAAATAATACCTTTAAAAATAGGCTAACTCAATTGGCAAAAGAGGTTCAAAAAGCCAATGAGGAGAAGAATGCTTTTAAAAGCAGAATTAGCCAAATGGAAAAGGAGGTTCAGAAGCTCACTGAAGAAAATGGTTCTTTCAAAATTAGAATGGAACAGATGGAAGCTAATGAGAAATTTTATGAGAAACCAAGAAATCACAAAACAAAACCAAAAGAATGAAAAAAATAGAAGACAATGTGAAATAACTCATTGGAAAAAAGCTGACCTGGAAAATAGATCCAGGAGAGACAATTTAAAAATTATGGGTCTACCTGAAAGCCATGATCAAAGAAAGAGCCTGGACATCATCTTTCATGAAATTATCAGGGAAAACTGCCCTGATATTCTACAACCAGGGGGTAAAATAAATACTGAAAGAATCCACTGATTACCTCCTAAAAGAGATCCAAAAAAAGAAACTCCTAGGAACATTGTGGCCAAATTCCAGAGTTCCCAGGTCAAGGAAAATTTTTGCAAGCAGCTAGAAAGAAACAATTCAAGTATTGTGGAAATACAATCAGGATAACACAAGATCTAGCAGCTTCAACATTAAGGGACTGAAGGGCATCGAATATGATATTCCAGAAGTCAAAGGAATTAGAACTAAAATCAAGAATCACTTACCCAGCAAAACTAAGTACAATACTTCAGGGGAATGGTCTTTCAATGAAATAGAAGACTTTCAAGCATTCTTGATGAAAAGACCAGAAGATGAAAAGAAAATTTGACTTTCAAACACAAGAATGAAGAGAAGCATGAAAAGGTAAACAGGAAAGAGAAGTCATAAGGGACTTACTAAAGTTGAACTGTTTACATTCCTACATGGAAAGACAATGTTTGTAACTCTTGAAACTTTTTTCAGCATCTGGGTACTTGGTGGGATTGCGAACACACACACACACACAGACAAAGACAGAGACAGAGAAACAGAGAGAGACAGAGGGAGCGAGAGACAGGGAGAGACAGACAGAGAGAGACAGAGAGCACAGGGTGAATTGAATAGAATGGGATCATAGCTTATAAAAATGAAATTAAGGAGTGAGAGAAAATATATTGGGAGAAGAAAGGGAGAAATGGAATGGGGCAAATTATCTTTCATAAAAGAGACAAATAAAAGATTTTTCAGTGGAGGGAAAAAGAGGGGAGGTGAGAGAAAAAACATGAAGCTTACTCTCATCACATTTGACTAAAGGAAGGAATAAAATGCACACTCATTTTGGTATGAAAACCTATCTTACAATACAGGAAAGTGGGAGAGAAAGGGATAAGCAGGGTGGGGGAGATGGTGGAAAGGAGGGCAATGGGAGGAGGGAGCCATTAGAAGTCAACACTCTTGGGTAGGGACAGGGTCAAAAGAGAGAGCAGAAGAAATGGGGGGCAGGATAGGATGGAGGGAAATATAGTTAGTCTTACACAAAACGTCTATTATCGTAATCATTTGCAAAACTACACAGATATGCCCTATATTGAACTGCTTGCTTTGCCAAAGGGGATGGGTGGGAAAGGAGGGAGAAAGAGAAGTTGGAACTCAAAGTGTTAGGAATAACTGCTGAGTATTGTTCTTGCATACAACTAGGAATTTAGAAATACACGTAATGGGGTATAGAAAGTTGTCTTGCACTACAGGACAAAAGAGAAAATGAGAATAAGGAAAGGGAGGGATGTTAGAAGAGAGGGTAGATTGGTGATAGGTATTATTAGAATGTTCAGCGTTTTGGGGTGAGGGGAGGGGAAAAATGGGGAGAAAATTTGGAACCCAAAATTTTGTGGAAATGAATGTTGAAAACTTAAATAAATAAATTTAAATACAAAAAAAATGAATGCTTATATGAATAAAATAGAGAAAGAGGGGTTCAGTGAACTGGGCATACAACTAAAAAGAAAAAGAATGGATTAAAAATCCCCAGTTAAGTACCAAGTTAGAAATTCTAAAAATCAAATGATTATAAAAAAGGCTAAAGCATATAGGATTGTAATGCAGTGAGCAGGTGAACTGGCGAAAAGGTGTAAACATTTCCTTAAGGAAGAGAAAGGGGGAAAATGTACGAAGCTATGAAAAGTAAAGGATAATAAGCTTTAAAGAAACATTTACAATTATATATTTTGTTGATACTTCCTGTTTTTACATTACTATATTTCCCAAAGTGTCTCTCCCGCTGTATCTCCCTTAGTACAGTCCTTTAGAATGAAGAATTTTTAAAAATGGAAAATAGACAAAATAAGCAACATATTGTGGAGGTCTAACAATTATATGCATTGTTTCATTCCTGTCATTTCTCACCTGTACAAAGAAATAAAACTTCTTGCTTATATATTGTTATTTCCATAGTGTTTTTAGTTAAAGTAGGGCATTATAATTTTACAATATCCAGTGTTGATTATTGTTCTATCCATTTATATTGTTCCAGTAACTGTGCATATTGTATTCCCATGTTTTCTAACTGCTTTATATTGGTTCATGTCTTCTCACATAATTCTGCATGCACCATATTCTTTGATTTTTTTAATACTGCATTCACATTTTATTATATTCACATATGTATTTTGTTTACCCATTCCTGAACTGATGAGTACTTACCTTTTGACCAGGGCTTTACTACTATAAGACATACTATTATAAATATTTTAGGTACACATGGAACCTTTATTTTGATCATTTTCCTTCTTGGGATTTATGATTGGCAATGGAAACTCTGGGCCAAAAGTTATGGACATTTCCATATTTTCCACATGCAGCAAAAACCTTTGGACTTATTTTACCAAACTCAGCACCCAGTTTAAGGTTTCATTCTGATAAGGTGGCGGCTGCATGTCACCTCAAATTTCTAGTTTTTAGCCCCAAGAGGTTGAATGTGGTTTTCTTCTAGTACTATAGCTCACAAATCACCTCCTGATCTGCTTATCACCTCACATTATTAGTTGATATCAATTAGTTAGATTTCTGAAAACATCTGTGACTAAAGTTGTAAAAACAGTAAACGTATGAAACATCTCCCAAAATATATGTGTCACAATCTCGCATTTTTATAAGTAGAGTCCAGAGAAGGGAGAGTCAGCTCAACCTTAGAAAGCACATTTGGCAAAGGGGAATCTACCTACTCCTGTTAGATGGAAATTTTCTCCCCATCACGTAGTACTAATGAAATTCCTCTTAGATATGACATAACATTTTTTGGGAGGAAGGGGCATCTTATAGATAAATGAAGCTGCCTTTCCTTAGTGTATATCCTTTTTCTTTGGATCCCAATGTACTGTTGATAGTTGATACTCTTTCAGGGATATTGAAAGAATGCTGATGAAAAAATCCAAATCTTCCACTCCTGTGAAGTTTGTATCGTCACTATGTTGAAAGAAGGAGAGATTGGAGTAATAGAGGTTCTACTCTCCACCTCTCTTCCCAAACCTAATTCCTTTTATGGCCATGAGCATAACTGATTCCTCTTAAATCAGTATTGTAATATCTCGGGTTTTAAACTGGTCTGACATTTTGCACAAAATTCAAGTAGTTGTCAAGTAAATCCCAAAACATTTCCTGTGTATTGTCATTTCAATAAATCCAGTAACCTTCAACTTTTTCCATTTCGATCAAGTAATTTTTCTATGTAAATTAAAATATTTTTGATTGATTAGCTCAATAGAAATATTTACTCCATGTTCAAATCTAAGTCATACCTTTGACTGATTATTTAAATTCAGGTCTGTACTGACTATTATTATTGAGGTATGAGTGTGAGATACTCCTCTTTCATATAGCATAGATCTATATTTTTTCGCAAAATAATCAGACAATTGAAAGCATAATTCAGAACAGTGAACTATCATAACTTCTTCAGTATCAACTTTCCATATTTTATCTTTGCCAGCTTCCTAGATTAAAGGTTCCAGTAAAGTGTCATCACCTTATGTGAACATTTTCCTGATCTCCTCAGCTGTCAGCTTCCCCCTCTCATATTATTCTGTATTCATTGAGGTGGGGAGGGCATATTCTTCAATGACTTAGTTGTACATTTATTATTTCCCTTAGTAAAATGTAAATTTCTTGGAGGCAGAGATTTTTTTTGTATCCCCAAAGCCTAATTCAGTGCCTAGAACATAGTAGGCACTTAAAAACTCATATTGATATAATTAATTAATGAATGAAGCTCCCCTTCTAGCCCTAAGATTCTGTGATTTAATGGAGGAAATCTTCAAAAGACTTATTGTGCAATAAATTCAACTGTCAATCAGATAATAAAATTTTGTTAGCAAACAGATTATCAAAATAATAAAATAGAAAGTTATTTCTATTAAATATTGTGCAGTGGTTTATAACATGTAGTGCTTACTAATACAAAGCTTTATTTCTCTCCTGAAGAACACTAATATGTATGACTGGTCATTTATGTTTTGTTTGTAGTTCATTTAGTTTCAAATTATCCAGAAGGATTATGATTCATTTGCTAAGGGAATTTCAAAAAGGAGTTACTTCCCACTAACATGTTTTCCTGCAATAAAATAGCCATGTGCTAGAAATTTCTTCTTGTTAAGATGTCAGTCCATTGTGCAATCTGTACTATTATCATGTACTATACTGTGCCATATAATTTATGTATTACAGAAGTAATTATTACAAATTAAATTTGTACTAATTGAGTAGATTTCTATGAGCAATTTTTGATAGAGTAATCAGGAAGCTAATAGTCATCTTTTTGTTATATTTTAAAATATTGAATCAACATTTTAATTGAGTATAAAATATAACAATTGTTTTGAAATTCAATGCAATATATTCTTAGTTTCATTAAGCATACATATCTGAAAAATATGGTGGTAAAGGTGGATAAAGAAGAAAGAGACAGACAGAGGCAGAGAAACTGAGAAACAGACAGAGAGGAGGGAGACAGAGGGAGACAGGTGAGGGAAAGAGAGACAGAAAGACATAGGAACACAGACACAGAGAGAAGAGAGAGAGAGAGAGAGAGAGAGAGAGAGAGAGAGAGAGAGAGAGAGAGAGAGAGAGAGAGAGAGAGAGAGAACAGAAGCTTCTTATTGAAATTATATTAGATATGGATGGGAAATAAAGAGTTATTACAATTGAGAACTTCCAACCTGGGATTCACTTGCCTAAATGTTTGTATGACAGACAGCCAATGTGTAGAATCAAGAAACAGATATTAATGTTATTTAAATGATGCATATTGACTAAAGGAAAAAAAAAACTAATCAAATATTATTTTTCACATTTTGTCCTATTTCTCCACTCCTTGGCAGGTTACATTCAATGTAGGTGAATACAATTTTCTGGTGATTACCTTCATTTTACCTTCTCTAAGTCTTTACCTAAAAATAGGCAACTTGCTTAATGTAATATGAATATTTATTATTAATTGATGTTTTTATTGCTTTTTTCCTAAGAATAAGCAAGACTGATATTGACACAGTAGAAGTAACATGGTTTCTAGAGCCACAGAACCTGTCTGTGGTGTCAGGTTCAAACTCTATCCATAGGAATTTGAATGTCACTTATCTCCCTGGAATTTAGTTTACTTACTTGTAAATGAGAATGTTAAATTGTATGACTTCTGATGTCCCTCCCAGAATTAGACATATGATCCCATAATCTGATAGCTTCCTCCCGTACACATAGATATATCAGTTAAGAAACAATGTTCCTTCACCCAGGTGCATTCTGGGTTGTGTAGCATTAAGCATGGAAGAGTCTGTGGTTGATGCATGTCTAGGTTTACATATGGTTATGACAAGAAAAGGCAGGTATGAATGTAATAGGCAGAGTTGATAGTGGTGTTTCTCGGAGAATTTTGTTAGTACAATAATGGATTACATGATTTGTAAGAAAGTCAAATAGGTTTGTGGAACCTATTCCTTAAAAGTCACACAGTCTGGTTTCCTAGCCAATTACACAATTGCTCCACAAAGTTCATTGCAAAAATGAAGAGGAAGGCAAAGACAAAGACTTAAACTTAGTTGATTAATTATATATTCTTTGCCAGAAGTTTGTATCAGATATAGGCCATAGTATTAATCTCTCTACTTGGCTACACAGTCTATGTCAACTGAACTTCTTGTAATCACCACTGTCTTCTGAGGAACACTCTTCTGAGAGTGGATTCAAGCCCTATGCCTAGTACTACCAGATTCCTCATATTTCCAGGTCATTCCTTCAGGTATTGCACATAATTTAACCCTCACTTAGAAAATGAGGAGGAGAATCAACTAGACTCATCTAGCTTCTTATTCATGTATAAAACATTAAACCTTCTGGTAATGTAGTAGCTTCTCTTTTTCCTATGATCTGGGTCAAATGTCTCTTTTACAATAGACATATATAAGCATACCAACAGTGCATTAGAATACATTTTCAGAAAATATAATTTTTGGAATGAAATTTTACAATTGAGGAGAGAAATATTGATTTTGTATGTTGTGGGAGAATGTACCCATTCTGGGGGTCCACCAATTATTCTTACTGTCACCTTACTGGTGGCCACTGTAATGAAAAAGGGAGAATTATTTGTTATGGTATTATGTCTTTGAGGGGATTCACCTATTCATCCACTCTTTAGTTCCAGGTACTGGTATTAAAAATCTTGGAGTTGAGGGTATTTTAGAGTAGCCACCACTTCAGTGAGATAGTCAATCCATTTCTGAAATGAGAAGTTGTGATTGCATTCAGTCATTAAACAATTCCTGCAACTTGACATTGACATAAGAGATGCTATTGTAACTTTTGTGAGACTTTGACTAATATTGCATGTCTTTGGTGATTAAGTGTGTCCTGGGGTTGGAGGACAATAACTCTGGCTATGGATGTATATATATGTACATATATACATACATATATATACATGCATATGTATATATACATATATACACACATATACACATATGTATATATATGTACACACATATATACATACATACACACATATATTTGTATGTGTGTATATATATGTATATACACACACCTTCTGACTCTAAAAATGGTATAAATATTCTGAAAGTGAGGGCTTAGTTTTTACTAAGAAAGTCTGAGCCCCAGATGAGGACTTTGGGAAGCTGCTAAGGAGCTCCCTGGCTTTGAGAACCAGATGTCATGCTTCCCTCTCTGGTAATGATGGTCAGACAGCTGCACATGTTTTCTGAATCATGGCCAGGCAGAGGAAGCCATGTCTGTTGATTACTTTGGGGCTTACTGAGTGGAAGTGTTTGGCCAGATGAGGACTCTGGCAATCCAATAAGGAGCCCCCGGGTTTGAGAGCCCAGATGCTGTGCTTCCCTTTCTGGTAACAATGATCAGACAGTTCAGGTTCAATTGTCTTTTGAATTCAGGCAGAGGAAACCATGTCTTTGATCTTTTGATTTATCTGTATTTTCTTTGAAATTCAGGGTGCTGACTCCCAGAACTAACTGAATGAGATATGTATTTGCTTAAAGGAATGATACATGTGCTTGATTAAAGTGATTGTTAATCCCTTGAAAGTTGTTTTCCTTTTATGAATGTAGATATAAGAACCTGTGATAACAGGCGCCCTGTGCATGTTGAGGTATATACTGCTACAGCAGAACATAGTGGTCTATCATGGACTTATTGTGTATTTGTCCTTCATTCTCAAAGAGGACCATGACATCAGGGAGATAATGATGTGACTTGAGTTTGACTTTGATTTGAGTGAGGGAAGGCTGTGCAAGGTCACCAGGGTCACTTCCTCTTCCAAAGACATCTGGGTCCAGTGACCAGATATCCATCAGGATGACTGGAGATGGTCCAGGATGCAATGGGAGAACCTTGTCCATTTAAGGGTAAGGCCTTTTTAGGTTCTCACTTTGAGTGAGTTAACACTCATTTAGTGAATAGGCCTCTCTAAGAAGTTAGAGGGAAGAATAAGCTAAATTACCAAACTGGTATTCAGGCAATCATCAACTAAGTAAATAGGAAATCTCTTCAAATTTTTCAACACCATGGTGAAGGAAACTGTTTTCACATTCCACATGTCTTTGTGGTTTCCTCTGAGAGATGAGAACTAATGTGGAGGGGGCTGAGCCAAGATGGCGGAGTGAAAGCAACAACTCACCTAAGCTCCTGGAAAAACTCCTCTGGATATATCTGGGGGGAGAGTCTGACCAGACTTTGGAGGTGTAAAATCCAGTGGGTGACGGACTTTGACGGATTCGGAGCCCAGGCTGGACCGGAGGGTGCACGGGAGGGATCAGTTCCGCGGGGGTAAGACCCCGGCGCACAGCGCACGTGGTCAGCGTGGCAGGGCGGAGGGGACCAGAGGAGCCCGAGAGAGGCGGGCGAGACCAGCGGAGCAGGAGATAAGCCAGGCCGAGACGGTGACAGCCGCTGAGTGCCAGACATCAGCGCAGCAGTCCTTGAAATCTTCAGCCTGAAGACGGACTTCGGTGGGTCACTACTTGAACTTCCAGGAACTGGGATGGCAGAGTGATCAGGAAGTGCTCTCTCCTCCCCCCTGATGACCCTGAGGGAACCATAAAATTCTTCCCCAGATTAATCCTGGATCAGAGGGAACAGCAGAAGGGGGCGGGTGATCTCATAACACCACAGGCTGGAAAAGTGGCAAAGGGGGATTCTTCCTACTGTGGTGGAGGCGATCTGGAGGGACAGACGACCCAGGGCAGAGAAAATTCGCACTGAGACCCAGGCAAGCCTCAGAGCCAGGAGACGAGCCCAAGGAGGGGCGGGAACACGCGTTAGCTTCTAGGCGTGCCCAAGCCCTCCAGGGGAAAAGGGAAGACAATAGGGAAGCTGGGATTACCATCCCCTGACCTTGCCTTTGCCTCAAGTAAGCTGAGGAGATAGCCTGAGACCAGACCACACCTCCCACACACCTAACAAGCTAACCCCAAGGTTGATTGGGGAAACAAAAAACAAAAGCCTGCTTTTAGCCTAGACACACATCAGCTCAACTTAAAGATCTGTACCTTCTGACTGAAAGAACCAAAAGCTACAACACTCAGCCAACATCATGAATCGGAAAAAGCAGACGAAAAGTGAAAAAAGCATAGAATCTTTCTATGGGGATAAGGACCAAAACACAAACACCAAAGAGGTTAGGGCTGAGATTGTACTTCCATCTGAAACCTCAGATGGGACTATGAATTTCTCGCAAGCACAACTAGATTACCTGGAACGTCTGAAGAAGGATATAAAAGAAAAACTGGCCAATGATTTTAAAACTATAAAAAAAGAATTCACTGATGAGAACATCACCCTGAAAAAGAAAATTGAAGAAATGGAAAAGGAAGTTCAAAAATTAACTGGAGAGAATAATTCCCTAAAACGAAGAGCTAATCAAATGGAAAAGGAAACCCAAAACCTAATTGGGAAAATTGATCAGATGGAAAAGGAAACCCAAAACCTAACTGGGAAAATTGGTCGATTGGAAAAAGAAGTACAAAAATTAAATGGAGAAAATAGCTCCTTAAAGGGAAAAATTGATCAGATGGAAAAGGAGATGGAAAAGCTAACTGAAGAAAACACTACGATGAAGATTAGAATTGGGCAAGTAGAAACTAATGACTCAATGAGGCAACAAGAATCAGTCAAACAAAATCTAAATAATGAAAAGATAGAAGAAAATGTAAAATATTTAATTGGAAAAACAACTGACCTGGAAAACAGATCCAGGAGAGAAAATCTAAGAATTATTGGCCTGCCAGAAACCCATGGTGAAGAAAAGAGTCTGGACAATATCTTCCAGGAAATCATCAAGGAAAACTGTCCAGAAGTACTAGACTCAGAGGGCAAAATAGTCATCGAAAGAATCCACCGCTCTCCTCCCGAAAGGGATCCCAAACTCAAAACCCCAAGAAATATAGTTGCCAAATTCCAGAGCTATCAAGTGAAGGAGAAAATACTACAAGCAGCCAGAAAGAAACAATTCAAATATCAAGGACACACAGTCAGGATCACACAGGACCTTGCAGCTTCTACATTAAAAGATCGAAAGAATTGGAACCCAATATTCCGTAAGGCAAAGGAGGTGGGACTTCAACCAAGGATCAACTACCCAGCAAAGTTCAGCATAACATTTCAGGGAAGGAGAAAGTCATTCAACGAAATAAGGGATTTCCAGAGCTTCCTGACCAAAACACCAGAACTCAATAGACAATTTGATCTTCAAATGCAGGTCTCCAGAGAATCATAAAAAGGTAAACAGAGGGGAAAAAACAAAAACAAAAACTTGCTACTCAATTAGGGCAAACTGTTTACCTCCCTATAAGGGAAGATGATACCTGTTAATCTTGAGAACTGTGCAGCTATTATGATAAAAGGGATATATGTAGAGGGAACGGGCGTAAAGTAAATGATGTCATGTCAAAAATATGATTTAAGTATGAGAAGGGAATGTAATAGGAGGTGTGGAAAGGGGGAAGCAGAAAATGGCAAATTATATCACAGGAAGAAGTACAAAACTATAGTAGAGGGAAGGAGGGGAGGGAGATGAGCATTGTTTGAGAGGTACTCTCATCTGATTTGTTCAAAGGAGGGAACAATAATCTTAAGTAGATAAGCCTAACTAGCTCTATAGGTAGTAGGAGGGGAAGCGGGAAGAAAGGGGAGGGTGGCTAAAAGGGAGGAAAGAAGCAATAAGAGTAAAGGGAACTAAAAGGGAGGGGGGTCAAAAGAAGGAGGGGAAGGCTGCAGGAGGAGGGGGAGAAAAGTGAATACTATTGAGGAGGGGAAGGGAGACGGGAGAGCTAAAAGCACAAATGGTGGGAAAGAGGTTGGAGGGAAATACACAGATTGTAATCATAACTGTGAATGTGAATGTAATGAACTCTCCCATAAAACGGAGACGGATAGCAGAATGGATTAAAAGCCATAATCCAACAATATGCTGCTTACAAGAAACACATTTGAAACGGGGGGATACACATAGGATAAAGGTCAAAGGATGGAGCAGAATATATTGTGCTTCAGCTCATGTAAGAAAGGCAGGAGTAGCAATCCTAATCTCAGACAAAGCAAAAGCAGAAATAGATCTGATCAAAAGGGATAAGGATGGAAACTATATCCTGCTAAAAGGCACCATAGACAATGAAGCAATATCATTACTAAACATGTATGCTCCAAGTGGCATAGCATCCAGATTCTTAGAGGAGAGGTTGAGGGAGTTGAAGGAAGAAATTGATAGCAAAACTATACTAGTGGGGGACCTCAACCTCCCCCTCTCTGAACTCGATAAATCCAACCTCAAAATAAACAAGAAAGAGATTACGGAGGTAAATAAAACTCTGTATAAGGTAGATATGATAGATCTTTGGAGAAAATTAAATGGGAATAGAAAGGAATATACTTTTTTCTCAGTGGTACATGGAACATTTACAAATATTGACCAAGTACTAGGACACAAAAATCTCACAATCCAGTGCAGAAAGGTAGAGATAATCAATGCATCCTTTTCAGATCATAATGCATTAAAAATTACATGTAATAAAAGGCCATGGAAAGAGAAACCAAAAATCAATTGGAAACTAAATAATCTAATTCTAAAGAAGGGTTGGGTTAAAGAAGAAATCATAGAAACAATCAACAATTTCATTCGAGAGAATGACAATAGTGAGACAACATACCAAAACTTATGGGATACTGCAAAAGCAGTTATTAGGGGAAGTTTTATATCTCTGAATGCTTACATAAATAAAATAGAGAAAGAGGAGATCAATGACTTAGGCTTGCAGTTGAAAAAGCTAGAAAAAGAACAAATTGAGAACTAATGTGGATAGGAATTTTTCTGGTTCCCTCTGTGACATTTAAAAATCTTGAGAGACATAATTTCTGGATAATCAATCATTTTATTAATAAAACTAGCATTTTTTTTTTTAGTTTCTAGTTGCCAAGGTGATGGAGTAAACAATAAAGTTCCATAGCTCTACCATATTCACCTTCAAATAACAATAAACCAGCACTCCAGAACAAATCCTGGAATAGTAGATCTAGTGAAAATATGGGGTAGAATGGTCTTTTAGTCCAAAACTCTCAGAGAAACAGCAAGAAAGGTATGTCTAACTAGGGTAAAAAGGGAGTGCATTCTGGGAGAGGAAGCATGCCAGCAAGCCTCACCTCAGCGAACCTGTGAGACATGCTGTGATCCAGTGTAGTGAAGCAGGCAAGTGCCAGCACTCAATCCCCTGCATGGGTAAGCATAGCCAGGGGAATGTGTAGACTCCATCTCTGAGAGCTACCACGTGCTTTGGTTTAACCCCAGGCAAATAGCCATGCTCCAGCTGCTAAACCTCCATGTGCTTCAAGGTAGCTCCCAGTGTTGAGAAATCCTCCACTAGTCAAGATTCTGTGTGCTTCAGCATGGCTCTTGGAAAGCAAGGATCTTCTAGACTTCTGTATGTCCTTCAGTATTATCCCACCAGAGTATCCTGTAGCAGCCAGTCGTCACTACAACTTCCATGAGGAGATGGGAATATGGTGGCAGGGGTGGAGGTGAGGGGGACAGAGGGGACATCTTCCATCAGAAGTGATTCCATGAGCCTCAACATAGCCCAGGGACAACAGGGACCTTCTAGTGGTCAGATCTCCATCAACTACAGTGTAGCCTGAGAAAAACTTAGTAACACCCCACCAGGCCTCTGTACATGCCAGACACCACTACTAGAACCCTCTCTCAACACCAGGAAAGCTGTGAGACTCCTATGGCCTAGAATAGAAGAAGCCAATCCCTAACCTGGGCCCCTAGGCACAGCACCAGTCACAAGAGTCCCCTGTCGTCCTCAGGGCAACATGAGGACAACAACAGATAAACAGCCAAAGGCTGAACCCACTGACACAAGAGGCCTGAAGCAGTACCACCTCCACCCTGGGAGAAGAGACCAGATTTAAAAGAAAGGAAAATGTCCCCCAATAGGCATGAAGGAAAAAATCTGACCCTGGAAAGCTATTATGCTGACAGAGAAGAAAAAGACACAAACTCAGAAGATGGTAGCAATGTAAAAACATTTATGAATAAAATCCCAAAGGAAAATGGAAAGTAGTCTCAAGGGCAGAAAGAACTTATTGAAGACCTTTATAAAAGAGAGCTTAAAATTAATAAGGGAGGTGGAAGAAAAATTAGGAAGAGTAATATGAGTGATGCAAGAAAACTATGAAAATGAGTCAAGAGCTTGGAAAAAGAAAACAATTGCTTAAAAAGTAGAATTGGCCAAATGGAAAAGGAAATAAAAAAGGCAATGAAGAAAAGAATTCATTAAAACATACAATTGGCCAAATGGAAAAGAAAGCATAAATGCTAGCTGAGGAAAACAATACCTTTAAAGTTGGAATTGGGCAAGTAGAAGGACGCTAATGACTGTGTGACAGGAAGAATCAATTTAAAAAATCAAAAGAATGAAAAAAATGGAAAAAATGTGAAGTACTTAATAGGGAAAGCAAATGACTTGGAAGATAGATCAAGGAGAGACAAAATCAGAATCACTGAACTACTTGAAATCCATAATGAAAAGGAGGACCTAGACAGCATCTGTCAAGAAATTATCAAGAAAAACTGCCATACTGAAGGAATCCCCTGATCACCTCGGGAAAGAAATCCTAAAATAAAATCTCCAAAAAACATTATAGAAAAATCTCAGAAGTAAGAGGTCAAGGAAAAGAATATACTACACACACAAAATGGGAAAAGAACAAATAAATAAATTGGAAATGCAACTAAAAAAATCCTAGAAAAAAAGACAAATTAAAAATCCTCAATTGAGAACCCAATTGGAAATACCAAAAATAAAAGGTGAGATTTATAAAACTGAAATAAAAAACAACTATTGTTCTAATAAATAAATCTAAGAGCTGGTTTTATGAAAAAAATAGATAAGTTATTGGTTAATTTGATTAAGAAAGCAGAATAAATTATCCAATATCATAAATCAAAAGGGTGAAATCACCACCAATGAGGAAGAAATTATAGCAATCATTAGGAGTTATTTTGCACAATTATATGCCAATAAATCCGATAATATGAGTGAAATGGATAAATATTTACCAAAAGTGTAAATTACTTAGATTAACAGATCAGAAAATAGAATGCCTAAATAACCTGAACTTAGAAAAAGATACGCAGCCCATTAATGAACTTTCTAGGCAAAAAATCCCCAGGGTCAGCTACGTTTACAAGTGAATTCTACCAAACAATTAAGGAGCAATTAATTCCAATACTATACAAACTACTTTTTAAATAGGCAAAGGAGTCCTAGCAAAATCCTTTTATAACATAGATATGGTACTGATAACTAAACCAGGAAAAGCTAAGATAAAGAAAATTATAGACAGATTTCTCAAAAGAATATTTATGCAAAATTTTTGAACAAAATATTAACAAGGTGATTACAGCAATACAGCAGTACAGCTGTGTATTATACAGCAATGTATTATAATCAGGTGGGATTTATGCCAGGAATTTAGGGTTGGTTTGATATTAGGAAAACTATCATTATAATTAACCATATCCATAATAAAGCAAATAGAAATCATATGATTATCTCCATAAATGCTGACAAAGCTTTTGCCAAAATACTGCACCCAATTCTATTAAAAATATTAAGGAGTGTAGGAATACAGGGAGCATTCCTTGAAATGACAAGCAATATCTATCTAAAACCATCAGCAAGCATTATCTGTAATTGGGATGAGTCAGAAAGTTTCCCATTAAGATTAGGGATGAAGCAAAGATTCCAATTATCACCACTTTTATTCAGTATAGTACCAGAAATGTTAGGTATAGCAATAAGAGAAGAAAATTGAAGGAATTATAGAAAAGCAATGAGGAGACAAAGTTATCACTCTTAGTAGATGATATGATGGTATACTTAGAGAACCCTGGAGCAATAAACAAAAAAAAATTACTTGAAATGATTAACATCTTTTATGAAAGTTGTAGGATATAAAATAAACATCTATAGGTCATCAGAATATCTTTAGTTTACCAATAAAGCCCAGCAGCAAGACATAGAAATAGAAACTCCATTTAAAATACTGTAAACAATATAAAATACCTGAAGTCTTCCTGCCAAGACAAACCCAGGAACTATATGAACACAATTACAAAATCAGATCTAAACAATTGGAAAAATATTAATTGTTCAGAGATAAGCTGAATTAATATAATAAAAATTGAAATTCAGTATAAATTAATTTACCTGTGCATTGCTGTATCAAACTATCAAAAATTATTTTATAGAGCTACAAAAATAACAACAGAATTCATCTAGAAGAGCAAAAGACCAAGAATATCAAGGGAATTGATGGGAAAAAAACACAAAGCAAGATTGTCCAGCAATAGCAGATCTCAAACTATATTATAAAACAATAACTATCAAAACTATCTATTACTGGCTAAGACACAGAATGCTAAATCAATGGAAAGATGAAAATATATAAGACACAGTAGTGAATGACAATAGTAACCTAGTGTTTGATAAATTCAAAGGCTCTCGTTTTTCAGATAAGAACTCACGTCTTGACAGAAACTACTGGGAAAACTAGAAAACCATAGGACACAAAGTGGATCAGTATCTCACACAATATACCAAGATAAGGTCAAAATAGGTGCATGATGTAGACATAAAGAGTGATACCATAAGTAAATTAGAAGAGTAAGGAATAGTCTACCTGTCAGATCTATTGGGAAGGGGAGAATTCACGAAAAAAGAAGAGAGATAGCACTATGAAATGTAAGAGATAATTTTGATTGTGTTAAATTATAAAGTTTTTGTAAAAAAAAAATCAATGCAACCAAGATTAGAAGAAAAGCAAGAAGCTGGGGAACAATCTTTACAACAAGAGTCTCTGATAAAGACCTCATTTCTCAAATATATAGAGAATTGAATGAATTTCATAGGAATACAAGCCATTTCCCCACTGATAAATTTTTAAATGATATAAACAGTCAGTTTTCAGATGAAGAAGTTAAAGTTATCTATAGTCATATAAAAATGTTCTAAATTACTGTTGACTAAAGAGATGCAAATTACAACTCTGAGATAACATCTCACACCTCTCAGATTGGCTAATGTGACAAAAAAGCAAAAAACATAAATGTTGGAGAGGATGTGGGAAAATTAGAACACCAATTCACTCTTAATGGAGTAGTGAACTGATCCAATCAATCTGCAGAGGAATTTGAAACTATACCCAAACGCCAACCAGACTGTGCCTACCTTTTGATCCAGCAATACCACTGCTAGGTGTGTGTGTGTGTGTGTGTGTGTGTGTGTGTGTGTGTGTGTACCTAGAGAGAGAGAGTGAGAGAGACAGAGATAGACAGAAACAGAGAGAAACAGAAAGAGAGAGAGAGAGAAACAGAGCAGCCCTTTTCATGATGGCAAAATATTGGTAATGGAGGGGATGCTCATCAATTGGAGAATGACCGAAGAAGCTGTGGTACATGATTGTCAAGGACTGCAGAGGAGAAATGATGAACAGTCAGCTTTCAGAAAATTCTGCGAAGACTTGTATGAACAAAGTGAAGTGAATGCAAAGCGAAATAAGCAGAACCAAGAAAACATTTTACACAGTATTAGTTAGATTGGAATGTAACTGATAGCATCTAGAAGTTGCTATGAATGACTTAGCTGTTCTCAGAAACAAAATGATCCAAGACAAGTATAAACAATCGTGAAGGAAAATGCTGTCCATATCCATATGTACTGTGAATGTAAATCAAAGAGTTTTTTTTTTTTTGCTTACTTGATTCTTTTTCATGGTTTTCTAAAAATCAGTTTCTTTTTTCCCATCTGTGACTAATATGGCAGTTTTTTACATGATAGCACATATCAAACTGCCTATAATGTTCAGAAGAAGGGAGGGAGGGAGGGAGAGAGGGGGAAAAAGGGAGAAATTGTGAAATTCAAAATCTTGTAAAAATGAATGCTAAAACTTTTCTCTACGTGTAGTTGCAGAAAATAATATACAATTATACTTCTTTAAAATAAAAACGCAATGATAACATCTTACTTTTTTATGTTTATTTAGTTTTAGTTTTCAACATACATTTCCACAAAATTTTGAGTTCCAAATTCTCAATCTGTCTCACCCCTCCCTCCATCCCGTAACACTTTGCATTCTGATTATCACTTCCCTCAATATGCTCTCCCTTCTATCACATCCCTCCCCTTTTCCCCATCTTCTCTTTTTTCTTGTAGGGAAAGATAGATTTCTATACCTCATTACCTGTATTTCTTATTTCCCAGTTGAATGAAAAAACAAATCTCAACATTTGTTCCTGCGACTTTGAGTTCCAACTTCTCTCCCTTCCTCCCTTTCCCACACATCTCCACTGATAAGGCAAGCAATTCAATATAGGATATATATGTATAGTTTTGCAAAAGATTTCCATAATAGTTATGTGGTATAAGGCTAACTAAATTTCTCTCCATCCTGTCCTGATCCTCGTTTATTCTGCTCTCTCTTTTGACCTTGTTCCTCCTCGAAAAGTGTTTACTTCTAATTACTCACTCCTCCCATTTGCCCTTCCCTTCCATCATCCACCCAGACCACTTGCTAGCTTCTGCCCCACTTTCCTGTAAGGTAAGACAGATTTTCATAGCAAATTGAGTGTGCATGCTATTTCCTCATTAAACCAAATGTGAAAAGTTTTCTCCTCCACTGAAAAAGGTTTTTCTTGCCCCCTTTATGAGAGATGGTTTGCCCCATTCCATTTCTCTCTTTCTCCTCCAATTATATTCCTCTCTCACCCCTTAATTTTGCTTTTAGATATCATTCCTTTGTATCAAATCACTCTGTTCTCTCTCTCTCTCTCTCTCTCTCTCTCTCTCTCTCTCTCTCTCTCTCTCTCTCTCTCTCTGTGTGTGTGTGTGTGTGTGTGTGTGTAATCCCTCCAAATACCCAAATGTTGAGAAAAGTATCAAGAGTTAAAAATATTATCTTTCCAAGTAGGAATGTAAAGAGTTCAACTTTAGAAAGTCCCTTATGATTTCTCTTTCCTGTTTACGTTTTCATGCTTCTCTTGTTTCTTGTGTATGAAAGTCAAATTTTCTATTCATTTCTTGCCTTTTCATAAAGAATGCTTGAAAGTTCTCTATTTCATTGAATTTCATTTCATTGAGTGACCTTTTTTCCCCTGATGTATAATACTCAGTTTTGCTGTGTAGGCGATTCTTGATTTTAATCCTATTTCCTTTGACTTCTGGAATATCATATTCAAAGACTTTTGATCACTTAATGTAAAAGTTGTTAGATCTTCTATTATTCTAATTGTATTTCCACAATACTCAAATCATTTCTTTCTAGCTGCCTGTAACATTTTCTCCTTGACCTGGGAACTCTGGAGTTTTTTGGTTTTTTTGTTTTTTTTAATATTCCTAGGAGTTTCTCTTTTCATATCTCTTTTGGGGAGAGATTGGTGGATACTTTCAATATTTATTTTGCCCTCTGGTTCTAGAACATCAGAGTAGTTTTCCTTGATAATTTCAGGAAAAATCATGTCCGGACTCTTCTTTTGATCATGGCTTTCAGGTAGTCCCGTAATTTTTAAATTGTCTCTCCTAGAGCTATTTTCCAGGTCAGTTGTTTTTCCAATGAGATATTTCACATTATCTGCTATTTTGTCATTCTTTTGGTTTTGTTTTGTAATTTCTTGGTTTCTCACAAAGTCATTAACTTCCGTCTAATCCATTCTAATTGTTAAAGGACTACTTTCTGAAGTGAGCTTTTGAACCTTCTTTTCCATTTGGCTAATTCTTCTTTTTAAAACGTTGTTCTCCTCATTGACTTTTTGGACCTCTTTTGCCAATTGAGTCAGCTTATTTTAATTTTTTTAAATTATGTTTTGCTTTTGGGTTCATTCTTTTCTTTTTATTTCATTTACTTAACATTTAACATTCATTTTCACAAAATTTTGGGTTCCAAATTTTCTCCCCATTTGTCCCCTCCCCCACCCCAAAACACTGAGCATTCTAATTGCCTCTATCACCAATCTGCCCTCTCTTCTAATATCCCTCCCTTCCCTTGTCCCCATCTTCTCTTTTGTCCTGTAGGGCCAGATCACTTTCTAAACCCCATTACCTGTATTTCTTATTTCCTAGTAGTAAGAACACTACTCTACAGTTGTTCCTAAAACTTTGAGTTCCATCTTCTCTTCCTACCTCCCTCCCCACCCATTGCCTTTGGGAAGCAAGCAATTCAATATAGGCCATATCTGTGGAGTTTTTCAAATGACTTCCATAATAGTTGTGTTGTGTAAGACTAACTATATTTCCCTTCATCCTATCCTGTCCCCCATTTCTTCTGCTCTCTCTTTTGACCCTGTCCCTACCCAAGAGTGTTGGCTTCTAATTGCTCCCTCCTCCCATTACCCTCCCTTCCACTATCCCCCCCACCCTGAATATCCCCTTCTCCCCAACTTTCCTGTATTGTAAGATAGGTTTTCATAGCAAAATGAGCGTGCATTTTATTCCTTCCTTTAGTGGAATGTGATGAGAGTTAGCTTCATGTTTTTCTCTCACCTCCCCTCTTTTTCCCTCCACTAATAAGTCTTTTGCTTGCCTCTTTTATGAGAGATAATTTGCCCCATTCCATTTCTCCCTTTCTCCTCCCAATATATCTCTCTCTCACTGCTTGATTTCATTTTTTAAGATATGATCCCATGCTCTTCAATTCACTCTGTGCTCTGTGTGTGTCTGTGTGTGTGTGTGTGTGTGTGTGTGTGTAATCGCACCAACTACCCAGATACTGAAAAGTTTTGAAGAGTTACAAATATTGTCTTTTTATGTAGGAATGTAAAGAGTTCAACTTTAGTAAGTCCCTTATGACTTCTCCTTGCTGTTTACCTTTTCATGCTTCTCTTCATTCTTGTGTTTGAAAGTCAAATTTTCTTTTCAGCTCTGATCTTTTCATCAAGAATGCTTGAAAGTCCTTGATTTCAGTGAAAGACCATTTTTTTCCCTGAAGTATTATACTCAGTTTACTTGGTAGGTGATTCTTGGTTTTAGTCTTAGTTCCTTTGATTTCTGGATTATCATGTTCCATGCCCTTCTATCCCTTAATGTCTAAGTTGCTAGATCTTGTGTTATCCTGATTGTATTTCCACAATACTTGAATTGTTTCTTTCTAGCTGCTTGCAATATTTTCTCCTTGACCAGGGAATTCTGGAATTTGGCCACAATGTTCCTAGGAGTTTCTCTTTTGGGATTTCTTTCCGGTGGTGATTGGTGGATTCTTTCAATATTTATTTTGCCCTCTGGTTCTAGAATATCAGGGCACTTTTCCTTGATAATTTCATGAAAGATGATGTCTAGGCTCTTTTTTTGATCATGGCTTTCAGGTAGTCCCATAATTTTTAAATTGTCTCTCCTGGATCTGTTTTGCGGGTCAGTTGTTTTTGCAATGAGATATTTCACATTATCGTCCATTTTTTTCATTCTTTTGGTTTTGTTTTGTGATTTCTTGGCTTCTCATAAAGTCATTAGCCTCCATCTGTTCCATTCTAATTTTAAAGGAACTGTTTTCTTCAGTGAGCTTTTGAACTTCCTTTTTCATTTCGCTAATTCTGCTTTTTAAAGCATTCTCCTCATTGGCTTTTTGAACCTCTTTTGCCAATTGAGTTAGTCTATTATTCTCGGTGTCATTTTCTTCAGCATTTTTGGGTCTTCTTTAGCAAACTGTTGACCTGCTTTTCATGCTTTTGTTGCATCTCTCTCATTTCTCTTCCCAGTTTTTCCTCCACCTCTCTAACTTGATTTTCAAAATCCTTTTTGAGCTCTTCCATGGCCTGAGGCCATTGAATATTTATTTTAGATGTTTGGGATACAGAATCCTTGACTTCTATGTCTTTCCCTAATGGTAAGCATTGTTCTTCCTAATCAGAAGGGATGGGAGGAGATATTTGTTCACCAAGAAAGTAACCTTCTATAATTTTATTTTCGTTCCCTTTTTTGGGCATTTTCCCAACCAGTGACTTGACTTTTGGGTCCTTTGTGAAGAGTAGGGTATACTCTGGGAATCTGTGAGATCTCAGTTCCTCTAAGGTGGCACAATCAAGTGTATACTGGTCTGTAGTCAGAGAGGGATTTTTATGCCCAGAATTTTAGCACCGCCATCTCGCCTCCAGTTTCCCAGTCAGCACTGGGATCTGATTTTCAGATAAGCTGGATGGGCAGGGTCACCATTTAATTTGAGACAAAGACCAGCTTGACCAGTGTCTCCACCCAGGGCTGAGGTAAGACTCAGCTCTTCAATGCCCCCAGGAGCTTTTATGCTCCAACAATGGAGCTTCTGTATGGGCTGCTTTGCAGGTTCTGTGGACGCTGCCTGCTGCCAGAGCTATGGGAAGGCCCTTCTCCCTTCCTGGTCAGCTGATAAAACCCTGTCACTGACCTGTGGTGCCTGTGGGCCAAGGGATCTGAGGACCCTCTGCTGTGACTGGAGATTCTGCTCCCAAGGTGTCCTCCTCCCCGCGTCTCCTTGTGCCACACAGCTTGGCCAAGGCTGGGCTGGGCTCCACACTCGGCTTCACATCTGGCGCAAGTGACTTTTCCATGGGCCTTTCAGGTCACTGTGGGCTGGAAGTCTGCTCCACTCTGTTGTTCTCCACTTCTGTTGCTCCAAAATTTGTTGAGAGTCCCTCTCTACAGGTATTTTATGGGCTGTGGGGAGGACCCTGCATAAGTGTGTCTTTCTATTCTGCCATCTTGGCTCCACCTCTAGCCTACTTTTAAATGCATTATTTCCTTCAGCATTTTTTTTTTGAATCCCATAGCAAGCTCTTGACACGTTTTCATGATTTTCTTGTGTCGCTCTCATTTCTCTTCCTAATTTTTCCTGCACCTCTCTTACTTGATTTTCAAAATCCTTTTTGAGCTCTTCCATGGACTGAGACTGTTGCATACTTATTTTGGAGGTTTTGGAAGCCTTGTCTTCCTCTGGTTATTGCATTGTTCCTCCTCATCCAAAAGAATGGAAGAAAATGTGTGTTCACCAAGAAAGTAACCTTCCACATTCTTATTTTTTCCCTTTTTTTTCCATTTTCCCATCCAGTTACTTAACTTTTGAGTCCTTTAGTGAAGAGGAGGGTACCTGTGCTTTTTCAGTTCCTCCAAAGTGGCACAATCAAGGGAAAGAAGTTTACTCCTCCCCTGGCCTGTGCACTGGTCTGGGAGCAACCAAAATCTTTTCTGTCAAGAATCTGGAAGTAGAATTCCCTCTGCACAACAGCCTCCATCTCTACCATGCCAGTGCCTCCTACTCCTCACCCCAGGGTCTGGCTCAGGGCTTAGATTCACATCAGCTGCTCAGTTCCCACAGGTGCTTTAAGCAGAGGGCCCCCAGGGCTTCTACTCAGAACTGAGATTCAAATCAGCTGCTCAGTTCCCCAGGGACTTCAGGTGGAGGGTTTCAAAAATGGATACTGCTGCTGCAGTGGCTGCTGCTACTAGTCCAGACTGCATTTCATTCTCCTGGAAGGAACTTTCTCACTCACCTTTGAAACCATCTGTGGCATTTGTAGGTTGATAAATCTGGGGATTGCTGCTTCTGGTGGCTCCCTGAAACCTCTTTCTGGTCCTGTCCTTGCTGCAATGTCTGTCCCACCCTGGGCTGCACTCTGCTTCATGCTCAGTGTGATAGACTTTTCCTGTGGGCCTTCCAGGCTATCTTGGGCTGGAAATCTCTTTCACTCTGTCGTTTTGTGGCTTCTTCTATGTTAGACATTGTTAAGAGTCATTTTTACAGGTATTTTCTGGGCTATGTGGGGCAGCTCCTACAGGTCTGTCTTTGTACTCCATCATCTTGGCTCTGGTCCCAGAGGCAAAGCCAATGATAACATTTTATTAATAAAAGGGTCAGTGATACTCTTGAATGTCAAAAACTCATCTTGGCAGTGGGCTCACAATTTAAATGCTGTTGGAAGAGAAAGCTTTTCTGAGTGTGGCTATCAGTTCTGAGTGGTTAAAGCTTAATGAGAGGTAGACTTTGCAAACACAAGTAGACTCAAGTGAAATGGCTAAATAAGAGACTGTAAGAAAAGTAGGATCTTTTGCTGTTTTTGTTTTAGTATAACCAAGGGCCTCTGATTCAATAATGTAATTAAAGAAGCTCTTCTCCACCCATTAAGGGACCTAGGAAGATTTGTAGGAAGCTTCACACCTTTTGTTAATGAGGCGCTCTTGGTGATACCTTCCAGGTTTAAAAAGTGTATAAAGACTCCAAGGCTCAGTTTTCCTTTGGGGGCTTAGTGTGTGAAAGAATCTTTGTGTGCAAGGTGAGACTGTGAGAAAAATACAAGTCATTCCCCAATTGATAAATGGTCAAAGTAAATGAACAGGCAGTTTTCAGAGGAAGAAATTAAAGACATCTATAAAGTCATATGAAAAAATGCTCTACATCACTATTGATTAGATAGATGCAAATCAAAACAACTCTGAGGTACCACATCACACCTATCAGATTGACAAACAAGACGGAACAGGAAGGTGATAAATGTTGGAGAGGATGTGGGATAATTGGAACACTAATTCATTGTTGGTGGAACTGTGAACTTATCCAACTATTCTGGAGAGCAATTTGGAACTATGCCCAAAGGGCTACAGAAATATGCATACCCTTAGACCCAACAATATTGCTTCTAGAATTATATCCCTAAGAGATCATAAAAATGGGAAGGGGTCCCACATATACAAAAATATTTATAGCAGCACTCTTTGTGGTGGGCAAAAACTGGAAATTGAGGGAATGCCCATTAACTGGGGAATGGCTGAATAAGTTATGGTATGTGAATGCAATGGAATAATATTGTGCTATAAGAAATGATGAACAGGAAGACTACAAGTCCCTGGAAAGACTTATATGATCTGATGCTGAGCGAAAGGAGAACTTTGTGCACAGCAACAACCACAGAGTTTTTCTGGTAGACTTGGAACTTCATTGCAATGCAAGGACTTAAAAAAATTCCCAGTGGTCTTTTAAGGCAAAATGCTTTCCACATCCAGAGAAAGAACTATGGAATTCAATTGCAGAATATAACAGATCATTGTGTGTGTGTGTGTGTGTGTGTGTGTGTGTGTGTGTGTGTGCGTGTGTGTGTATTAGCTTTTGGTCTGTTATATGATTTTTTCCATTCATTTTAATTCTTCTACACAGCATGACTATAATGAAAATCTATGTAATGAGAATATATTTGTAGAACCTATGTAAAACTGTATGCAGTCTCAGGGAAGGAGCGGGGAGGTGGAGGGAGGAAGGGGGAAAATCTGTGTTATATGGTAATGATTGTAGAACACTGAAAAATAAATAAAATTAATTTAAAAATAAAAAGATGAGACTGTGAGAACCCGCGAAACCTCCAACTTTGAAAACCCAGATGCTGGTGCATGTTACCAGATCAGACAGTTGGATCTGTCTGTTGATGCATGATGTATGTATTGCTTATGTCAGACAGTTGGGAATATGTCTGTTGATTTTGATTTCTCTGTATTTTCTCTGAAGTTCAGGGTGCTGACCTTTCCCCTTGAGCTAAGTGAACGATAAATATGTTTCATTAAAGTGAGTGTTAACTCCTTAAAAATTGACTGGAAAAGCTGATCAGACAGCCTGGGATAGCAGGCCCCCCTGTGTATGTTGGGGTGCTTTCTGATACATGGGCCAGGTGAATGACATCATGTCACTCTTGGTCAAAATGATTATCTCTACGTTCAGATTACTCCCAATTTTGAGAAATCTTAACAATGGATCTATCTCAAACCAAACTTGGTTCAGAGGAACACAATGGGCAAGAATTGACCCAGATAAGGTGATGTTGGTGGGGTAAATTTTTGGCAGAAGTCAATAATGTCCTTCAAGGCTGGGCTAAGGGCAAGGTAATAGAACAGGGAAAACGACTGGATCTGCCCCAACATTAGTCACCAGTAATCATTTGTCATACCTCATTGTCTTATTTCCACTAGTATATCCCCTTGATAGCCCATCCCTGGACTTTCCATATCTGTGACCACGTGGTGAATCTTATGGTTATAATCCATGGCTCTGTGTATGATCTGCTTACTTATCTTATATCTCAATGTCACATTAACAGAACATCAAGGTGAAGGGACTTATGACTATTGAGATAATTTGCCAAGTCCTCTATCTACCGTACTCTCTCTTCTTGTGTGCAATATGGATATTCTTTTACTCAGGCAAATCTCTTTAAAAAACTGCTGACCTGTTCATGAACCAGGGTCACAGTTGGTCTCTTGAGTTGTTCTTCCAACAGTGAGATCCCTCATAGAAGGCTTGGGCCTAATGAACAGAAACACCTCTTGATCAAAGACTGGAATTGAGGAGAGAGCAGGGAATGTTTATTGAGTTCTGGTGTTTTGGTCAGGAAGCTCTGGAAATCCCTTATTTCGTTGAATGACTTTCTCCTTGCCTGAAATGTTATGCTGAACTTTGCTGGGTAGTTGATCATTGGTTGAAGTCCCAACTCCTTTGCCTTACGGAATATTGGGTTCCAATTCTTTCGATCTTTTAATGTAGAAGCTGCAAGGTCCTGTGTGATCCTGACTGTGTGTCCTTGATATTTGAATTGTTTCTTTCTGGCTGCTTGTAGTATTTTCTCCTTCACTTGATAGCTCTGGAATTTGGCAACTATATTTCTTGGGGTTTTGAGTTTGGGATCCCTTTCGGGAGGAGAGCGGTGGATTCTTTCGATGACTATTTTGCCCTCTGAGTCTAGTACTTCTGGACAGTTTTCCTTGATGATTTCCTGGAAGATATTGTCCAGACTCTTTTCTTCATCATGGGTTTCTGGCAGGCCAATAATTCTTAGATTTTCTCTCCTGGATCTATTTTCCAGGTCAGTTGTTTTTCCAATTAAATATTTTACATTTTCTTCTATCTTTTCATTCTTTAGATTTTGTTTGACTGGTTCTTGTTGCCTCATTGAGTCATTAGTTTCTACTTGCCCAATTCTAATCTTCATCGTAGTGTTTTCTTCAGTTAGCTTTTCCATCTCCTTTTCCATCTGACCAATTTTTCCCTTTAAGGAGCTATTTTCTCCATTTAATTTTTGTACTTCTTTTTCCATTCGACCAATTTTCCCAGTTAGGTTTTGGGTTTCCTTTTCCATCTGATCAATTTTCCCAATTAGGTTTTGGGTTTCCTTTTCCATTTGATTAGCTCTTCGTTTTAGGGAATTATTCTCTCCAGTTAATTTTTGAACTTCCTTTTCCATTTCTTCAATTTTCTTTTTCAGGGTGATGTTCTCATCAGTGAATTCTTTTTTTATAGTTTTAAAATCATTGGCCAGTTTTTCTTTTATATCCTTCTTCAGACGTTCCAGGTAATCTAGTTGTGCTTGCGAGAAATTCATAGTCCCATCTGAGGTTTCAGATGGAAGTACAGTCTCAGCTCTAACCTCTTTGGTGTTTGTGTTTTGGTCCTTATCCCCATAGAAAGATTCTATGGTTTTTTCACTTTTCGTCTGCTTTTTCCGATTCATGATGTTGGCTGAGTGTTGTAGCTTTTGGTTCTTTCAGTCAGAAGGTACAGATCTTTAAGATGAGCTGATGTGTGTCTGGGCTAAAAGCAGGCTTTTGTTTTTTGTTTCCCCGATCAACCCTGGGGTTAGCTTGTTAGGTGTGTGGGAGGTGTGGTCTGGTCTCAGGCTATCTTCTCAGCTGACTTGAGGCAAAGGCAAGGTCAGGGGATGGTGATCCCAGCTTCCCTATTGTCTTCCCTTTTCCCCTGGAGGGCTTGGGCACGCCTAGAAGCTAACGCGTGTTCCCGCCCCTCCTGGGGCTCGTCTCCCAGCTCTAAGGCTTGCCTGGGTCTCAGTGTGAATTTTCTCTGCCCTGGGTCGTCTCTCCCTCTGGATCGCTTCCACCACAGTAGGAAGAATCCCCCTTTGCCACTTTTCCAGCCTCTGGTGTTATGAGACCACCCACCCCCTTCTGCTGTTCCCGCTGATCCAGGATTAATCTGAGGAAGAATTTTATGGTTCCCTCACGGTCATCAGGGGGGAGGAGAGAGCACTTCCTGATCACTCTGCCATCCCAGTTCCTGGAAGTTCAAGTAGTGACCCACCGAAGTCCGTCTTCAGGCTGAAGATTTCAAGGGCTGCTGCGCTGATGTCTGACACTCAGCGGCTGTCACCGTCTCGGCCTGGCTTATCTCCTGCTCCGCTGGTCTCGACCGCCACTCTCTGGCTCTTCTGGTCCCCTCCGCCCTGCCGCGCTGACCGCGCTGCGCTGTGCGCTGGGGTCTTATCCCCATGGAACAGATCCCTCCCGTGGACCCTCCGGTCCAGCCTGGGCTCCGAATCCGTCAAAGTCCGTCACCCACTGGATTCTACACCTCCAACGTCTGGTCAGACTCTCCCCCCAGAGATATCCAGAGGAGTTTTTCCAGGAGCTTAGGTGAGTCGTTGCTTTCACTCCACCATCTTGGCTCCACCCTGAGAGCAGGGAATGTTGCCAAGACATTGTGCAATATAGAGATGGATGCAAGTGAGATTTCACTGTTAATTGTCTTTATTTTATACTCCCTACTCTTGGTAGTGGAACAGAGAACAAAATAAGGAATGAAAAGATTGACTTTTGAAATGAGGACCCTTTTGAGATAATATAATATTAATTTGTTGTACACTCAGTTGGCACAGTTGTACAACTTTCTCCAGCTCTTGTCTGAAGCAGCTGGATCAGAGTAGAAAAGTCAATAGGTAGATTGTAGTGTGGATGAATTGAATAAGATTTTGTTTCATTGGAAAGAGATGAAAATAAATCCAGAGTCAAAATTGAAATTAAAAAAGCTATTTTTTTCTACTTACAGAGTTAGAAGATGTTAGAACTGGAAGGGATCTTAGAAATCATCTAATCCGACTCTCTCGTTTTGCAAATGAGGAAACTATGATTCACAGGAGAAGTAATATGTAAGTTCTTTATCTAGTCAATGTTTCTTTCACTTACAAATTAGAAACAAAATCATTCCCCATCTTATGATATTTATTAAGTGATCAGTGAACCAAGAGTCATTGGCCCTAAACCCAGTTGTGAAGTAGTTCAGGTTATTGTTGTTGTTTTTTTGTATAGTACCTCCAGTCTCTCAATTCTGTGCTCCTTTGCTCTCTCCCCTACCCTGTCTTGTCTCTTCTTCATAAGGCAAATGTTTGCTTGCTGCCTTCCCAACCCCGTCCTCTATCAAATAATTTCCTCAAGAAATTCCCTGAAATTCATTCAAAGTAAAAGTATTATTGATAAATTAAAAGTAGTACTTCTAGTCAAAGATATATAGTGGGTGACTATAGACTATGAGGCCATATACTAACATTTATATGAAAATGGGAGACAAATCTGTAGTATGAAAGAATGCAATTCTGGAAGCAGAATTCTAGAAATCTATTAGTACATGGCAGGGAGTGGGAGTGGTGGTGTCAGTTTTTTGTTTCATTTTTTTAAACAGCAAACACTTTCTATATGTATCTGAAGTCACATCCCATCACACAGGTTGATTGCCTACTTTACCCGTGCTTGAGCTGTTGCTTCCACTAAATTCATTCTTTCTTCCATTCAGCTACAATTTGTTAGGTGATTACTGAGTATACTTATTAGAATAGGCACTAAAAATATACAGACGTAATTAAGAAATGATCCCTGAACTCAGTGAGCAGCCCAGGTGAAAACCTAAATGTACATGACAACTACTAAAATAACTGAGCAATTTTTTTCACATCTCATTTTTTACCATTCTGAGCCCATTCCACTGAGAGGTGAAAAGGTAGTTTTCTTTGACTATATTATCCATGGCAACATCGCAAAGGAGTTTTGTATGCAACAGACTGATTCTTGGCTACATGGAGCCAAAGCACTGAATTCTATATTTCATTAGTGTGAGAGGTGCCATATAAATTTCTTAGAGTCTGAAAAATATATGCTACTAAATTTCATTAGTTAATTTCATTAATTAAATTTCATTAATAAAAATCCTACTAATTCTGGAGTATTGTGTGAGAACTGTTAAAGACCTTGGCTTAAAAAGCCCAACGTCTCCCACTGCATCCAGGGCTATCTCTACTATTCATGATCTATATCTTGCCACTGGACCCAAGTGGCTCTGGAGGACAAAATGAGTCTAGTGACTTTGCACAGCTCTCCCTCACTTAAATCCAATTTACTTGCACTTCATGGCATCAACTCCCTGATGTCAGAATAATTATGTTTATAATAACAACACACAACAACAACTATGTTTATAAGATCATTGATGCAGTTAGAAGTCATCTTAGAAGCTATCTAGTCCAACACATTTTACAGAGAAAAATAACTGACCAAGAAAGTTAAATGACTTTACCAAGATCTCAAAAGCAGTATCACAGTTACGATTTGAACCCAGTTATTTTTATGCCAAATCTAGAATTCTTCCTTTTGAATTTTCTGGGCAATACATTTTAGGAAAAATAATGACACTGAATAATCACTTTCATAGGATATGTTTAAGGAAACGTCTATATAGTAGGATATGAATTAGATAATCTTCAAGCTCTGGTCCCGTGGTTTTGTGATTTTTAGTCTGTGATGTTTAGCTTTTGGTTCTGTTGGTAGGATGTTGTAATAAGAAACTAGAACAACAGATAATAAGGAATCTCACTAGCTAATTGTGATTACAATTCTATTTATCACTGCAGAGCAAAAGTGGATTGGTGCTACCATAAAATAACTAAGATCAGAATTGGATCAAGGAAGGAAATATTTCAGATTTTCTCGATTAAAAAATGCACTTAAATATATAATAATTCCTAGAAGTCTTGTGCCATCTGCTTACTGAAACTGTTCTTTGGAGCCATAAAATGACAGGATGTCATAATACTATCTTCTTTTCTGGGGCAAAGCAATTCATGGTCACTAAATGACATTTTGTAGAACTTCACATAATACTGTAACTGTGTGTGTGTGTGCGTGTGTGTGTGTGTGTGTGCCCTATAAGACGTGTCAGAGGCAAAGCTTGATTCTAAATTTGACCCTTTATCCGTAATATCATACTTTGATCCTTATAAATTATATAAACTATCCTATACATTTGATCCTTTTTAAAGATGTGCTTCAAAGATGAGCCTTTAATTAAAGGATCTTTAATTCTGGTTCAAGAATCCACAAAGAATCTATGAATAGATCCTTGAGAGTCCATGGATTTGGATGAGAAAAATACAACTTTCTTTCCATATAACTGGTTTCTTTGGCAATTCTATTATTTTTCAGTCCGTCAGTCAACAAGTCTTTATTAAGCACTTATTATGTACTGTGCATTTTACTAAGAACTGGGAACACAAAGAAAGCAAAAGACAGCCCCTGTTTGAAAAGAACTCAAAGTCTAGTCAGGGAGACAACACGCTAACAACTACATGCAAATAAGCCATACATCAGATATATTGGAGATAATAAATAGAAGCAAGTTACATCATATGCACTTAAAAGCTTTGGGTCCACTCTTCTGGTGGACTAGATTTCCAAAGGCCATAGAAAAGGGCAGTACACTTATAATTTCTCGTCATCAAACAAGACCCAATAAAGCATATGCACATAACAGATTATGCAAGGCATGTGGAAAAATAAAAGAATTAAATTCTTTCTGATGCTTCCTGACACAAAGTTACTCTAGCAAGTGGCTACTTGTAAGTTTGCAATTCATTATCAAACAAGAAGACGAGGGAAGCGGGGGTATGCACTCAGTATATGTCCTTTTTGGAAGCACATAATTACTCATTAACAGCGGGCACCTCTTCAGCTACCCACAGCTAATAGCAGGTAGCAAATATTTTGCAGTTGGCACATTTCTGGTATAAATGAAATAGCTCAATGAGAAATGTTTGTTTGCTTCTGATTGATTTGCTTGTGGGAAGAAAAATTCAGTTGGGTCTTATGATTTTTACCTTATTTTTCAGTGACTAAACATTGATTCTTTTTACTTAAATAAATGTAGTGATAAATTCATAGATTTAATACTGGAATGGTCCTGTGAAGCCATATAGTACAATCCCATCACTTCAATAAGAGCAGGCATTTATCTAGCACTTTAGGATTTGGAAAGCAGATAATATATCTCATCTGATCCTAACAATAACATGGTAAGTGCTATTGTTCAAAATAACTACATGGGGTAGTGTCTACTATTATCATCCCCACTTTGCAGATGAGGAAATTGTGATTGACAAAGATTAGCTACAGTCACACAATAAGTAACTGTGGCACTATTTCTAGTCAGGTCTTCCTGGTGCCAAGTTCAAACACTCCCTTCTTTCTAATTTCCCTGTTACTGTCAAGGATATACCATCCTCCCAGACACCAAGGCATTCAACCTACACCAACCTCAACAACTCACTCTCTCTAACCTCCATCCCATATTAGATCAGTTACAAAATCCTGTCAATTCTACCTTCATAATATTTCTCCCTTCTTTTCTCTGATACTGCAACCTCCATGATACAGACCTTCATCAAATTACACCTGGTTTATTACAATAACCTACTGATTTGTTCTCCCTGCCTCATGTCACCGCACTACAATCCATCCTCTATTCAGTTGTCAAATTAATCTTCCTAAAGCATAAGTCTGATCAGGTCAATTGAGCCTATTCATATCAACTCTAGTGGCTCAGTAATGACTCCAGGACCAAATACTAAATCTTGTCTTGAGATTATAAAGCCCTCCATAAACCTTACATCCTACCCATCACCACCAACTCCATTAAATTCTCTGGATTCAGCAACATTAAACTCAACAATACATTTTCCTAATCCTGCTTAATCTCAGTGTCTTTCCTATATATATCATATTCCTTCATAGTTGTTTTCCAGTTGTTTACCCCCATTAGACTGCCCTGATAAAAAGAATATCTTTTTGCCTTTTGTTTTTTCCTCAGGTCTTAGCATCATGCCTGGCACATAGGAGGAGCTTAATAAATGCTAGTTGTAGTCAACTACAATACCTAATGATTCCCCAGGGAAGTTAAGTGGGAGTCAAAAACATAGAAAATGGCAGGGCAGGGCTTCAAACTCGTATCCACTCATTTCAAATACGGTACTCTCCCCACAGAATCTTTCTTAAAATCTTTACATAAAGAATAATATGAGGAAAAAGGGAGCAAAAGGTAACAGGAAAAAATCTTGGCATCATCATAAGAGAGAGAAATAGGTAGCTTTAGAGCAAGAAATATATGAATTTCTTTCTCCAAGAATTATGACTCATCATGAATGACTTGAGACACTCACTCAATACTTTCTTCTTTTCTGAGAGGTGGGGAATGAATTTAAGGGTACTGTTTGTACTCCACTACCTGTGAAGTCAGTGGAAAATGGGGCAGATTAGAAGACAAATTTAGTTAGCAGAAGTCAGGCAAAATGATAATGAAGGCAGACTTCTCTTTTCATCCACAAAAAGAGAGAGTAAAAAGTTTCTCATTGTACAATATAAATCAAGTATATGACAATAATTTATACCTACATACAGATATACTAAAAAAAAAACATGCACAATAACAGAACAATTTAAAACAGTATTCAGTAACAGTTTATAAAGGCTATCATAATGTGCTGGAATACTGACACATATACCTCGTTTAAACATTTTAATGGCTACTATTTAAAAATAATTCCTTTTACCTTGGTTCTGAACGGTCCAAACAGCTCCAAGCACATGTCTTCTGGTAAAATGGCCAGGCTCAGTCCAGTTTTCATGTGAATTGCCTTGCTTTCCAAGACTATTGGAATAACTGAAAATTTATTTGCTTAACTAATAATAACTATGTAATACAACTATTATTGTTTGCATTTATGTAGTTTTAAGGTTTGCAAAATATTTTATAAATATTTTCCCATTATATCAATATAACAAGACTGCTGTGTAGGTGCTATCATCTTACCTTTATAAATGAGGAAACTGAGGCAGGCAGAGGTTAAATGACCTACCTGATTGCACAGTAAGTATACGAGGCCAGAGTTGAACTCAAATCTTCCTTTATAAAAATCCCCAAATCAGGCCTGCTTAAGCAGGACATACACTGTATAACTCTACCAGGTGTTCATGTCCTCACACTGTCTAGGACAGGGTTTAGGACAAAGTCTTCTTTTCCCCAAACCACTCTCAAAAAAGAAATTGAAGCAATATCATCATACTTGTATCTAGAAGGAAAGAAAGAATAAGAAGGGGTAAAATCCTTCCCTACTACACATCCACTAAGTCATTAGTTCTTCTGTTTCAAATATGAGATCTCTTCATTATCACAAAACATTATCATTAGTCTCAAGTTTCATATGGTTAAAAGCAAGCCCCAAAGGAAATTGAACAAAACACTAATAAACTGAGGTGTGATAGAATCAGGGAAGGCTTCATGAAGAAAGGAGCATCTAAGTTTAACCTTGAAAGACAGAAGAATTCTGAAAGGTGGAGATGAGGAAGAAATATATACTTTCTTGCCTTTATTCACTTACAACCAAACAAAAAAGGTGAAAGATTAAACTATAGCAGAAGGGAAATTAATCTTAGGAGCAACTTCCTAAGGAAGTATTAAAATGGAAACTTGCCAAAACATGACTTGGTATATACAACTGAACTCTGAATGAGGCACATTAGTTTTAGGTTCTTTGAAGATAAAGCCGAGGAGGGTGAGATTATGGAAGCTGTGAGAGGGCATCAGGTACAGAAAATAATGATAATCAATATGACACAAATGTTAAAAGATAATATATTTATTCAGTCACCACTTGGTCAAAACTGGTTAGTGACAGTCTGTTTAGCTTTCTTTAAAAAACCGTTACAGGTTTTATTTGGACAAATCAGTTAAAACAAAGCAATATCTGAAAGCAGAGGAATTAGGTAAATCAAACTAGTCATACTCATTGGAGAGGCAAATTACATATAGGGAGAAGAAGTACAGTGTAGTAGACCTGAAGCTTGCCTGGATCCCCCAGTTATTCAGCCTCTACCTCTGACACATTTTTCTTTTGTGACCCTGGTTGTCATTTAACTTCTCAGTAATCTAGGCACCTTTTAAGTACAATTTTCAGAGAAGATAGTAATCTATTTTAGTGGAGGGAGCATCCTTACCTACTTCATACCACTTACTTTGCTTCTGTATACAAATGGAATCACAAGTCCAGTTTCTGTCCTATCTCCAGTGTCCTAATATCCTGTTGTTCAGAAACACATATTGATACTTCTTTCTTCCTCTAGCAAATACTGTACATAAGAAAAAAGGAGGGGGGCAGAGCCAAGATGGCAGAGTAGAAAAACACACGTATGCAGGTTCTCCCCACACAGCCCATAAAATCCCTGCAGAGAGGGAGTCTCAACAAATTTGAGAGGAGCAGAAGTGGAGAACAACAGAGTGGAGGAGATTTGCAGCCCAGGGTGACCTGAAAGGCCCACAAGAAACGTCAGTTACACCACACACAGACCAGGACAGCCTTGGCGTGAGGTGTGGCTGGGGAACAGCCCTCAAGGGCAGAATCTCCAGTGGCAACAGCAGCGGGTCCCCAGATCTCTCAACCCACAGACGCCAAAGGTCAGTGATGGAGTTTTTTCGGCTGGCTGGGAAGGGAGAAGGGCCTTCCATAACTCCAGTCTCAGGCAGCTGACAGATGCAGAGGTCGCACTGGGCAGGTAGCAGCAGTTTTCACAGCAGCCCTTACAGCACCCCACATGCATTGTTGGATCTTAAAAATTCCTGGGGGAAGGGGGCGGAGCCAAGATGGCGGAGTAGAAAGACGCACATACACATAGCTCCGAACGCACAAACCATAGAACATCTGTAAAAAAGAACTCACAGCGAATTCTGGAGCAGTAGAGGCCAAAGAACAATGGAGCAGATGAGATTTCTGTTCCAGAGGGACCTGCAAACTTCTCACAAAAGGTCCTTCGTGCAGCGGACTTGGTGCTGAGTACAGTCCTGCCTTGGCTGCGCAGCACCAAGACGAGCAGATCTGAGGGGGCTTCAGGGACGGGATCTCCAGCTGCCGAGCAAGTCCCTCCACCAACAGGTGATGAGGGTCGATGAGGGGGTCTCTTTGGTGGGTCGAGAGGGAAGTGGGGTGCCGCCATAACTCAGGCACCCTCTGAAGGCAACAGCTGAAGCAGCGGCAGACCAGGGCTCCCCAAGCAGGCAGGAGCCTGGATCCATTGTTGAAGGTCTCTGCATAAACACGCCAAGGGAACTGAGCCCAAGAGGCAGCCCTGCCCCTACCTGAGCACCTGAACTTAATCTCACAATGAATAGCAGCCCCACCCCCCACGGAAGCCCTGAAGCTGGGAAGCAACATTTGAATCTGAGACCCCAAGTGCTGGCTGGGAGGATCAGGAGGCGAGGTGGATGTGAGGAGAATATTCAGAGGTCAAGTCACTGGCTGGGAAAATGCCCAGAAAAGGGAAAAGAAATAAGACTATAGAAGGTTACTTTCTTGGTGAACAGGCATTTCCGCCCTTCCTTTCTGATGAGGAAGAACAATGCTTACCATCAGGCAAAGACACAGATATCAAGGCTTCTGTGTCTCAGCCCACCTAATGGGCTCAGGCCATGGAAGAGCTCAAAAAGAATTTTGAAAATCAAGTTAGAGAGGTGGAGGAAAAGCTGGGAAGAGAAATGAGAGACATGCAGGCAAAGCATGAACAGCAGGTCAGCACCCTGCTAGAGGAGACCTAAAAAAATGCTGAAGAAAATAACACCTTGAAAAATAGGCTAACTCAACTGGCAAAAGAGGTTCAAAAAGCCAATGAGGAGAAGAATGCTTTCAAAAGCAGAATTAGCCAAATGGAAAAGGACATTCAAAAGCTCACTGAAGAAAATAGTTCTTTCAAAATTAGAATGGAACAGATGGAGGCTAATGACTTTATGAGAAACCAAGAAATCACAAAACAAAACAAACAGAATGAAAAAATGGAAGATAACGTGAAATATCTCATTGAAAACACAACTGACCCGGGAAAATAGATGTAGGAGAAACACTTTAAAAATTATGGGCCTACCTGAAAGCCATGATCAAAAAAAGAGCCTAGACATCATCTTCCATGAAATTATCAAGGAAAACTGCCCTGAGATTCTAGAACCAGAGGGCAAAATAAATATTCAGGGAATCCACCGATCACTGCCTGAAAGAGATCCAAAAAGAGAAACTCCTAGAAACATTGTGCCCAAATTCCAGAGTTCCCAGGTCAAGGAGAAAATATTGCAAGCAGCTAGAAAGAAACAATTCAAGTATTGTGGAAATACAATCAGGATAACACAAGATCTAGCAGCTTCTACATTAAGGGATCGAAGGGCATGGAATAGGATATTCCAGAAGTCAAAGGAACTAGGACTAAAACCAAGAATCACCTACCCAGCAAAAGTGAGTATAATACTTCAGGGAAAAAATTGGTCTTTCAATGAAATAGAGGACTTTCAAGCATTCTTGATGAAAAGACCAGAGCTGAAAAGAAAACTTGACTTTCAAACACAAGAATGAAGAGAAGCATGAAAAGGTGAATAGCAAAGAGAAGTCATGAGAGACGTACTAAAGTTGAACTGTTTACATTCCTACATTGAAAGATAATATTTGTAACTCTTGAAACTTTTCAGTATCTGGGTACTGGGTGGGATTACACACACACACATGCACACATGCACACACACAGAGACAGAGTGCACAGAGTGAATTGAAGAGGATGGGATCATATCTTAAAAAAATGAAATCAAGCAGTGAGAGAGAAATATTGGGAGGAGAAAGGGAGAAATTGAATGGGGCAAATTATCTCTCATAAAAGAGGCAAGCAAATGACTTATTAGTGGAGGGATAAAGAGGGGAGGTGAGAGAACAACATGAAGTTTACTCTCATCACATTCCACTAAAGGAATGAATAAAATGCAGACTCATTTTGGTATGAAAACCTATCTTACAATACAGGAAAGTGGGGGATAAGGGGATAAGCAGAGTGGGGGGGATGATGGAAGGGAGGGCATGGGGAGGAGGGAGCAATTTGAGGTCGACTCTCATGGGGAAGGACAGGATCAAAAGAGAATAGAAGTAATGGGGGACAGGATAGGATGGAGGGAAATATAGTTAGTCTTATACAACACAACTATTATGGAAGTCATTTGCAAAACTGCACAGATTTGGCCTATATTGAATTGCTTGTCTTCCAAAGGGAAGGGGTGGGGAGGGAGAGAGGTAAAGAAGTTTGAATTCAAAGTGTTAGGAACAACTGTCGAGTAATGTTCTTGCCACTAGGAAATAAGAAGCACAGGTAAAGGGGTATAGAAAGTTATCTGGCCCTACAGGACAAAAGAGAAGATGAGGACAAGGGAAGGGAGGGATGATAGAAGAGAGAGCGTATTGGTCATAGGGGCAATTAGAATGCTTGGTGTTTGGGGGGGGAGGGGATGAAAGGGGAGAAAATTTGGAACCCCAAATTTTGTTAAAATTAATGTCAAATAAATAAATAAATAATAATAATATAAAACTCCTGGGGTGACTGAGGAGCTGAATATCACCTCAGCCCTGTGTAGAGTCCCTGAGGGAGCTGGTCTTTGTGTAGCACTGAATGGTGGCTCTGCCCGCACAGTTTGACTGAATCCCACCCACCCCCACCCCTCCCAGTGCTAGCTTGGTGGGACTGGAGGTCAGGTGCCAGTAGAGACGAAACTCTGATAAAATTCTAGGCACAAAAAATCCCTCCCTGAGACCAGACCAGTGTACACGCTTGATTGTGCCACCGTCGAGGAACTGATATCTTACAGGTCCCGAGAGTATACCCTACTCTTGACAAAGAACCCAAAAGTCAAATAACTTGTTGGGAAAATGCCCAAAACGGGGAAAAATAATAAGACCATACAAGGTTACTTTCTTGATGAACAGATATCTCCTCCCATCCTTTCTGATGAGGAAGAACAATGCTTACCATCAGGGAAAGACATAAAATTCAAGGCTTCTGTATCCAAACATCCAAAACAAATATTCAGTGGTCTCAGGCGATGGAAGAGCTCAAAAAGGATTTTAAAAATCAAGTAAGAGAGGCGGAGGAAAAACTTGGAAGAGAAATGAGAGAGATGCAAGAAAAGCATGAAAAGCAGGTCAACACCTTGCTAAAGGAGACCCAAAAAAATGCTGAAGGAAATAACACCGTGAAAAATAGGCTAACTCAATTGGCAAACGAGGTTCAAAAAGCCAATAAGGAGAAGAATGCTTTCAAAAGCAGAATTAGCCAAATGGAAAAGGACATTCAAAAGCTCACTGAAGAAAATAGTTCTTTCAAAATTAGAAAGGAACAGATGGAGGCTAATGACTTTATGAGAAACCAAGAAATCACAAAACAAAACCAAAAGAATGAAAAAATGGAAGATAATGTGAAATATCTCATTGAAAAAACAACTGACCTCCAAAACAGATCTAGGACAGACAATTTAAAAATTATGGGACTTCCTGAAAGCCATGATCAAAATAAAAACTTAGACATGATCTTTCTTGAGATTATCCAGGAAAACTGCCCTGATATTCTAGAACCAGGCGACAAAATAAATATTTAAAGAATCGGCCAATCACCTTCTGCAAGAAATCTAAAAAGAGAAACTCCTAGGAACATCGTGGTCAAATTCCAGAGTTCCCTGGTCAAGGAGAAAATATTGCAAGCAGCTATAAAGAAATAATTCAAGTATCATGGAAATTCCATCAGGATAGCACAAGATCTAGCATCCTCTACATTAAGGGATCAAAGGGTGTGGAATATGATATTCCAGAAGTCAAAGGAACTAAGACTAAAATCAAGAATCACCTACCCAGCAAAACTGAGTATAATACTTCAGGGGGAAAATTCGTCTTTCAATGAAATAGAGGACTTTCAAGCATTCTTAATGAAAAGACCAGAGGTGAAAAGAAAATTTGACTTTCAAACACAAGAATGAAGAGAAGCATGAAAAGGTAAAGAGCAAAGAGAAATCATAAGATTTACTAAAGTTGAACTGTCTACATTCTTACATGGAAAGACAATATTTGTAACTCTTGAAAACTTTTTTCAGTATCTGAGTAGTTGATGGAATCACATACACACACTCACACACACATACACACACATAGAGAGAGAGTGTCAGAGAGCACAGGGTAAATAGAACAGGATGGGATCATATCTTAAAAAATGAAATAAGCGATGAGAGAGAAATATATTGGGAGGAGAAAGGGAGAAATGGAATGGGGCAAATTATCTCTCATAAAAGAGGCAAGCAAATGATTTTTCGGAGGAGGGACAAAGTGGAGAGGTGACAGAAAAAACATGAAGCTTACTCTCACTCATCACATTCGACCAAAGGAAGGAATAAAAAGCACACTCATTTTGGTATGAAAACCTATTTTCCAATACAGGGGAGTCAGGTAGAAGGGGATAAGTAGGGTGGGGGTGATGATGGAAGGGAGGGCAATGGGGGGAGGGAGCAATTAGAAGCCAACACTCTTGGGGAGGTATAGGATCAACAGAGAGACTAGAAGTAATGGGGGCAGGATAGGATGCAGGGAAATACAGTTAGTATTACACAATACGCCTATTATGGAAGTCATTTGCAAAACTTCACAGATATGACCTATATTGAATTGCTTGTCTTCCCAATATGGATGTGTGGGGAGGGAGGGAAGAGGGGAAATTGGAACTCAAAGTTGTGGGAACAGCTGTTGAGTATTGATCTTGCAACTAGGAAATACGAAAGACAGGTAATGGGGTAAAGAATGTTTTCTTGCTCTACAGGACAAAAGAGAAGATGAGGTTAAAGGAAGGGAGGGATGTTAGAAGGGAGGACAGATTGGTGATAGGGGTAATTAGAATGCTCGGTATTTTGGGGTGGGGGAGGGGAGAAATAGGGAGAAAATTTGGAACCCAAAAGTTTGTGGAAATGAACGTTGAAAACTTAAATAAATTTAAAAAGAAAAAAAGTAAGAGAAAACTAACAAATTAAACTAACTCATTAAAGTTAAACTGTTTACATTCCTGAAAAAGAAGAAGAAGAAGAAGAAGAAGAAGAAGAAGAAGAAGAAGAAGAAGAAGAAGAAGAGCTACACAGAAAATAATCCTTCCAATCCCATGAGTGTATCTCTAGCTTTTGGAAGTACTAGACTAGAGGATAGTCATGTATTCTGATATAAAGAAAATTATATGTGAAGCTTAGGCTCCAGATATCTAATCCTTGCATTCTCAAGGCTTTCTTGGGTGAACTGAGAAAAATCATTGAAAGCTTATTTTTCATTTTGCCTTTCTGTCAAAGATGCTAGCAACACCATCTCACTTTGGTTGTTTTAAAAAAAATAAAGCTCGAGAAATATTCTTTTTTTTTTTTTAACTTTTAACGTTTATTTTCACAACATTTTGGGTTACAAATTTTATCCCCTTTTATCCCCTCCCCCCCCAGACCCAAGCATTCTAATTGCCCCTGTGACCAATCTGCTCTCTCTTCTATCCTCCCTCTCTGCCCTTGTCTCCGTCTTCTCTTTTGTCCTGTAGGGCCAGATAGCTTTCTTTACCCCTTAACCTGTATTTCTTATTTCCTAGTGGTAAGAACACTACAGTTGATCCTAACACTTTGAGTTCCAACTTCTTTAGCTCCCTCCCTCTCCACCCCTTCCCTTTGGAAAGCAAGCAATTCAATACAGGCCAAATCTGTGTAGTTTTACAAATGATTTCCATACTAGTTGTGTTGTATAGGACTAACTATATTTCCCTCCATCCTATCCTGTCCCCCATTACTTCTATTCTCTTATAATCCTTTCCCTCCCCATGAGTGTCGACCTCGGATTGCATTCTCCTCCCCATGCCCTCACCTCTATCCTCCCCCCCACTCTCCTATATTGTGAGATAGGTTTTCCTATCAAAATGAGTGTGCATTTTATTCTTTCCTTTAGTGGAATGTGATGAGAGTAAACTTCATGTTTTTCTTTCACCTCCCCTCTTTATCCCTCCACTAATAAGTCTTTTGCTTGCCTCTTTTATGAGAGATAATTTGCCCCATTCAATTTCTCCCTTTCTTCTCCCAATATTTCTCTCTCACTGCTTGATTTGATTTTTTTTAAGATATGATCCCATCCTCTTCAATTCACTCTGTGCACTCTGTCTCTATGTATGTGTGCGTGTGTGCATGTGTGTGTGTGTACTCCCACCCAGAACCCAGAGACTGAAATGTTTCAAGAGTTACAAATATTGTCTTTCCATGTAGGAATGTAAACAGTTCAACTTTAGTAAGTCCCTTATGACTTCTCTTTGCTGTTCACCTTTTGATGGTTCTCTTCATTCTTATGTTTGAAAGTCAAATTTTCTTCTCAGCTCTGGTCTTTTCATCAAGAAAATTTGAAAATCCTCTATTTCGTTGAACGACCATTTTTTCTCCTGAAGTATTATACTCAGTTTTGCTGGGTAGGTGATTCTTGGTTTTAGTCCTAGTTCCTTTGACTTCTGGAATATCCTATTCCATTCCCTTCGATCCCTTAATGTAGAGGGTGCTAGATCTTGTGTTATCCTGATTGTATTTCCACAGTACTTGAATTGTTTCTTTCTAGCTGCTTGCAATATTTTCTCTTTCACCTGGGAATTCTGGAATTTGGCCACAATCTTCCTAGGAGTTCTCTTTTTGGATCTCTTTAAGGCGGTGTTCTGTGGATTCCTTGAATATTTATTTTGCCCTCTGGTTCTAGAATCTCAGGGCAGTTTTCCTTGATAATTTCATGAAAGATGATGTCTAGCCTCTTCTTTTGATCATGGTTTTCAGGTAGTCCCAAAATTTTTACATTGTCTCTCCTGAGTCTGTTTTCCAGGTCAGTTGTTTTTCCAATGAGATATTTCACATTATCTCCCATTTTTCCAAACTTCTCGCTATGTTCTGTGATATCTTGCTTTCTCACAAAGTCCTGAGCGTCCATCTGTGCCATTCTTGTTTTGAACGAACTGTTTTCTTCAGTGAGCTTTTGAATCTCCTTTTCCATCTGGCTAATTCTGCTTTTGAAAGCATTCTTCTCCTCATTGGCTTTTTGAACCTCTTTTGCCAATTGAGTTAGGCTACTTTTCAAGGTGTTAATTTCTTCAACATTTTTTTGGTTCTCCTTTAGCAGGGAGCTGATCTGCTTTTCATGCTTTTCTTTCATCTCTCTCATTTCTCTTCCCAGTTTTTCCTCCACCTCTCTAACTTGATTTTCAAAATTCTTTTTGAGCTCTTCCATGGCCTGAGCCCATTGGGTGGGCTGGGACACAGAAGCCTTGATTTCTGTGTCTTTGCCTGATGGTAAGCATTGTTCTTCCTCATCAGAAGGGAAGGGAGGAAATGTCTGTTCTCCAAGAAAGTAGCCTTCAATAGTCTTATTTCTTTTTCCTTTTCTGGGCATTTTCCCCAGCCAGTGACTTGACCTCTGAATATTCTCCTCACACCCACCTCACCTCCTGATCCTCCCAACCAGGGTTTGGGGACTGAGATTCAAATGCTGCTTCCCGCTTTAGGACTTTTGGCGGTTGCAGGGCTGCTTTTCAGTGTGAGAATTAAGTTCAGGTGGTCAGGTCAGGGCAGGGCCGCCTCTCAGGCTCAGTTTCCTCAGGGGGTTTATGCACAGACCTTCCACAATGGATCCAGGCTCCCTCCCGCTTGGGGAGCTCCTGTCTGCAGCCGCCTCTCAGCTTCTACCTCCCGGGGGGGCCCGAATGATGGTGGCACCCCACTCCCCTCTCGACCCGTCAAAGAGACTCCCTCACCGACCCCCGTCACCTGTGGGCAGAGGAACTTGTGTGGCCGCTGGAGATCCCGTCCCTGAAGCCTGCTCGTGTCTGTTTCTCTTGGTGCTGATGCCACAGCAGGTCTGGGCTGGGCTGGGCTGCGCGTCTGCAGCGCGACGAACCTTTTGAAAGAGGTTTGCCAGTCCCTCTGTGGGTGGAGGGACCCGCGTGGCCACTGGAGGTCCCGTCCCCGAAGCCCGCTCGGATCTTTTCCTCTCTGTGCTGCGGCCGCTGCAGGGCTGCCCACTGCTCCCAGACCCAGCTCCCTGTCTGCAGCTCAAAGGACCCCCTGCGAGAGGTTTGCAGGTCTCTCCAGAACAGAAATCTCCCTCGCTCCAATATTCCGTGGCCTCTGGGTGCAGAATTTACCGTGAGTTGCTCCCCTGTAGCCAATCTGTGGGTTGTGGGTTTGGAGCTATGTGTATGTGCATCTTTCTACTCCGCCATCTTGGCTCCGCCCCTCTCGAGAAGAAATTCTAAAGGAAATTTCTTTGAAAAAACTTAGAGAATGTTACGTGAAGTCTATGGGATCCTTTGTTGTTGTTGTTCAATTGTTTCTCTTGTGTCAGACTCTTTGTGACCCCATTTGGGTTTCCTTGGCAAAGATATTAGAGTGGCTTGCCATTTCTTTCTCCAATTCATTTAATAGATGAAGAAATGGAGGCAAAGAGGGTTAAATGACTTGCCCAGGGTCACATAACGAGTAAGTTTCTCATGTCAGATATGAGCACAGGAAGACCAATCTTTCTTAATCCAGGCCCAGAGTTCTATCCATTGTACCAACTCACTGCCTCAGATAAGATCTTATAACATCTATGCACTTATAATTCAGCATATAATATCAAGTTCCAAGGGTGCAAAGCCATGGTTTGGTTTAAGACCAATCTAGCAATCATTCAAAGAACTTCTGAACTGCTTCACTTGATTGCAACTGAACTCTGTGGTCTCTAATTCATTTCACTGTGATCTTGATCATATTGAAACAGTTGAACAGCAACAATGGGGGATCTTGTGGATTTTGTGAAACATTTTCTGATTGGGTTTTACCTTTTTATCTGCTTTTCCTGATTCACTTAATCATTTCCTCTGAATATGATGCAAAAATCTCACTCAACTCAAACTCTTGGATTTGGATAAGCTTCTATGACTTATTTAGCCAGCTGCATGGCCTAGTGGATAGACTTCGTTTGGTTAAGAACTGGATTTTAATTCTGCTTGGGATACTATTTATGTAACCCTAAACAAACCACTTGTTCTGTGAGCCTCACTTCCTTGTTTAAAAAAAGTGGATAATAGCAGCATGGATAAAAGGCTTGTTGTAAGGATTAAATGAAACAAATGAAATGAATTTAAAATGCTCTGCAAATATTAAAGTAAACAGTAGTTATAAGAAAAAAAGAAATAAGAGCTCAATAACTGTAAATCAAATTTATCTACAGCTTATATTTGAAATGAATAAAAAGAAGTTTTAAAACAAAAAATTTTGATTGCTAATCATCCATTGAATTATCTATTTTTAGATTCGTTTTTAAAATTTTGTTTTAAGTTCTAAATACTTTCATGCTCTCCACCCTGTCTGCCACACATCCATTATACATACAATGTCTTGTAAAACATATTTCCATATTAGCCATTTTGAAAAAGAAAATAAAGGAAAAGTAAGTGAAAAGTGAAAAATATATGATATAATCTGTACTCAGAGTTCAACAGTTTTCTCTCTGGAGGTGGATAGCACTTTTCATCATGAGTCCTTTGGAACTGTAATAAATAATTATGATGGTCAGAATAACTGTTGATCATTATGAGTTCATATTAATCCACCCAGATTTTTCTGAAACCATTCTGCTAAACAATTGGATTACTTGGAACCAATGTGTCAGAGGACTTAAATCCTGGTCTTTCTGATTCTGGGGGCTCATCTCCAGTCATTGTAACTCCCTGTATCTCAGTCAAACAGATAATATCGTAAAAATTAAGAGAGGAGAGCCAAGGTGGTATAGTAAAAGCCAGGACTTTCTTGAGCTCTCTCCCAAAGCCAACCAAATACCTGTAAAAATGACTCTAAACAAATTCTAGTGCTACAGAACCCATAAAATGAAACAGTGAAACAAATCTCCAACCCAAGGCAACCTAGAAGGTCAACACAAAGGATATAGTGCACTGGGCTAGAAGTAGAGAGCAGTCTGGCTTGGGTCACACCAGCACAAATGGGTCAGAGCAGGTCTCAGGGGACTGAATCACTGGCAGCTGTGGCAGTTTCGAGATGTCTCAAAGACAAAAACCAAAGATACCACAGAAAGTCAGTGGGAGAACTCTGCGGTACTTGGGTAAAAGAATAGTGAAGTCTAGCATGGGTCTGGCCCCATTGGTGATGAAGGTGACAGCATTAGCGGTGGTCTCATCAGGAACTGTGGCTCCTTCTGAAGCTCTGGACCCACAGATGATGAGGGATTGAACTGTTGATAAAGAAACCCTGAAGCACACTCACCACTACCACCACCACTTCTCCCAATGGGAGCAGAGTCCTACCTTGACAAATAGTTGGAAAATCAAATATTTGGCTGGGAACAAGAACAAATATAATGAAGATCTCAGACTATACAAATCTCACTTTGGTGACAAAGATCAACAAATACAACAAGAAGAAGAGAGCAAAGTCAAAGTTTTTGCATCCAAAGTCTACAAGAAAAGTATGAATTGGTTGCAGGTCATGGAACAACTCAAAAAAGATTTTGAAAATCAAGTAAGATAAGTAGTGGAAAAATTGGGAAGAGAAATGAGAGTGATAAAAGAAAATAATAAAAAATCAAGTCAACAGCTTGCTAAAGGGTACCCCCAAAATACTGAAGAAAATAACATGTTAAAAAAATTTGACTAGCACAAATTAAAAAAGAGGTTCAAAAAACCAAGAAGGAGAAGAAATCCTTAAAAAGCAGAATTGGCCAAATGGAAAAGGAGGTACAAAAGCTCACTAAACCAAGTAATTCTTTAAAAATTAAAATAGAGTAAATGGACGTTAATGACTTTATGAGAAATCAGGAAATTATAAAACAGAACCAAAAGAATGGGGAAAAAATGGAAGGCAATGTGAAATATATCAGCGGAAAAACCACTGACCTGGAAAATAGATCCAGGAGAGATCATTTAAAAATTACTGAACTACCTGAAAGCCATGATAGAAAAAGAGCCTGGACATCATTTTTCAAGAATTATCAAGGAAAACTTCCCTGAAGTACTAGAACCAGAGGGTAAAATAAAAATGGAAAGAATTCACTGATTGCCTCTGAAAAGAAACCCCAAAAGGTAATTTCCTAAAATTATTGTAGCAAAATTTCAGATTTCCTAGGTCAAGGAGAAATTACTGTAAGCAGTCAGAAAGAAACAATTTAAGTATTGTAGAAATATAATCAGGATAATACAAGATCTAACATCTTAAACATTAAGGCTTAGAATATGATATTCTAGAGGACTAAAGAGCTAGGATTAAAACCAGGAATCACCTACTCAGCAAAACTGAGTAAAATACTTCAGGGTAAAAATGATCATTCAATGAAATAGAGGACTTTCAATCATTCCTTTTCATTTTTTAAAAATATTTGTTTTCAGTTTTGTACAATCATATCCATAATTCTTAGATTTTCTCCCCTTTCCTCCCCCCTCCCACTCTCCCCAAGATGGCATGCAGTCTTATATGGGTCCGACACATACATACTTATTAAAGACATTTTCACATTAGTCATGTTGAGTGGAAGAATTAAAATGAATGAGAGAAACCATGAGGAAAAGTCAAACAAAAGAAAACACAAGAGAAAATATTCTGCTTCATTCTGCTTTCCAATTCCATTGGTCTTTCTCTGGATGTAGATGGTATTTTGCCTCACGAGACTTTTGGGAATGTTTTAGGTCCTTGCATGACTGTGAAGGGCTAAGTCTACCAGAAAAATTCCTCACACTCTAGGGTTGTTACTGTGTACAATGATCTCCTGCTTCTACTTTTTTGACTCAGCATCAGTTCATATAATTCCTTGCAGGCTTCTCTGAAGTCTTCCTGTTCATCATTCCTTACAGCACAATAGTACTCTATTACATTAATATACCACAACTTGTTCAGCCACTCCCTAATTGATGGGCATAATCTCGATGTCCAGTTCTTGGTCACCACAAAGAGATCTGCTATAAAATTTTTTGTACATATGGGACCTTTTCCAATTTTTATGATTTTTTTGGAATACAGTCATAGAAGCAACATTTCTGAGTCAAAGAGTATACACATTTTTATAGCCCTTTGGACATAGGTCCAAACTGCGTAGCTCGCAGCTCCACCAACAATGAATTAATGTTCCAACTGTCCCACATCTTTTTCAGCATTAATCATCTTCCTGTTTTTTCATGTTAGACAATTTGATAGATTATGTGGTACCTCAGAGTTGTTTTGATTGGCATCTCTCTAATCAATAGTGATGCAGAGCATTTTTTATATGAATATAGACAACATTAATTTCTTCTTCTGAAAATTCCCTATTCATATCCTCTGACCATTTATCAATTGGGGAATGACTTGTATTCTTATACATTTGACTCAGGTCTCTATATATTTTTAGAAATGAGGATTTTATCACAAACAATAGCTGCAGAAATTCTTTCCCAGTTTTCTGCTTCCCTCCTAATCTTGGTTGCATTGGGCTTGCTTGTGTAAAACTTTTCAATTTCATTTAATGAAAATTATCCATTTTGTACTTCATAATGTTCTCTGTCTCCTATTTGGTCATATATTTCTCCATTCTCCATAAATCTGAGAAACACAATATTCCTTGCTCCCCTAATTTGTTTATTTTATCAATCTTTATACCTGGATCATGTATTCATTTGGACTTTATTTTTGTGTATGACGTCAGGCATTGGTTGATGCCCTGTTTCTGCCACACTGTTATCCAGTTTTCCCAGGAATTTTCCTTGAAAAATAAGTTCTTATCCCAGAAGCTGGGGTCCTTGGGTTTATGAAACAGTAGATTTTTATATTCATTGACTACTGTGACTTGAATATCTAGGCCATTCCATTTGTCTACCCCTCCATTTCTTAGCCAGTACCAAGCATTTTGATGATTGCTGCTTTATAATTCAATTTGAGACCTGGAAAAGTGTGGCCACTTTCCCCAGTATTTCTTTTCATTTATTCCCTTGATAATCTGGAGCTTTTGTTCTTCGAGATGAATTTTGATGTTACTTTTTCTAGCTCTAGAAAATATTTTTCTGGTAGTTTGATTGGTATGGCACTGAATAAGCAAATTAATTTAGGTAGAATTGTCACTTTTATTATATTAGTTTGGCCTGCCAATGAGTACCTGATGTTTTTCCACTTACTTAGATCTGATTTTATTTTTGTGAAAAGTGTATTGTAATTGTGTTCATAAAATCCCTGGGTTTGTTTTGGCAGGTAGACTCCCTGATATTTTATAGTGTCTATCATAGCTTTAAATGGGATTTCCCTTTCTATCTCTTGCTGTTGGGCTCTGTTAGTAATGTATAGAAATGCAGATGATTTATATGGAGCTTTTTTTGTAACCTGTAACGTTGCCAAAGCTGTTTATTATTTAGAGCAGTTTTTTACTTGATTCTCTAGGATTCTTTAAGTATATCATCATATCATCTGAATAGTGTGATAACTTAAGTTTCTTCCTTACCTATTTTAGTTCCTTCAATTTCTATTTATTCTCTGATTGTTACAGCTAGCATTTTTAGTACTATATTGAACAATAATGGTGATAATGGACATTCTTGTTTCGCCCCTGATTTTATTGGAAATGCATCTAGCTTGTCTCCATTGCATATAAAACTTGCCGATGGTTTTAAGTAGGAACTATTTATTATTTTACGGAATGTTTCCATTTATTCCTTTGCTCTCCATTGTTTTCAATAGGAACGTGTGTTGTATTTTGTTAAAAGATTTTTTTGCATCTATTGAGATAATCATATGATTTCTCTTAGTTTTGTTATTGATATGATCAATAATGCTGATGGTTTTCCTAATATTGAACCAGCCCTGCATTCCTGCTATAAAACCTACCTGACCATAATGTATTATTCTGGTGAAAAGTTGCTCTATTCATTTTGCTAATACCTTATTTAAAAATTTTGCATCCACACTCATTAGAGAAATGGGTCCACTATTTCTTTCTCCGTTTTGATTCTTCCTGGTTTAAGTACCAGAACCATATTTGTATCATAAAAAGAATTTGGTAGGAGTCCTTCACTAATATTCCCAAATATTCTATATAGTATTTACATTAACTGTTCTTTTTTTTGTTTTTGTTTTTTTTATTTATTTATTTATTTATTTATTTATTTATTATTAAATTTATTTATTTAACTTTTAACATTCATTTTCACAAAATTTTGGGTTACAAATTTTCTCCCCTTTTATCCCCTCCCCCCCCAAACACCAAGCATTCTAATTGCCCCTATGACCAATTTGCTCTCTCTTCTATCATCCCTCACTGCCCTTGTCTCCATCTTCTCTTTTGTCCTGTAGGGGCAGATAGCTTTCTATACCCCTTTACCTGTTTTTCTTATTTCCTGGTGGCAAGAACATTACTCGACAGTTGATCCTAACACTTTGAGTTCCAACTTCTCTTCCTCCCTCCCTCCCCACCCCTTCCCTTTGGAAGGCAAGCAATTCAATATAGGCCATATCTGTGTAGTTTTGCAAATGACTGCCATAATAGTTGTGTTGTATAGGACTAACTATATTTCCCTCCATCCTATCCTGTCCCCCATTACTTCTATTCTCTTTTGATCCTATCCCTCCCCATGAGTGTCGACCTCGAATTGCACTCTCCTCCTCATGCCCTCCCTTCTATCATCCCCCCCACCCTGCTTGTCCCCTTATCCCCCACTTTCCTGTATTGTGAGATAGGTTTTCCTACCAAAATGAGTGTGCACTTTATTCTTTTCTTTAGTGGAATGTGATGAGAGTAGACTTCATGTTTTTCTCTCACCTCCCCTCTTTATCCCTCCACTAATGAGTCTTTTGATTGCCTCTTTTATGAGAGATAACCTGCCCCATTCAATTTCTCCCTTTCTCCTCCCAATATATTTCTCTCTCACTGCTTGATTTCATCTTGTTTTAAAGATATGATCCCATCCTATTCAATTCACTCTGTGCACTCTGTCTCTATGTATGTGAGCGTGTGTGCATGTGTAATCCCACCCAGTACCCAGATACTGAAATGTTTCAAGAGTTACAAATATTGTCTTTCCATGTAGGAATGTAAACAGTTCAGCTTTAGTAAGTCCCTTATGACTTCACTTTGCTGTTCACCTTTTCATGGTTCTCTTCATTCTTGTGTTTGAAAGTCAAATTTTCTTTTCAGCTCTGGTCTTTTCATCAAGAATACTTGAAAATCCTCTATTTCATTGAAAGACCATTTTTTCCCCTGAAGTATTATAGTCAGTTTTGCTGGGTAGGTGATTCTTGGTTTTAGTCCTAGTTCCTTTGACTTCTGGAATATACTGTTCCATGCCCTTCGATCCCTTAATGTAGAGGCTGCTAGATCTTGTGTTATCCTGATTGTATTTCCACAATACTTGAATTGTTTCTTTCTAGCTGCCTGCAGTATTTTCTCCTTGACCTGGGAACTCTGGAATTTGGCCACAATGTTCCTAGGAGTTTCTCTTTTTGGATCTCTTTCAGGCGGTGTTCTGTGGATTCCTTGAATATTTATTTTGCCCTCTGGTTCTAGAATCTCAGGGCAGTTTTCCTTGATAATTTCATGAAAGATGATGTCTAGGCTCTTCTTTTGATCATGGCTTTCAGGTAGTCCCATAATTTTTAAATTGTCTCTCCTGGATCTATTTTCCAGGTCTGTTGTTTTTCCAATGAGATATTTCACATTATCTTCCATTTTTCCATTCTTCTCTCTTTGTTCTGTGATTTCTTGGTTTTGCATAAAGTCATTAGCCTCCATCTGTGCCATTCTAATTTTGAAAGAACTATTTTCTTCAGTGAGCTTTTGAATCTCCTTTTCCATTTGGCTAATTCTGCTTTTGAAAGCATTCTTCTCCTCATTGGCTTTTTGAACCTCTTTTGCCAATTGAGTTAGGCTAGTTTTCAAGGTGTTAATTTCTTCAACATTTTTTCTGATCTGCTGTTCATGCTTTGACTTCATGTCTCTCATTTCTCTTCCCAGCTTTTCCTCCACCTCTCTAACTTGATTTTCAAAATTCTTTTTGAGCTCTTCCATGGCCTGAGCCCATTGGGTGGGCTGGGACACAGAAGCCTTGATTTCTGTGTCTTTGCCTGATGGTAAGCATTGTTCTTCCTCATCAGAAAGGAAGGGAGGAAATGCCTGTTCGCCAAGAAAGTAACCTTCTATAGTCTTATTTCTTTTCCCTTTTCTGGGCATTTTCCCAGCCAGTGACTTGACCTCTGAATATTTTCCTCACACCCACCTCACCTCCTGATCCTCCCAGCCAGTGTTTGTGGTCTGAGATTCAAATGCTGCTTCCAGCCTCAGGGCTTTTGGCGGGGGCAGGGCTGCTATTCAGTATGAGATTATGATCTGGTGCTGAGATCGGGGCAGGGCCACCTCTCAGGCTCAGTTCCCTCAGGGGGTTTATGCACAGACCTTCCGCAATGGATTCAGGCTCCCGCCCGCTTGGGGAGCCCCTGTCTGCAGCCACCTCTCAGCTTCTACCTCCCGGGGGGGGGGGCTGTATTATGGGGGCACCCCACTCCCCTCTCGACCCGCCAAAGAGACTCTCTCACCCACCCCTGTCACCTGTGGGTGGAGGGACCCGCGTGGCCGCTGGAGATCCTGTCTGTGAAGCCTGCTCGGATCTTTTCCTCTCGGTGCCGCGGCCGCGGCAGGGCTGCACTCAGCTCCCAGTCCCGGCGCCCAGTCCGCAGCGCGAAGGACCCCCCGCGAGAGGTTTGCAGGTCTCTCTGGAACAGAAATCTCCCTCGCTCCAATGTTCCGTGGCCTCTGGGTGCGGAATTCGCCGTGAGTTACTTCCCTGTAGCCATTCTATGGGTTGTGGGTTCAGAGCTATGTGTATGTGCGTCTTTCTACTCCGCCATCTTGGCTCCACCCCCCTACATTAACTGTTCTTTAAGTGTTTCAAAGAATTCACCTGTGAATCCATCTGACCCTGGACATTTTTTTCATAGGAAGTACTTTGATGGCATGTTTCCATACTTAACTGATTTTGTTTTTCCCTCCTTGAAACAAATCAGATGAGAGTAAATCTCAAACGATGTTCGTTTCCCTCCCCACTTTCCCTCTACTGTAATATGTTTGGGGGCCTCTTCCCGTGATATAATTTACCTTATACCTCCTCCTTTCCACAGCTCTCATTACAATCCCTCCACACCCTTAAATCACATTTTAGTCATCACAATATTTTATTTATACCCACTACGCATATCCATTTAAAATATATTAATAAATATCCAAATCTCAAGATTAACAAGTATCATCTTCCCTCATAATGATGTAAACAGTTTGCCCATATTGAATAGCAAGTTATTTTTTTCTTTCCCTGTTAACCCTTTTATGCCTTTCTTAAGACTTCTCTTGATTCTTGTATTGGAAAGTCAGATTTTATATTTAGTTCTGGTCTTTTCATCAAAAATGCTTGAAAGTCTTCTATTTCCATGAATGACCGTTTTTCTTCTGAAGTATTATACTCAGTTTTCCTTGGTGTTTCTTGGCTTTAATCTTAGCTCATTAGACCTCTGGAATGTCATATTCTCAGCCCTTAATATAGAGGCTAGGTCTTGTGTTATCCAATTGTATTTCCACAATAATCAAATTGTTTTTTTTTCTGGCAGTTTGCAATATTATCTCCTTGGCCTGGGAGCTCTGGAATTTGTCTACAATATTCATAGGAATTTCCTTTTTAGGATCTCTTTCCAAGGGCAATTGATGAATTCTTTCCATTTCTCTTTTACCCTCTGGTTCTGAAACATCAGGGCAGTTTTCCTTGATAATTTCTTGAAAGATAATGTCTAATCTCTTTTTTGATCATGGCTTTCAGGCAGTCCAATAATTTTTAAATTGTATCTCCTGGATCTATTTTCCAGGTCAGTGGTTTTATCCAGTGAGATATTTCACATAGTCTTTTTTTTCTTATTCTTTTGTTTCTGTTTTATAGTTTCCTGATTTTACATAAAGTCATTAGCTTCCATTTCCTCCATTCTCATTTTGAAGGTACTAGTTTCTTCACTGAGTTTCTGCTTTCTGAGGCATTCTTCTAATTATTTACTTTTTGGACTTATTTAGCCATTTGAGTTAGTCTATCTTTAGTTGTTATTTTCTTCAGTATTTGGGGGGGGGTCTCCTTTAGCAGACTGTTGACTCATTTTTCATGATTTTTCATGAGTCACTCTCTTTTCTTTTCCTAATTTTTCCTCTATTTCTCTTACTTGATTTCCAAAATCATTTTTGAGCTCTCCCATGGCCTGCAACCAATTCATCTTTCTCCTGGAGACTTGATGTGGAAGCTTTGATTTATTTTTCTTCTTGTTGTATGCTTTGATCTTCTTTGTCACCAAAATGAAATTCTTAAGTCTGAGGTTTTTTGCAACGTTAACTCATCTTCCCAGCCAAATATTTGACTTTGCAATTCTTTATCAAGGTAGAACTCTGTTTCTAGTGTGTTTGGGGGTGGGTTGGATGTGTTTGTGGGTGGGGTCTTATATCAGCTACTTGATCCCCCACCATCCGTTGGCCCAGAACTCTGGAAATAGCCTGTGCTGTTGCTGCTGCCACTGCGACAGCCACCACTATCTCAAATGCCTTGGGGCTGGGGCCAGGCCCCAGCTAGAACATGTGCTCCTCTTTCACCCAGGTCACACAGAATTTTCTCAGTGACTTTTTTGTCAATTGTAAGTTGAGGGTTGTGGAAGTTGTCACAGTTACCAATGGTTCAATCCTCTGGTCAGCTGTGCCAGTATGATCCATGCAGGACAGTGTGCTGCTTACTGCCAGTTTAGGATAATACCTTCCTGTTGACTTTCCAGGTTGTCTTGGGCTGGAAATTAGTTTCACTCTGTCATTTTATGGGTTCTTTTGCTCTAATATTTGTTTAGACTCATTTTTTGAAGATATGTAGAGGGCTCCCAGGGAGAGCTCATGGAAGCCCCTGCTTTTGCTCCACCATGTTGGCTCTACCCCGGAACTAAAAATTATTTTTACATGTAAATGGGGAAAATAGAATGCTAAATAAATTTTTAAAAGGAAATTAAAAGATCTAACTCTATTGAAATAGTCTAAATGAGACACCTAACCTTAAAGTTGTCTTAAAAACCTACCTATTATGTTTTCTTATTATAAACTTTTATGAATTCTTTTCTTAGTGAAGAATTCACCCCTTTGCAATATCTGTGAAAGGTACTAGATCATTATCTTTCAGATAGATAGATAGATAGATAGATAGATAGATAGATAGATAGATAGATAGATAGATAAAGGTATTGGTATAGACATAGATATATGCATATACGTATATAAACATACATATATAGATATATTTGTTATTCTTGTGAAACTTTTATGTTCAAGTTATATATTGATTTTGCAGTTCTTGTTGTTTGAGGTATAAAATATTCAGCTAAATTTAATTTATGCCAACATGTTCCTCCCTTTCCCCAGTAGCTTTTAACCCAAAAAAGAGTCCTCAGGCATTTATCTTCATGATTTTTGGAAATATTAAGCTGTCATTTTCAATCAATTCCCTTCCTTATTTATTCTGTTACAGTGCTTTGCTTTTCTGTTTTAAGCCAATTATGAATTAGTTTGTACAACTGTTGCTGTATTATGGTAGCATTATGTCTATTCAATCACACTTCTCTTGATATTCTAAAACTCATTCTTCTAAAAAAAATTGGGTTGTTTGTTGTTATTACTGTTGCTGTGTTTCTTTTATCTTGTTTTCTAAAGTATAAGCTTGTGAATTGGATTGGTTATGGACTAAATATCTAACAATATATGCACTTTGAAAAGCCTTTGTTAGCTACATGCTACCTTTGGCTAAATTGCTGTATTTGAAACCATTGTTGAGTAACCTAAGTCTCATTATCAAAGATCAACTTCCTAACCATCTTTTCACTACCCAAATTTGTCTCTTTTTTTTTTTTTTTTTGTCTGAAGCCATTGCTTTTGATCAGCAAAAAAGATGAAAATACCTCTTGTAATTGTAAGGTCATTGTTTTGTTGTCCTAGAATTCAATATTATTATTGATTCTAAATGAATTTGGCAAAACCACAAAAAACAAGCAAAAAAAAAAACATTCACGCAGGACATTAAAACTGATTTTTCTACATCACATTTTAAAATATTCAGATTCATTTTTGAAAAGTAGGTAATTTGAAAACTAATAGAATAAAGCACTCCAAAATTATATGGGTATAAGGAAGCAAGATTGAAAGGGCATGTTGTCTTTTTTATTTCTTTCAGGACACTGAAAATCAATGAAATACAAAAGAAAAAAACAAACATCACAAAAATCTGTCGCATTGTATTTTTTCTCTTTTAATGAAACAAAGGAAAACTCTACAAAGGCTATCAGTGGAAATACTTAGAGGTATAAAATGGAAAATATACATTTCCTGTGGAGAACAAAGAAATTAATAAAATGCACATTTTTTAGGGAAATGGGAACTTAATTATGTTATATATCAACATTTTCTACCCACCCAATAATGTTATATTTATCAATTTCGTGTTTGCTTAGAATCTTCTTCTATAACAAAGATATTTATTTTCATGCCAGCCTGGAATAAGAAAAAAATGAAGAAATTTTTGGTAAGGTATATGTGTCTTTTTCTCTGTATGTATATATATGTATGTACATACACTATACATACATATAATGCATACACATGTGAATTTATATATATAAATACAATTGTGTTTATAATCACATACGTAGTTGTAATTGTGTGTGTGATGTGTAACAAGTATATGGCCTATATTGTGTGTGAATACATTTGTTTATGTATGCATGTACATATACATACATGAACACACAGTCTCTCTGTGTGTGTGTATGTGTGTGTATATATATACACACATATACATATATACACACCTATCCACATGTGTTTTTCCTAACCCTCACCTGACTATTTTAGCTGTTTCATAAGTCAAGCATTCAAATACAGTTGTTATAAAAAATGAAAAGAGAAGAATCATTTTGTGAAATTGAGTGATTTGTATATTAATTAGTAAATGCAGAATGAACCAACCATGGATAATAAAACTCTTATCTCTACTCACTGCTTCTACTTTGACATACATTATTTCCTCCTTTCAGATAGAGCTAATTCTAGGGAGTCAAGAATAGAAAAGAATTTTATCACATGACAATCAAGGTACCTAGCATATATCTAGAGCTCTATGAACAAGATTTTCTGAGGGGATTCCATGGTCTTTTTAGTTGATTTGTGATGCTGATATATGCTGCAGGATCACAGGTCATGATTTTATATTTTCAAGCTACATTCAAAAGGGCAGGAACTGAACTTCTGTCCTTGAGAGTACTAATAAACAGTTGGAACCTCCCAATTTTATTTTACCCACCTGATAAGAGGTATAATGTGGTGGAGGAGAAGAAGGTGAGCACCTGTGGAGTAGTATGACAATTAGAAGCAATTGCTTTCTACATAGTAGATGTTGGCTACCACTGATTGTCTTAGGTTCAAAGATGACTAAAAGTGGAAATTAGAAACAAATATGAAGGTAGTGAAGTTGAATTCAGCAATTCAATTCAACAAACATGTTAACTATCTCTTATGTGTAAGACTTTAGGCTAGGATTTTTTATAGTGCATTAGTCTCTCCTTAATAGAGCTTAGAATTTAACAGCTGGGGTATATAGATTGTTCAGAGAAGACTAGCACTTCTGGTGCGAGGACTTGCTGAACCCTTTGCAGGGCTGCTCACACACCTTTGACGTCCACCTGGCTGTCAACTCTCCCCTGCAGCTCCAAGAAACTGTAGCAGGTGCAGCAGTTCACATTCCAGTAAGCCATCTCAGTAGATGAAATAAAAGAGGTTGAGAGAACCTGAACTCAAACCTACTGATGAACTATGGCAATGTCTATCCCAAGATTTCTCCCTGAAGCAGAGTGGGCAGATGAGAGCAGTTTGTTCCAACAGTCACAAGGAGGCTGAAAGAGGCATCACTAAGTGCTTAGACTCTAAGCCTTAGAGTATCCCACATCATCACCATCATCTGACTTTTATCTTGCTGCTGACCTTTGATGACTGTAGAAGATAGTGAGGTTGAAGACTTAGTGCAATTGTGCCTCACCGATAATCCAATTCAAGTGTAAGTCATCACCCTATGATGTCATTGGTGCTCTTCAAACACAAAGGAAGAATTATGACACTGATTTAATAGATTCAGCAAATGGTACTGTTAGCAAAGGAAGGACCCTCACAACTCTTTGTTCCTACACCTCACATTTTACAGATGAGGAAACTGAGAAGAATAAAAATAGGAACCATTATTTCATTACTGAGAGAGGTATCAGATTTTCATGAAGGAGATCATTTTTGAATTAGGTTTTAAAAGACAGAGTCAATGAAAAGATGATATGAAGGAGGATGCTGGCTATGACATATGCAAAGGCATATATATATTATATATATGTATGTATGTATGCATACAGACATATACAGAGAAGCATAAAAAGCAAAGGAAATGTCTGTCTCCATCAACATGAATACATTAATAAACACATAGGCTCAATCCAACAATCAATGATATTTAACTGATTTTGCACCCTGAATTCATTATTCCTCTGTTAGGAAGTGATTAGCATGATTTTTCATTAGTCTTCTGGAATCATGGATGGTCATTGTCTTGGTCAGAATTCTTATGTTTTCAAAGTTGCATGTGTCTGTGTATGTGGTTATTATTGTACAAATTGTATAAATTCTTTTCTTTCATTCTTCATCCCTGAATACGTTTTTACAAGTTTTCAAATTTATTCATTTTATAATATCAATTTCATAACATATATTTATTTTCTGATTCTGACCACTTCACTTAGTATCACTCCATTCAAGTTTTTCCATGTCTCTTTGAAACTGTATTTTTCTTCATTTTTTAATATCACAATAAGATGGCAGAACACTTAATGGTAATAGGAAAATTAAGAAGAGGTGAAGAAAGATAATCATTTCAGTTTTAGATATGCTGAGTTTAAGATGTCCATGATCCCATTCAATTTGAGATGTCCAGCAGACAGTTGAAGATGTGGAAATTGAGAAATTAAGGTTGAATAAGTAGAACTAAGAATAACTTGAATCTATGGAATCATTAGTAACTTTAGAGATAACAGTTTTAGTTGCGTGATAAGGTTGTAAGACAGATTTCAGAAGATTTAGAAGACTGTTCAAAGTATTTACTCATGAAAGGGGGGAGTAAGAAGATAGTTATTGGGGGTCGATGGATCAAACGAGAATTTTTGTGAGGTATATATTTTTTTAAATATGTGGGAAACAGGCATATTTGAAGACACTGGGGTGTGGCTAGCAAATATGGAGAGATTGAGAATTAATGAGAAAGCATAAATGATAAAACAATACTGGGGAAAATGAGGTACTTTGAAATCAAGGGTGGATATTGAGCGGTTTGCCTTGGTAAAGAAAAGACCACTTTGTGTGAGACAGGAGTGTAGGAAGAGACAGTGGGCAGAGATACCATCTGAGTAATGAATAATAAAGAGAGAAGAATAAGAGGAAGCTCTTGACAAATATTCTCAAATTTTTACAGTGAAATATGAGACAAGATTCTTGGTTGAAAGAATGGGAGAGGAAGCCATACGAATTTTGAAGAGGCTAGTAGTTTTAGAAAAGCTGATATGGTTAGTGAGACAGAGAATTGAATAGAGATGTGTAAAAGGATTGCCTTGCTGCAGTGAGTAACCAGTTGAAATTATGTAATATAAATTTGTAGTGGACCCAGTAAGCATGGTTTCATGATTTGGTGTTTAAGTTCAGAATTAAATAAAATTCAAAAGAATAGAGATGAAATAATATGATGCCTAGAGAAGAAAAAGTAGTAACTGATGTTAGTTGAAATTTATTATGTATGAAGAAGAATAATAGAAAATAGAGTTGGGAAGATTACTTAGAACCAGCTTATGGACACCTGTTCAAATACAAAATAGTAATTATCCTGTGGTTCCACTTTTAGATGTAAATGGATAAGGAAGAATGAATAGGATCATCAAAATTACATAGGCAATAATTCTGACATCCATGTGCTATCCTCCTCTTTGTCACCAGAAATTGGAAGAGTTACACATGATTTAATTTTTTTCTCTCTCCAAACACTTATAAAGTCATGCCACACATGTGTGCAATGTAGCGTACTTATATTGCTTAACTACCTGTGTAAAATCATATTTCTTTGTATGTCGTCACTCAGTTTTTAAAAGACATTTCATCGTACAAATAATTCAAAAATTGATGAGTATATCTACAATCACTTAAAAAATTCTGTTAATATTTTTAATGAAAACCAAGTGTATGATAAGTCGTGTAGTGTAACAGATTGCTGGAGTTGTGATCAAGGAGACATCAACTCTAATTCAGACACTAGCTCTCTGACCCTGAGTAAATCATTTAATATCTCTAGACCTCACTTTCCTCATCTGCAAAATTGAGAGGTTAAATTTGGTGATGCCTAGAGTTCCTTCCATCTCTGAATATACCATTCTATGATCTATTACTGACACCACTCTTAACTCAAAAATCCAAATATAGAAAACTATTCAAAAATTTCTCATTTTATTTTAAATCAGCAACATAATTAGCTCATGAACTCTCACTTTTAAAAGGGTTTCCCACCTTTATAAGAATACATTTAAGCAGAACAGTGATTGTAACAGTAAGACATGAAGAAAGCAAATAAAAAATTCAACACAGAGCCAATTCTTTGATCTTATCAAATTTCATAATGTGCTTTTAATTGGTTGTGTAGTTATGTTTTTTGAAGAATTCAAATACAATGCCTTACCTAAAACATTTGATATGGTAATTAAAAAGATGCAATCTGGCATGTTTCAAAATTAAAACTACAGTTGATATTTCACTGAAAATTAGAGAGAAATATCATCTGATGAAATTCCAATGAGTCATACACTTTACTTTCTCTGTATGGATTATTTGATCTGCAGTTATGTACCTGGACATATTTTAAAATAGCATGATTGATCGCAAGGACACAAAAAGTCCTTGGAATTAAAAAAAAGGTACCACAAATAGAAAGTTATTATTCAATGTTTCGAGGTTTTTTCCCCCTGCAATTCAAGAAGCCTAATTCTGCTCCAATAGAAGCAGAAGAGTTTCTTCTCTGGTACCTAGGGAGGGTCAAAACGTCTTAGCTTTTCCAAATTGTGGGTCTGTCCTGAACACCCATGACATGGAAAAGATACCTATATCACCATGTCTTAACAATGGAAAATTTAAAGGTAGAGTCTAAAGAGGAAGCCAATTGAGTGAAGATCAAGAACAGAGAGATGTAATGAAGAAATTAGGCCTCCAGGAAAGCAACTTAAATCTGGAGCAAAAGAGGCCGCAAAAGATGGAGGCACTTCGTTATAATTCCACTTTCAGTTGTGAACACCTACAGTTTAAATAAGATTCCTAGGAGATTATAAAAGAAAGAGCTATGAAAAGAAGACCTGAAATATGTAAGGCATCAAAGGGATTGCAAAAATGAAGGAAAGGATTGCTTTTGACTGTTTTCCCAGAGAATGTTGTAAATAGACTAATAAGAAGAAAAGTTATGAGAGATGGGAACCAAATGCACACAATCTAGCGCAAATAGAAAAAAACAACAACAAAGTGGAAATATCTCTTCAAAAACACTTGAATAAAGAACTCCAATGCTTTTTTCAAATTAAACTTCTTCATTTCTATTCAGCTTTTCATAGAAATTTATTCATTCAGTATTCATTTTTATAGTATCTGCCATGTGTATTAAGGGAAAGGCAAAATAATGTTTTAAATAGAGAGTTAGGCCTTAGAATCAGTATGATCTAAGTTCAAGCCTCAACTGTGACATAGAGCAACTCTGTGATTTTAGACAAGTCTCGTAAGGTATTGGTGCCTTAAGTAAATATCTAAGATTTCAAATTACAGAGAAGGTGCAGGAGTTTCTTCTTCCCGATTTCACCTAGATGAATGAATAAGTGAATCTACAACCATATGTGTATTTCTATGTGCACAATATTATGTAAAGGAAATAGTGAGATAAAAAAAAATCAGTAAGTTATGGCCACATGAAGCTCAAAAATGTTATGGTCCAATAGGATAATAAAATTTGTAGCTAGAAGGACTTTAAAGGTCATTTATATCACCAATATTCATTTTAGAACTAGGAGAGGGTAGAGATCTTATCGATACAGAATGAGGATTGAAGCATATGTTTTTTTCACTCTTTTTTTTCTGGAATATAGTTAATGCAGATTTTGTGCATGACTTCATATTTGTAATGAATTTGATATTTCTTCCTTTCTTAATGAGTAGAGAAAGAGTAGGAGGGAAATATCTGGAAATGAAAATAAACAAAATTTAGTTAAAAAGAAACTGGTGGAGTTGAGGCACAGAGAAATTAAGCAAATTTTCCAAGGTCACACAAATGTCATTCCAGGTTTTCCCTCAAGTACGATGACTACAAATTTAGCATGATTTCTACTGTAATATGCTTCCTATTATAGTAGAAAAGATAACATTCATATTCACCTAACTACGATGTACAAAAAAAAAATTATAAACATAAGAGATCTACACAGTGCTATGAAGGTTTCAAGGAAGCAAGGGTCACCTGGAGGAGGAAGCATTTGATTTTTAACCCTGAATGACAAGTAGGATAGGGGAAATTGGGAGGAAGAACATTCAAGACTAGGTTGTAAACTGAAACCTGGAGGTAGAAAAGCACATGACAGGTCTGCAGCCTAATAATCAAATATCATTAATCATTTATTAAGTGCCCATGGGATTATCTTTGCCAAGAAATGGAGTCACCAAGAATTAGACATAAGTCAAATGACTGAACATGCCAAGCATTGTGCTAAACAAGGAAATACAAAAAGAAGCAAAGGCAGTCCCTACTCCCAAGGAATTTACAACATAATTGGGTATACAGATGTGGAACATTGCATACATTCTGAGATTCAGTTGATATGATGATTGATGTTGCTGATTTTTTTCCTCTTTCTTTTTTTAAAGGGGATTGCCTTGCTTTTTAGGTGAGAATGACTTAGAAATGAACCTAATTTTTTAAGAAAAGGTATCAATGACACTTTTAAAAACAAATTAGAAATATTGATGGGGATAATAAGTTTTTGTTTTCATGTACCAAAGGGAGGCATATGTGTGAAATGACAGCAGGGAAGGGAAGAGGAAAACAATTAAGTGTGACATGAGCTGAAAGAAAGACCTAGTGCTATATTACATGGAGACACTAAGAGAGAGAGGATAATTGGAAAAAAACAATAGAAGGTGGCAAAGAGGAGACATGTCACAGAAAAATCTCTTTTTTTGTTTAAAGAGGTTCACCGTCAATAATACATAAATATGAATTTAGTGGAGTCTGAAGATTGAGAACAACTTTCAAAATATATGGGAAACTAGAAGTAAAAATTCTTGCAAAGTAGAAGATCCTTAAATAAGTGTTTAGAAAGAGGTAGCATACATAAGCAGTGCTATCATGGATGATAAACACATTTGCAGGGGAGAAGGAATGGGCGAAAACACTTGTGTTTGGGGTTTGAGCAAAAGACTTTCCGTTATTTTTCAAGTGGTTTGAAATTGCCAGGATTTAACATCTTCTATGATCTGGAAATTTTCTTCACAATATTTTGCCAAATGATTTGAAAAATCTATTTCTGTCTTGTATACCTTTCCTCATCCAAGAATTGTTTTGCAAAAGCTAATTCAATGCTTCTAACTATCATGAATCTTTTTTTTTTTTAGTTTCTTTCTTAAAAGATTTTTTTTCTTTGAACAATGTGTATGTTCTACATAGAGTTAGTAATAAATATAACTTGGTATAGTTATGTCCTGTACTAATCAAAATGAAGTTGTGCACACCCTCAGTGAGAGGTAGGAAAGGAGGGGAGAGATTTTAGCATACACGCTATAACAAGTAAAGACAAATATGCATTTTAAGGTTTCCAGTGCCTTCTCCTTCGAGGTCACCTTGCACCTACTTTGTATATGTTTTGTAGGAACTGTTCTGCTTTTGTCTTTTTATCGACAGGACCTAGTACAATGCAGAGCATGCAGTAGGCATTTAATAAATGCTTGTTGAGTGGTTGATAAGGAAGATATGGTGGATGGGATTGTGTTGAAATGAGTGTTAAATGTTATATTGTATTAATTTGCTCCTCCCTTTGGTCAGAGTATAATAGCCATGTGCTACACATTTGGGGAAAACAATTGAAAGACACTACTGGTAATTAAAGAATATGGAATAGCTCACTATGTAATTAATTTAAGTAAATTATTCTAAAACTGAATTTCACTGACAACTCTCTATACAAAGATATTATAGTAAACAAAATCCAGAGGATTTCCTAGAACCTCACCTAGTCAAATATTTTGCACCAAGACTTCTCTGGAGCTGGTAAGAAAGAAATAGTACAATAAGGTAATATGACTTCTTTTTCTTCCCATTTCTATCCTGTCTTGTCTTGGAAATATGTGGTGTGATTCTGTGGCAATTACATGACAATTAGATCTATGAAAAATCTACACAAATATTTGTAATATTCAATAGATCTCTTCTGCAAACGATACTCAAGGAATTAGAAAACCAGCCATTCTTGAGAAAGAAACAGAAAATAGGGCCAAATGAGTAGAGAATCTTTCCAAGACTCCAGGAAATCCCTAGAATTTTACCTGTCACCTAGGTAATACTCTAATTAGTTTTACTGTAGAAGTAACAGCACAACATAGAAAGACCTTTATTGAAGAGTGTAGATAACACACTCTGAGTGCAAAATTTATATTGTCTTCTGTAATAGCATCAAGCAGCAGTACGAACCCTGGATATAATTTATGTCACCATTTAGAGGCTATGTGCATTCTGCTCAAGTCATACTAACAACGTTCTAGTCATTTTTTCTATGACGGCTAATGTATATATTAATAACACTATACTAGACACATGAATCCCCTAACCTTCTTTCCCTAGTTGCATCTTACTGAAATTTAGTAAATAAAGTGAAGTTTATAGGTTTAGGGGGATATTGGCTTGCTGTACTAAATGACAAAAAAATCAAAGGAAACAGAAATTTAGATGTCTTGCTGAAGCAATCAATTCCCTCCTACACAAGGCTTTCATCCCTGTTGCAGGAAAAAACAGAACAAAACAAAACAAGAAACTGATGCTTTTGTGAGATTATAGATACCATGATAAAATATCATGGAGAAAAAGGTTTAAAGATTAATTTTTAAAATGTATTACTTGGAATTAAGTACAATGATCCTCTTCAGGAAACTAGTTGTGCCGACAGATTGAAAAACAAAATCAGATAGTAAACAAAATTCCTAAACACTTATGGGTCCTCACTGCTAAGTCTTGATATAGGAAAAAGAAGTAAGGAAATACAGAAATATATTTCAACTGATCTTAAAATAATGAACTAGTTATCCTTACCTAAACCACGTTCAAGGGGGGAACTAGGAATGGTAAAGGGAGTGCTGGAACTTTTAGGTTTTTTGCTTGTTTGTTTTGTTTTCTTAGTATTATTCATTATGGAAACAAATGGATAGAGTGCTAGATGTGAAATCAGAAAGGTCAGAGTGGAGATCTGACCTCAGATATTTTCCTAGCTGTGTGAACCTGGACAATTCATTTAATCTCAATCCACCTCAGCTTTCTCACCTGTAAAAGCTGAATAGTAATAACACCTCCCAAGGTTTTTGTAATAAAACTAAATATTTTAAAACATTACATGAATGCTTTAAATTATATTATATTATTATATAAATGCCAACTATTATTGCTATTTTAGTATGGTGCAGTAGGTAGAATACTGTAGAAGGTCTCGCGTCAAAAATTCTTGCTCTGATTTTTTTAACTTTGTGAAATTAGTCAAATATTTTAACTTTTCTGCACCTCAGTTTCCTCATCTGTAAAATAACAAGGTCTGGGCTCTTCAAGCTTTCAATCTATAAGCCTGTGATTACTTGTTACTTCCCTTATTTCCTCTTATGTATTCAAAATGATGCTAACTGAGAAGAAAATATTGTTTTGGAGCTGAGAAGCCAAGGATACTCTCACAACAGAATTATATAGGAACAGAGTAATACAGTAGAAATATGCTGGCTTTGGTGACAAAGGACTTGGGTTGAGATCCTACCAGTACCATTTCTTGCCTGTGAAGAGTTGGGCAAGTTCCTTTCCCTCTCTATGACTCAGTGTCATTTTCAAATGACAAAGGTCATCCTAGATGGGGTCTTTTATACTTCTAAATCTATGATTCTCTGAACCTTTACTCAGTTCAGGACTTCTTTGGGGAAAGCCCAGAGAGTCAGTCCAAAGGATGGGACATTGGACTTGAATTTAGGAAGACATGCCTGAGATAAAATTTTGTTTACATTCTTAGTGTCACTGGATATACACTTTAGTAGTTACTTAAGTAATGACTTACCCTTTTTCAGCCTCAGTTTCCTCACCTTTAAATTGGGGATAAAGATAGCATCTATTTCACAGAATTAGTGTGGGGATCCAATGAGATAATATGAAAATGCTTGGCAAAGTTTAAAGTACTATATAAATGCTAGCTATTACTATTATTAAGCAGTAGAATTACTGGAGGTATCTTGCCAGAGACTTCTCCATATCTTGGCCCCTATACAACTTGGGTCATATCCTTACATAGGATTTGAATCTGGGTTGTGCATGGTCTATGAGAAAACTGATATTGTTGGTACATCTTATATAATAGGAATGAGGAAATATTGTTGTTCTCCCTATTCCTGATGCAATAAAATGTCTTGTTCATTCTTCCCTTCATTACTTCATCCATGGTTACAACTTTGTTGCAAACTGATGATTCACTTATACAGACAGACTAAAATCTATGGTAAATTGAACAACAGAGATAAAACATTCCATATCTGTTTTGGAAAACTATACTTTAAGTTCTGTTTTCTCAGAGGGGAGGAGACGGGGGATAGACCTATCTGGTAGTCATTTGTTTTATTCTACTTTCTTTAAATTTCTCCTTTTCTTTGTGATTTGTCAAAAAAGAGGAAGAGAAAAAGGATGAAAAACTATTCCTGTTCTTCTTCTCACTCATTCCCTAAGATAGATAAAATCCTTTTTGTTTTTGTTTACTTTGTTTTTTGGAGGAGAAATGCAAAAATAGTAAAACTAGAAACCCAACTAAAAATGTGTTATAGGAGGCTGAGCAAGTCAATTACTATTCAGCTCAAAAGAGGAATCTTGGCAGACAAATGGAAACTGTGAAAAATTCCCCAAGCTATAAAGGAAATCTTTTTAAACACAAGACTCTTTCCTTATTTTTTTTTCTTGATGAACCTGAAAACGAGTTTATAAATCATCAGGCTAATGTCATTCTTTTGAAAGGAACATGTAAGGAGTGTCTGTTTTACAATGGGCCATGAAAGCACCTGCCGTAAGGTTCTAGAGAGCAAATTAATGTAAACTTTTGCCAATATGACTTCAGCAGAGCAGTATGCAAATATATCATGATCTTTGGAGTCTCTATCCAATCATTAAAAATTCTTATTGGATTGATTTGGACTGGTTAGTTCTTTTTGCAAGTGAATCATTTCCCTATAGCATTATCTTTAATGTCATATTATATTAGATATATACACATATGTATGTATAATTCTCTAAATTACATTTCTTGAAGGTAAAAATCATCCATTAGTTTTAAAAAATGCCATTAGACAATTCTTGAAAACGAGTTTTAATTAAAACTCTAAAGAAAAACGAAACTTTGGTACTGGTCTCAGAGGGTACAGGGCCACTTGTCAAGGTCTTTATTTGGTCAAACCAGGAAAGTCACATAGACTCCTTAGTTTCCTCATCTGTAAAAGAAAGGACTTAAATTAAATCTAACTGAATTCAAACTATCTCTGAGGTCCTCTCTTGCTCTAAAAGTATGATTAGCCAAAGTATGCTTAGTTATCTATCTATCTATCTATCTATCTATCTATCTATCTATCTATCTATCTATCTATCTATCTATCTATCTCACTATCAATGAAATAGGAGTGTGGAATTAAACCTTTGATTTCCATCATTCATAAAGCTATGAAGTCACTCCAACTCAGTAGGCTCCAATGGTTTCCTGATACATCTAAGATCAATTATAGACACTCCTGTTTATATTTAAAACTTTTCACAAACTGATCCTTCCTATCTTTTCAGTCTTTGCAGACATTCTTCCCTCTATGCACTATACAACATAGTCACACTGGCCTATCTATTTTTTCTTCTACATAGTATTCTACTTTCTTCCTTTGTGCCTCTGGGTTGGTTCACCTTCATTCCTGGAATGCTCTTTCCTTACTTGAAGAATCATAACACCCTAGCTTCCTTTAAGACTCAGCTCAATGCTGCCTCTTCCAGGAAGGCTTTCCTGATCCTCCTACCTATTAATACCTTCCCCTCTAAAACTACTTTCCATCTATTCTAGATTTTTCCTATATGTACTGATTTGTTTCCACGTTTTTTCCTCCATTAAAATGTAAGGATTTTTAGATCTAGGATTTTTAAAAATATTTTTTTACTTGCACAGTGCCTGGGATATAAGAATTTCTTAATGTTTCCAGACAGCTTGGTTGGGTTTTTTATGATTTTTATTTATTTTAGTAAATATTTCCCAATTATGAGTGATGGAGCCAAGATAGCAGAATAACAGCACAGATTTTCTAGAGTGCTCCTGCCAAGCCCAGCCAAATACCTGTAAAAATGGCTCTAAACAAATTCTAGAGTTACAGAACTCACTCAATGATGGAATATAGCAAATCTCCAGCCCAAGACACCATGGAAGATCACTGCAAAGTGTCTATCACACGACCCTGGAGGCAGAGCACAGCGCAGTGTGGGCTGCAAGTGCACAGAGGGGACCTGAGCAGGTCTTGGGGAGATTGAATCTCTCTCACCTATGGGGATTTCCGGACTTCATGACCCCAAAACGCTGAGAATAAATTGGGAGGTCAGTGGGAAAAGCCTATGGGACTAGTGCAGGAGAGTGCAATGGTCCTGGACCAGCCCCAGAGCGGCAGAGGGCAGAGGAGGTGGAGAAGCAGGGGCTGCTGCAGTAATTATTTCTGGATCTCTAGGTCCACAGATTGTGAGGCAGCTGATGGTAGATATTCCACCACCACTGGAAGTAGAGAACTGCCTTGACAAAGAACTCAAAAGTCAAGTAAATGGCTGCGAAAATGAACAAAAACTGGAAAAAAGAATCAGACTATAAACTCTTATTTTGGTGAAAAGGAAAACCAAAGCATTCAAACAGAAGAGACCAAAGTCAAAGCTCCTCCATCCATAGTCATCAAGAAAAATATGAATTCGTCTCAGACTGTGGAAGAGCTCAAAAAGTATTTTGAAAATCAAATAAGAGAAGCAGAGCAAAAATTAGGAAGAGAAATGAGAGTGACACAAGAAAATCACGAGAAACGAATGAACTGCTTGCTAAAGGAGACACAAAGAAACGCTGAAGAGAATAATGCTTTAAAAAATAGACTAACCTAAATGGCAAAAGAGATCCACAAAGCCAATGAGGAGAAGAATATCCTAAAAAGTAGAATTGGCTAGATGGAAAAGGAGATCCAAAAGATCATTGAAGAAAATAATTCCTTAAAGATTAGAATGGAGCAGATGGAAGCTAATGACTATGAAAAAACAGGAAATTATAGAACAAAACCAAAGGAATGAAAAATAGCAGACAAAGTGAAATATCTCATTGGGCAAACAACTGACCTGAAAAGTAGATCTAGGAGAGACAACTGTAAAATTATAGGACTATTTGAAAGCCATGATCAAAAAAAGAGCCTAGACATCATAGTTCATGAAATTAACAGGTAAAACTGCCCTGATATTCTAGAAGCAGAGGGAAAAATAAATATTGATAGAATCCATCAATCACCTCCTGAAAGAGATCTGAAAAGAAATCTCCTAGGAATATTGTAGCCAAATTCCAGAGTTCCCAGGTCAAGGAGAAAATATTGCAAGCAGTCAGAAAGAAACAATTTCAGTATGGTAGAAATACATTGAGGATAACACAATATCTGGCAGCTTCTATATTAAGGGATAGAAGGGCTTGGAATATGGTATTCCAGAAGGCAAAGGAGCCAGGATTAAAACCAAGAATCACCTACTCAGCAAAAAAAAAAAAAAAAAATCATTCATTGAAATACAGGACTTTCAATCATTTTGATGAAAATACCAGAGGTGAATAGAAAATCTCACTTTCAAACCCAAGAATCAAAAGAAGCATGAAAAACTAAACAGAGAAATCAGAAGGGATTTACTAAGGTGGAACTGCTTACATTCCTACCTGGAAAGATAATATTTGTAACTTTTGAGGCTTTTCTCAGTATTTAGGTAGCTGGATGGAGAGGACACAGGGTGAGTTGAATAGGAAGTGATGATATCTAAATAAATAAAATTAAAGAGTGAGAGGAACATATTGAGAGGAGAAAGGGAGAAATGGAATAGGGAAAATTATCTCTCATAAAAGAGGAAAGAAAAAGTTTTTACAATGGAGGGGAAAAGGAGGTGGTGAGAGGGAAAAAACAAAGCTTAATCTCATCGCGTTTGTCTTAAGGAGGGAATAACATGCACACTCAATTTGGTATAAAATGTATCTCACACCACAGAAAAGTAGGGGAGAAGGGGATAAGCAGAAGAAGTAGGGGATGATATAATGGAAGGCAAGTGGGAGAGGGGCATAATTACAAGCAATTTTTTTGAGGAATACTAGGGTCAAAAGAGAGAATAGAAAAAATGGGGGGGGGGCAAGATAAGATGGAGGGAGATGTTGTTAGTTTTCCACAACATAACTTTTATGGAAGTCTTTTGCATAGCTACATATGTATAATATATATCAAATTGCTTGCCTTCTCAGTGGGGTTGAGTAGGGAGGGAGTAAGGGAGAGTATTTGGAACTCAAAGTTTTAAAAACAAATATTAAAAATTGTTTTATGTGCAACTGGGATGTAAGATATACAGGCAGTGGGGTATAGAAATCTATCTTGTCCTCCAAGAAAATAAAGTAGAAAGGAATAAGAGAAGGGAGGGGTGTGATAGAAGGGCAGGCAGATTGGGGAAAGAGGTAATCAGATTGCACGCTGTCTTGGGATGAGTGGAAGGGAGAGATAGGGAGAACATTTGGAACCCAAAATCTTGTGGAAATGAATGTTGAAAACTAAAATAAGTAAATAAATTAGAATTTTTAAAAATAATAAGTGTTATCTAAAACCATCAGCAAGTACAGTTGAAGATAAGATAGAAGCTTTCCAAATAAAAACAGGGGTGAAGCAAGCATGTCCATTATCATCACTACTATTCAGTGTTGGAGTAGAATGCTAGCTATAATGATGAGAAGAAAAGTAATTGAAAAAATTAGAATAGGCAGTAAAAAAACAAACCTATTATGTTTTGCAAGTGATAAAATGGCTCATTTTGAGAATCCTAGAGAATCACCCTAAAAACTTGTTAAAGTAACTAATAACTTTAGCAAAGTTGCAGGATATAAAATGCATTCATATAAATCCTCAGCATTTCTACATATTACCAACAAAATCCAGCAGCAAGAGATAAAAAAATGAACACAATTACAAAACACTTTTGACAAAAATAAAGGCAGTTAGAGCCAATTGAAACAATAACAATTGCTCATGAGTAGACCAAGCCAATATGATAAAAATGACAATTGTAACTAAATTAATTTACTTATGCAGTGCCATAGCAATCAAACTACCAAAAGTTATTTTATTGAACTACAAAAAATATCAAAATTCATCAGGAAGAACAAAAGGTCAAGAATTTCAAGGGAATTAATGAAAAGAAAAGGGGGGGAACAAAAGTGGCCTAAGCGTACCATGTCTACTTATCTCTTCCCACTGCTGGATTGTTTTTTTGTTTTTGTTTTTGTTTTTGTTTTGTGAGAAGGGAATACTATATAGAAATTCTGATGACTTATGTTGTTTTTTTCAAATAAGGAACAAGCTCTGCATTACTCATATAAAACACACCTGGTCAAAGTGTATGATCCTTGCCCATATATTGTTGTTCTTGCCTTGCTACTACTTTATATAAAATGTTTACTTTGATATTCATTAAGGAAATTAGCCTATAGTTTTCTTTTTCTGTTTTTGCCTTCTCTGGTTTATATATATATACATATATATATATATATATATATGTGTGTGTGTGTGTGTGTGTGTGTATGTGTATATATATGTATATGTATATATATGTGTATATATATATATACATATATATATAACACATATTTGCCTCTTTACTTAACTATTTCTTCAAATAGTTCACACAGTAATGGGATTTGTTGTTTGTTAGAATTCACTTGCGAATTCATCTAGTCCTGCAGATTTTTTTCTTAGGGTGCTCATCGGTGGCTTGTTCCGTTTCATTTTCTGAGATAGGGTTATTTAACTATTGTGTTTCTTTTGTTGTTAATCTGGGCAATTTATGTTTTTGTAAAATAAATCCATCTCACTTAGGTTGTCATTTTTATTGGCAAATAATTGGGCAAAATAATCCTAATAATTGTTTTAAATTCATCTTCATTGATGAAATTTTCATTCACTCTTTTCCTTTTTTAATACTAGTAATATGCTTTGATTTTCTTTTTTATTCAAGTTGACCTCTGGTGAAGATGGTGCATGAGAGGGAACCTGTCGGAATTCTTTCAATGTTCCCCTCCAAACAACTTGAAAGTAACACCTCAAATCAAATTTTGAAGCAGAAAAGCCAGTACTTGGTCCGGATGAAACATTTTTCTGGCCTAAGAGAACTTGGGAGGTATGTAGGAGAAATTTGTGACACTAAGATGGAGACCTGTTCAGAACTCATAAATTGCCAAAGCAACAGAGACTGCAGCAAAAACAGTAGTTTTGGGAGATTTTACGCTTGAGGTGGAAAAGAGGTTAGACAACTGATCAAAGATAAATGACAGGGGGCCCCTTTCTGGCACTTACCACCCATTAAGCAGTTTTGAGTAACAACAATTCTAGGACAGAAAGGAAAGCTTGCGATGGGTCACAAGAGAGCATGAGTTCTGGTTACAGAACCAAGAAAAAGAGATGCACTAGCACTTATGGATGCAGGGGAACAGGGGATTTCTTGGGATACTTAAGAGTCAAAGTCCAGACATGAAGAGGATTGATCACACCTCTTCTTGCATCACATCATCTTGGAAGCACCAAATACATTCAGATCCCCAGAACTAGGTCTGAAAACAGCAGAATATAAAAGCCTGAAGCTTGGGACAATGCTTCCCCATCCCCAGATAAGTAGAGCTCAACTTTAACATAGAGCTCATATTCCCTAATTAACAAATGGTCAAACATATGAACTGGAAGTTTTTGAAGAAGAAATCAAAGTTCTATATAGTCTTATAAAAATACTCTAAATCATTACTGAAAAGAGAAAGACAAATTGGTTGGTTGATTGTTGTTTTTCATTCTAGAAGAGGACCAAAATTACATCACCATGATAAAGTGAAGTTTCAGTGTGTCCAACATGGCTGATCAGACCAAGACAAGTTCGGAATGCTCTACCACAGATTAGGCATAGATAGGCCCTGTGAATATTTGCACATCTAAATTTGTACATCCTATATTTCCTTTGTGCTATCTCAATTGTGATTTACTCATGGAGAAAAGCACCTTTTCTGATGTGGGCACACCATGCTGAGTGGTCCTGTGCCAGTGTCTCCCAGTCACACAGTCAAATCCAAAGTTTTTGTGAGAGAACTTGAGAGTGTCATTGTATCACTTCTTCAGATCACGATGTGATCACCTGCCCCATGTGAATTCTCCATAAAATAGTCTTTTTGGCAAGCATACATTTTGTGTTCATACAACAAGGCCAGCTGATTGGAGTTGTGAACTCTGAAGCATAATTTGAATGCCTGGAAGTATAGCTCCAGTAAGGACTTCAATGTCTGGTACCTGATCCTGCCAGGTCATCCTCAGAATCATCCTAAGACAGTTCAAATGGAAATGATTCAGTTTCCTGGTATGGCACTGGTAGACTGTCCATGGCTCACAGGCATGCAACAATGAGGTCAGCACAATGGCTCCGTAGATCTTCAGTTTGATAGTCAGTCTAATACCACTTCCCTCTCAAACTTTTCCTCAAAATCTCCCAAACATTGAGATAATTCTGGCAATGTGTGCATCAACGTTACTGTCAATGTGTACATCCCTGGACAGTACACTACCAAATTCCAGAGTTCCACAGCATTATAAACTTCTCTATTTGCTGTAATCGATGGTTCCACATATGGATGGTGTGATGGTAGCGGATGGAGCACTTGTGTTTTCTTGGTGTTAGTTATTAGGCCAAAATTAGCACAGGAAGCATCTCGGCTTCAAGGGCTACATTGAGTGCACAATCAGTTATAAACAGACAATCATGCACTAACACTTCCTCCACTTTGGTCTTGGCTTGTAACTTTTTCAAGTTGAAAAACTTATGATCAATACAGTAGTTGACTTTGATGCCATGTTCATCCTCACTGAAATCATTTGAAAATATGGCTGAAAAAATCATGCTAAAAATCATGGAAGCAAACCCACAGCCCTGCTTCAATCCCTTGGTGACCGGGAAGACACGAAGAGCATTGTCTACTATCCAGAACGCAAGGAATGTGAAAATCAAGTAAGAGAAGTAATGGAAAAATTGGAAAGAGAAATGATATAGATGCAAGAAAACCATGAACCATGAATCAACAGCTTTCTAAAGGAGACTCCCCACCAAAAAATGCTGAATACTTAAAAATAGATGAACCCAAATGGCAAAGAAGGTTCAAAAAATCAGTGAGGAGAAGACGGCCTTAAAACTGAAAAGGAGGTCAAAAAGTTCCCTGAAGAAAATGGTTCTTTAAAAATTAGAATAAGGCAAATGAAAGCTAAAGATTCTATGAGAAAGCAAGAAATTATAAACAGAAACAAAAGAAGGAAAGAAAAAGACAATATGAAATATTTCACTGGAAAAACAAATGACCTGGAAAATAGATCCAGGAGAGAGAATTGAAAAATTATTGGACTACCTGAAAGTCATCATCAAAAAAAGAGCTTAGACATCACCTTTCAAGAAATTACCAAAGAAAATTCACCTTACATTCTAGAACTACAGCAAAAAATAGAGATGGAAAGAATTCACCAATCACCTCCTGAAAGACATCCCAAAGGGAAAATTTCTAGGAATAATATAGCCAAACTCCATAGTTCCCAGGTCAAGAACAAAATATTGCAAGCAGCAAGAAAGAAACTGTTCAAGTATTTTGTGTTGTATTACCAGGATAATACAGTATTTAGCAGCTTCTACATTAAGGGACTGAATAGCTTGGAATATGAAATTCCACAGTTCAAAGGAGCTAGGATTAAAAGTAGGAATTACTTACTCAGTAAAACTGAGTATATAATTCAGGGTTGAGAAAGGAATGTACTGGGAGAAAAAAACGGGGAGGGAGAATGGGATAAATTATCTCACATAAAAGAGACAAGAAAAAGTTTTTCCAGTGGAGGGGGAAGATGATGAGGTGAGAGGGAATTAGTGAACCTTACTTTCCTTTTTTTTTTTTTGAACATGGGAGACTGTTTTTCTTAGTTAAGGCCTTCTCTACCCTGCCTTCTTGGCCGTGTTCCCCTGATTTGATTGTTGATGACAGATAACTTTAAAGTTTGCAAAGAGTTTTAATGCATGATCTCATTTGAGCAAACAGAAAGGAGTTCAGGACATCTTACGGAAACAGGAAAGCAAAAAAAAAGAATTAAAAAAAGACATGAGGGAGGAAGGAAGCCAAGATGGTGGAGTGAGAGCAACAACTCACCTAAGCTCCTAGACACACTCCTTCAGATACCTCTAAAAAGAGAATTTGACCAAATTTTGGAGGGACAGAATCCAATAGGAGACAAACTAGCAGATTCACAGCCCTGGACAAACTAGAAGGTTGAGGGGAAGGATCTGTTATGCGAGGCTGGAGGAGCACACAGCAAACAGGCTGTATCAACGCTTCCCAGCTGCTTGGAAACTGAACAATCTAATGCTAAAGAATGAGTGGATTAAGCAACAAATCATAAAAACAAATAACTTCATTCAAGAGAATAACAATAATGAGACAACCTAAAAAATCTTATGGTATACTGCAAAAGCAGTTCTTAGGGGAAGCTTTATATCTTTGAATGCCTACATGAATAAAATACAGAAAGAGGAGATCAACAAATTGGGCATGCAGATGAAAAAGCTAGAAAAAGAACACATTGAAAACACCCAAGCATATACCAAAATACAAATAGTGAACACCAAAGGAGAGATAAATAAAACTGAAGGTAAGAAAAGTATTGAACTAATAAATAAAAGTAAGAGTTGGTTTTATGAAAAAACCAATAAAATCAATAAACTTTCTGTCAATTTGATTAAAAAAAGAAAGAAGAAAAACAAATTACCAACATCAAAAATGAAAACGGTGAATTCACCTCCAATGAGGAGGAAATTAAAACAACAGTGAGAAATTGTTTTATCCAACTATATGTCCATAAATTCAACAATCCAAATGACATGGGTGATTATTTAAAAAATATCTAAGTTGCCCAGAATAACAGAAGAGGAAGTAAAATACTTAAATAACGCCATCTCAGAAAAAGAAATTGAATAAGCCAGCAAGGAACTCCCTAGGAAAAAGTCTCCAGGGCCAGATGGATTTACAAGTGAATTCTAGCAAACATTTAAAGAACAATTAATTCCAATACTATATAAACTATTTGGGAAAGTTGGGGAAGGAGTCCTCCCAAATTTTTTTGATGATAGAAATATGGTTTTGATATTTAAACCAGGAAGAGCCAACACAGAGAAAGAAAATTATAGACCAATTTCTCTAATGAATATAGATGCTAAAATTTTAAATTAAATTCTAGCAAAAAGAGTATCGCAACTTATTAAGAGAATAGTACATCTTGATCAGGAAGGATTTATACCAGGAATTCAGAGTTGGTTCAGTATTAGGAAAACTATCAGCATTATTGATCACATCAACAACAAAACTAACAGAAACCACATGTTCAGATGGAGAAAAAGCTTTCCTCAAAATATAACAACCATTCCTATTGAAAACGCTGGAGAACATAGGAATAAATGGAACTTGCCATAAAATAATAAGCAGTATCTGCCTAAAACCTTAAGCGAGCATTATATGCAATGGAGGTAAGTTAGATGTATTTCCAGTAGGATAAAGAGTGAAACAAGGATGTCCATTATCACCCCTATTATTCAATATGGTATTAGAAATGTTAACTGTAGCAATAAGAGAAAAAAAGAAATTGAAGAAATTAGAATAAGCAAAGAAGAAACTAAGTTATCATTCTTTGCAGATAATATGATGACAAACTTAGAGAACCCCAGAGAATCAAGTAAAAAACTACTTGAAATAATAAACAGTTTTGGCTAAGTTGCAGATTAAAAAATAAACCCACTCAAAACTTCTTAATTTCTATATATTACTAACAAAGCCCAACAGCAAGAGATAGAAAGAGAAATCCCATTTAAAGCTAGGGTAGACACTATAAAATATTTGGGAGTCTACCTGACAAAACAAACTCAAGAATTATATGAACACAATAACAAAATTATTTTCACACAAATAAATTCAGATCTAAGTAAGTAGCAAAACATCAGCTGCTTGTGGGTAGGCCAAGCTAATATAATAAAAATGACAATTCTGCCTAAATTAATTTCCTTCTTCAGTGCCATACCAATCAAACTATCAGAGAATTATTTTCTAGAGCTACAAGAAATAATATCAAAATTAATTTGGAAGAATAAAAGGTCCAGAATATCAAGGGAGCTAATGAAAAGAAGTGCTAGGGAAAGTGGCCTAGCTGTACTAGAACTCAAATTGTATTATAAAGCAGTAATTATAAAAATCACTTGCTGCTGGCTAAGAAACAGAAGGGTAGACCAGTGGAAAATCCTAGGTACTCAAGACATAGTAGTCAATGAATATAGCAGTCTTCTATTTGATAAACCCAAGGATTTCAGCTCCTGGGATAAGAACTCACTGTTCAACAAAAATTTAAAACTGGAAAACAATGTGGGAGAAGCTAGGCATAGACCAATGTCTGATACAGTACAAAAGAATATAGTCCAAATGGGTATGTGATCTAGGTATGAAGATTAACATTATGGACAAATTGGTGGAACAAGAAATAGTGTATTCATCAGATTTATGGAGAAGAGAAAATTTTTGACTAAAGAAGAAATAGAAAGCATTATGAAATGCAAAATGGATAATTTTGATTACATTAAATTGAAAAGTTTTCTGCACAAATAAACCCAATACAACCAAGAATAGGAGGGAAAGAGAAAACTGGGAAAGAGTTTTTGCAACTAGTGTCTGATAAAGGCCTCATGCATAAAATATATAGAGAATTGAGACAAATGTCCAAGAATGCAAGTCATTGCCCAGTTGATAAATGGTCAAAGGATATGAACAGGCAATTTTCAGAGGAAGAAATTAAAGCTATCTATACTCTTATGAAAAAATGCTCTAAATCACTATTGATTACAGAGATGCACATCAAAGCAGCTCTGAGATACTGCATGATACCTATCAGTTTGTCTAACATGACAAAACAGGAAGATGAGAAATGTTGGAGATGTGGGAAAGCTGGAACACTAATTCTTTGTTGGTGGAGCTGTGAGCTGATCCAGCCATTCTGGAGAGCAATTTGGAACTATGCCCAAAGGACTAAAAAATGTGCATACCCTTTGACCCAGCAATACCGCTTCTAGGACTGTAACCCCAAGAGATCATAAAAATGGGCAAAGGTCCCATATGTACAAACATCTTTATAGAAGCTCTCTTTGTGGTGGCCAAAAACTGGAAATCAAGGGGATGCCCATCAATTGAGGAATGGCTGAATAAATTGTGGTATATCAATGTAATGGAATACTATTGTGCTATAAGAAATGATGAACAGGAAAACTTCAGAGAAGCCTGGAAAGACTTATATGAACTGATGCTGAGTGAAAGGCACAGATCCAGGAGAACTTTGTATACAGCAACAACCACAGTGTGCAAGGAATTTTTCTGGTAGACCTAGTACTTCATTGCAGTGCAAGGACCCAAAACATTCCAAATGGTTTGTTAAGGCAAAATGCCTTCCACATGTAGAGAAAGAACAATGGGATTTGATTGCAGAATGAAGTAGATCATTTTCTTTTGTATTATTCTGTTTGTTTTATGATTGCTCCCATTCATTTTAATTCTTCTATGCAACATGATTAACGTGAAAATGTATTTAATAGGAACATATGTGTAGAACCTATATAAAATTGTATGCCATCTCAGGGAGGGAGTGGGAGGTAGGGGGGAAAGAGAGAGAGGGAGGGGAAAAGATCTAAGATTTATCAAAATGATTGTAGAACACTGAAAATAAATAAAATAAATAAATGAAAAGAAAAGATACGAGAATAGAGGAAGAATAAATGACAAATTACTTAGTAACACATGTCAATTTTCCACTTTAAAAAGTTAGGGAACTCATAAGTATGATAGTGATTTTGTGAATAATGAATCTTTCAAATTCTGCTATTTATTGTAGTGTTTGCCCTTAATTCTCAAAGAGAACCATGGCATCAGGAAGATGATGACATGACTTGTAGTTGACTTTGCTTTGAGTGAGGGAGGGCTGTAATGTAGGACATAATGGTACTGTTTGAAAGTGATCTGAATGCAGCTTTTACCCAGACAATGTTAATACCTTTAGCTGAGATAGCATGGTGCACTTGGGTACCCACCTGCACCTGCTGGGTATGGAAGGGCCTAGTTCTAGATCTTTCGAGAATTAAGCTTTATAATATTTGGTTGTAGGTTAAGGCTTGGTTTGACTAGAAGGTAAAATATATAGGATGCAATATATAGAACCTTCTAATTTCAGAAGCTAGATGGTACTAGAGTGGTCAGCCTGGAGTAAAGGACCCTTGAGATTAAATTCAGTCTCAAACACTTACTATATATGTAACCCTGCGCAAATCACTTAATCTATTGGTTCAGTTTTCTCATCTGTAAAGTGGGGATAACAATGACACCTACAAGCCTCCACCCACCCAGGATTTTTGTAAACATCAAATAAAATAATTGTAAAGGACTAAAGAGCAATAGGCACATAGTAAGTGCCATATAAATGTCAGCTACTGTTACTATTAGGCTCATGCCTACATCTTCATAATTCAGTCTGATTTTTCCACAAATACCCTTTCAAATGCCTATCATAGATCACCACCTATGTTTTTCGCTTTTCCCCTATCTTTGAAGATAGTTTAGCTGTTCCTTTTATTACTGTTTTCTGTCTTCATCCATTTCTTACAGGATCTGTTTTTCTTTCTACCTTTTTTGTCGGGTCAAGTCTGAGATAAAATATCAAGGTAGTATTTGGCAATGTCTGGTATATTTGCAAATCCAATAAAGCCTTAATGCTAAACCATGTTCCAGAATTCATTATACTATGTTTTTCTTCCTCCTTGTCTTATTAGGAGCAGGACACTTGTACATAGTATTAAAATGTTCTCTGTTGGAGTATTAACAAAATGAATATTGACAGAGGTGTCTAATAGTACATAGCCTTCCCCCTCACTCTTTTTTTTCTCCTCTTTCTTTCAAATGGATATTGTATGCTAGCTCAGAAACCTCCTTCAAAAATTAAAAACCAATCAAACAGTTCATTATATATAATTAAAAGAGCAGAGCAATTCACAAAACAGTGGTCTGAGAGAATCAAATAAAATTAATGATTTTTTGCGAAGAGTCAGAAAATATACATATTTACACATAACGCACATAAATGTGCATTACTAATGAATTGAAAACTGCCTCCACATTTCCCTAATATACTATTATCAGAAGTACTTTGATTTCCTTTTTAGAAATTTGAGTCACAAATATTTTTCATATTCAGAGATCCAAAAGATAATTTCCAGCAGGACATAATAAAACCCATACTGAGTTTATTAACTAAATTAAATCTAGGTTTCCGGATTCTTTTTCTTTGCACTCAAGATTCACCATTGACTTCTTATATTGTGGGCTTCTACAAAGCTGAAGCAAAAGGAATTGTAATAATGGCAATAGGTGATATAAAGATATTGTGATTGCAATTAATCTTTGCCTAATCCCTGAACACGGGACAAAACACCTCCCAGCACTGTAAATTGCTAAAATGTAGATGTCCTGTTCTTTGTGGGAACCTACACTTCTCCTGATCATTTGTGACAACTTCAAAACTAAAGACTTATTTTTGTTAACTGGATAGGATAGATAGTCCTAAGCTCTGAAAATGTGTTTTAAATAGGTGGTAGATGAGAAAGCTATGGAGTGGAAGATTGTATTTGTATGTCTTCAACTGTTCCAGTATTTTGTGCCTGAATATTGTCTAACTATCAGTACCATAGATGCTTCCCACACATTTAAATGTCTTAGAGTTGTGTTCAAATGAAAGGAAACTGGACAAAGAAGTTTGTCTTCCATACAGAAGCCCTCTATACATAACATTCATTTGGCTGTCAAAACGAAAAAAGGTTGGCTGACAAATGTCTAAATAACACAGTGCTCATGTAGGCTCATTGTTTCAAGTTTGTGTTTTACATTTACATTTAAACATGTTTATTATATTTATTGATCAAATACAGATTTTCTAATTTAATTTTTAAATGTGTGTATGCCATTTTTGTAGATAAGAAAAGTCACATTTATTTAAAGACGAATTAGATGGGTTTGGTGAAGTGGAGTTTATATATTCAAGTGACATAGGAATATAAAATGGAATACTTTTGCTTGGTTGCCTTTAGAAGAAATTCATCAGCAAAGACCCCTAAATACTGAAGTTACCTCCTTGTGATTATAATCGGCAGTGCATTTCTAGGCTTCTTTCCCTAATTCATGCCGAAATGAGAACAGGATCTCTGATTATGTGCCTAGTTAGGGTAAGCCAACATGCTTAGACAACATGGGGCTTAGAATCTTCTAAAAGTCATAGTCAAGCATACAGTGCAGGAATAGAATTTGACTTCTGGAGAACTGTGAAGTAGGCTTTTTTTTTTTTTAATTTTTCAGAATCTTCTGACCTCTCCCATTCTTTTTGCTTTTCTCCCTTATACCATGTCTTTCCCTCTCAGATGTCCAGTGACTTCTTATTGCCTTAGGTTTTTCCTAACAAAATAATCTCCTTAATAAACTCACATGCAGTGTTAGTGATGTAATGATTAATTCATCCCAGGGAAATAAGTAGTTGAAAAGATAATTATTGAAGTGGTCAATACTTTATCTAATTAAGTATCATACAACACAAAAAACATTTATGAAATGCCAATTGGTGCTGACTACTGTGAACAAGGTTTGGTTAAGAAACCGTTACCACCCTCAAGGAACTTACAGCATAGAAGGGACACACACACACACACACACACACAGAGAGAGAGAGAGAGAGAGAGAGAGAGAGAGAGAGAGAGAGAGAGAGAGAGAGAGAGAGAGAGAGAAACATAACATACAATAGAAAATTATAAATGTATCAATTATAAAACAAAATAGTTTGTATAAGACGTATGTTACTCATATAGATGTCCATCTGGATTGTTAAATATGGCTCAGAAGCACTGAAAGATATCTCTGGAATGTAGTCTATCTCTTCAAGGGAGACTTTGATTCCTGTCTGAAAGTGATCAGATAAAACAGACCCCAAGGCTAATTGCAATATTTTCTCTTGAGAAAGTGGTGTAATAGATAATAGTTATATTAATCTAAACTACTTGGCCATTTAAATATTACAAGTTGAAGGGAATATTTTTTTAAGAGTCAAACGACTTTCTTGGTCACTGTCATCTAAAGGGGAAGGGATTATGCCACAATTGTACACATAAGCTCGGCTCCTATTTACCAAATGCTACTTATACAAAGGACATCATTAATAGTGAATATTAAGTAAACTCATTAATCCAAACAGAGTGAACAAAAGTCAGTGGAATTATACTGATTTATAATATGCCAGAAAATACACAGAGTAAATAGGTATTTTCTCTCTACTCAATAAAGAGAGAGAGACCCTGGTCTTACTCAAGGTCAAATTACCTGAAATCTCTAAGAAGACAAGATATAAATTAGAGACACATTGAGGCACTGACTAGTCTACATGTCTACTCCTTCTCAGTGTCTTTTCTATTTCTCCATGGGCCTCTCCTCAAACAGAATCTGGAACTATATGCTTTTGTCTCAAAGGAAAAATAAGATTCCCTCTCCAAGACTCTTTCACCAACTCCATCCCTTACACAGACATGTAATATTGAGTCATCATCATTCCCAACATGACTCTGAGAGTCATGTCTAGGCAGCAACTCCCCAAACCCCTTAGGTTTGTAACCTAGATTAAATATTGAAAGTCTGAGATGGAAATGTTATTACTGATCGTGAGAATCAGTGATCAGTGATCATGAAAAATCTAGGATTTAAGATCGATTTAAAAAAAAATGGGTAAAATATCAGAATACAGGGAGTGGAATGGAAGGAAGAGAAGGCATTTTCATAAAGGCAAAAGCCTGAGCAAAAGTGTGAAGACATATTGCAGGAAACTGATCAGTTGTTTACCCACAATTCACTTAATGGATCTTTAGCAGAATCGTGTCTCTCTTGGATAGTTGGTTCTTTGGATTGGGAGTCGGGCCTGAAGTCTGGAAAATTCCTCTTTGTGGGTTCAAATCTGGTCTCAGACAATTATTAGCTACATGACCCTGAGAAAGTCACCTGCTCCTGTTTGCTTCACTTTGGTCATCTGTAAAATGAGCTGGAGAAAGAAATGGAAAACTACTCTAGTGTCTTTGCCAAGGAACCCCAAATGGAGTAACAAATAGTCAGACACAACTGGATAGGCTGAAGAGCAAGGAGTCTCTCCCAGGGAGTTAGGATTTGCACTGTGACTTTTTTTTTAAATTTCATTTTATTATTATTTTTTAACAATCACTGCCATAAAATTCAGATTTTATTCCCCCCCCCCACATACCACCCACTACCCTCCACCCTCCTCACGACCACATACAATTCTGTATAGGTTCTACATATACTTTCCTATTGAGAACATTTTCACTATAGTCATGCTATGTAGTCGAATTAAAATAGATGGAAGAAATCATACAACAAATCAAAACATGATACACAAACACACACACACACACATACACACACACAAACATGATCTGCTACATTCTGCGAATGACTTCCATATTTCTTTCTCCGAGTGTGGAAGGCATTGTGCCTTAGAAAACCGCCATTGGGATTTTTTTAAAAATAAGTTCTTGGGGGCGGAGCCAAGATGGCGGAGTAGAAAGACGCACATACACATAGCTCTGAACCCACAACCCATAGAATGGCTACAGGGAAGTAACTCACGGCGAATTCCGCACCCAGAGGCCACGGAACATTGGAGCGAGGGAGATTTCTGTTCCAGAGAGACCTGCAAACCTCTCGCGGGGGGGGGGTCCTTCGCGCTGCGGACTGGGCGCCGGGACTGGGAGCTGAGTGCAGCCCTGCCGCGGCCGCGGCACCGAGAGGAAAAGATCCGAGCAGGCTTCACAGACAGGATCTCCAGCGGCCACGCGGGTCCCTCCACCCACAGAGGGATCTGCAAACCTCTCGCAAAAGGTCCGTCGCGCTGCAGACACAAAGCCCAGCCCAGACCTGCTGTGGCCACGGCTGCGGCACCGAGAGAAACAGATCCGAGCAGGCTTCAGGGACGGGATCTCCAGCGGCCGCACAAGTCCCTCCACCCACAGGTGACAGGGGTGGGTGAGAGAGTCTCTTTGGCGGGTCGAGAGGGGAGTGGGGTGCCCCCATAATTCAGGCCCCCCCCCGGGAGGTAGAAGCTGAGAGGCGGCTGCAGACAGGGGCTCCCCAAGCGGGCGGGAGCTTGAATCCATTGCGGAAGGTCTGCGCATAAACCCCCTGAGGGAACTGAGCCTGAGAGGTGGCCCTGCCCCGATCTCAGCACCAGAACATAATCTCATACTGAATAGCAGCCCTGCCCCCGCCAAAAGCCCTGAGGCTGGAAGCAGCATTTGAATCTCAGACCACAAACACGGGCTGGGAGGATCAGGAGGTGAGGTGGGTGTGAGGAAAATATTCAGAGGTAAAGTCACTGGCTGGGAAAATGCCCAGAAAAGGGAAAAGAAATAAGACTATAGAAGGTTACTTTCTTGGCGAACAGGCATTTCCTCCCTTCCTTTCTGATGAGGAAGAACAATGTTTACCATCAGGCAAAGACACAGAAATCAAGGCTTCTGTGTCCCAGCCCACCCAATGGGCTCAGGCCATGGAAGAGCTCAAAAAGAATTTTGAAAATCAAGTTAGAGAGGTGGAGGAAAAGCTGGGAAGAGAAATGAGAGACATGAAGTCAAAGCATGAACAGCAGATCAGCTCCCTGCTAAGGAAGACCCAAAAAAATGTTGAAGAAATTAACACCTTGAAAACTAGCCTAACTCAATTGGCAAAAGAGGTTCAAAAAGCCAATGAGGAGAAGAATGCTTTCAAAAGCAGAATTAGCCAAATGGAAAAGGAGATTCAAAAGCTCACTGAAGAAAATAGTTCTTTCAAAATTAGAATGGCACAGATGGAGGCTAATGACTTTATGCAAAACCAAGAAATCACAGAACAAAGAGAGAAGAATGGAAAAATGGAAGATAATGTGAAATATCTTATTGGAAAAACAACAGACCTGGAAAATAGATCCAGGAGAGACAATTTAAAAATTATGGGACTACCTGAAAGCCATGATCAAAAGAAGAGCCTAGACATCATCTTTCATGAAATTATCAAGGAAAACTGCCCTGAGATTCTAGAACCAGAGGGCAAAATAAATATCCAAGGAATCCACAGAACACCGCCTGAAAGAGATCCAAAAAGAGAAACTCCTAGGAACATTGTGGCCAAATTCCAGAGTTCCCAGGTCAAGGAGAAAATACTGCAGGCAGCTAGAAAGAAACAATTCAAGTATTGTGGATATACAATCAGGATAACACAAGATCTAGCAGCCTCTACATTAAGGGATCGAAGGGCATGGAACAGTATATTCCAGAAGTCAAAGGAACTAGGACTAAAACCAAGAATCACCTACCCAGCAAAACTGAGTATAATACTTCAGGGGAAAAATTGGTCTTTCAATGAAATAGAGGATTTTCAAGTATTCTTGATGAAAAGACCAGAGCTGAAAAGAAAATTTGACTTTCAAACACAAGAATGAAGAGAACCATGAAAAGGTGAACAGCAAAGTGAAGTCATAAGGGACTTACTAAAGCTGAACTGTTTACATTCCTACATGGAAAGACAATATTTGTAACTCTTGAAACATTTCAGTATCTGGGTACTGGGTGGGATTACACATGCACACACGCTCACATACACAGAGACAGAGTGCACAGAGTGAATGGAATAGGATGGGATCATATCTTTAAAACAAAATGAAATCAAGCAGTGAGAGAGAAATATATTGGGAAGAGAAAGGGAGAAATTGAATGGGGCAAATTATCTCTCATAAAAGAGGCAATCAAAAGACTCATTAGTGGAGGGATAAAGAGGGGAGGTGAGAGAAAAACATGAAGTCTACTCTCATCACATTCCACTAAAGAAAAGAATAAAGTGCACACTCATTTTGGTAGGAAAACCTATCTCACAATACAGGAAAGTGGGGGATAAGGGGACAAGCAGGGTGGGGGGGATGATAGAAGGGAGGGCATGAGGAGGAGAGTGCAATTCGAGGTCGACACTCATGGGGAGGGATAGGATCAAAAGAGAATAGAAGTAATGGGGGACAGGATAGGTTGGAGGGAAATATAGTTAGTCCTATACAGCACAACTATTATGGAAGTCATTTGCAAAACTACACAGATTTGGCCTATATTGAATTGCTTGCCTTCCAAAGAGAAGGGGTGGAGAGGGAGGGAGGTAAAGAAGGTGGAACTCAAAGTGTTAGGATCAACTGTCGAGTAATGTTCTTGCCACTAGGAAATAAGAAAAACAGGTAAAGGGGTATAGAAAGCTATCTGCCCCTACAGGACAAAAGAGAAGATGGAGACAAGGGCAGAGAGGGATGATAGAAGAGAGAGCAGATTGGTCATAGGGGCAATTAGAATGCTTGGTGTTTGGGGGGGGAGGGGATAAAAGGGGAGAAAATTTGTAACCCAAAATTTTGTGAAAATGAATGTTAAAAGTTAAATAAATAAATTTAATAAAAAATAAATAAATAAATAAATAAATAAATAAAAAATTAAAAAAAAAAAAATAAGTTCTTGCTTTATTACGAAATTCAAAGTCTACCAGAAAAAACTCTCGCACACTGTGGTCGTTGCTGTGCACATAGTGCTCCTGGTTCTCCTCCTTTCACCCAGCATCAGAGCATACAAGTCCTTCCAGGCCTCTCTGAAGTCTTCTTGTTCATCATTTCTTATGGCACAATAGTACTCCATTACATTCATATACCATAATTTATTCAGCCATTCCCCAATTGATGGACATCCCCTTGACTTCCAGTTTTTGGCAACTACAAAGAGTGCTGCTATAAATATTTTTGTACATGTGGGACCCTTCCCCATTTTTATGATCTCTTGGGGATATAGTCCTAGAAGCGGTATTGCTGGGTCAAAGGGTATGCACATTTTTATAGCCCTTTGGACATAGTTCCAAATTGCTCTCCAGAATTGTTGGATGAGCTCGCAGCTCCACCAGCAACGAATTAGTGTTCCAACTCTCCCACATACTCTCCAGCATTTATCATTTTCTTGTTCTGTCATATTTGCCAATCTTATAGGTGTGATGTGGTATCTCAGAGTTGTTTTGATTTGCATCTCTCTAATCAAAAGTGATTTAGAGCATTTTTTCATATGATTATAGATATCTTTAATTTCTTCTTCCGAAAATTGCCTGTTCATATTCTTTGACCATTTATCAATTGGGGAATGACTTGTATGATTATACATTTGAGTCAGTTCTCTATATATTCTAGAAATGAGGCCTTTATCCCTGAGTTTAGCTGTAAATTTTTTTCCCAATTTACTACATCCCTCCAGATTTTGGTTGCATTGGGTTTGCTTGTGCAAAATCTTCTCAGTTTAATGTAATCAAAATTATCCATTTTGCATTTCATAATGCTTTCTATCTCTTCTTTAGTAAAAAATTCTTCCCTTCTCCATAAATCTGATAAATACACTATTCTTTGCTTCTCCAGTTTATTCATGGTATCAATCTTTATACCTAAATCAGGTACCCATTTGGATTTTATTCTTGTGTACGGTGTCAGGTATGGGTCTATGCCTAATTTCTGCCACACGGCTATCCAGTTTTCCCAGCAATTTTTGTCAAATAGTGAGTTCTTATCCCAGAAGCTGGGGTCCTTGGGTTTATCAAACAGGAGGTTGCTATATTCCTTGCCTACTGTGTCTTGAGTGCCAAGTCTATTCCACTTGTCTACCTCTCTGTTTCTTAGCCAATACCAAGTGGTTTTGATAATTGCTTCTTTACAATGCAATTTGAGGTCTGGTAGTGCTAGGCCACCTTCCCTAGCATTTCTTTTTATTAGTTCCTTTGACATTCTGGACCTTTTGTTTTTCCAAATGAATTTTGATATTATTTTATACAACTCTAGAAAATAATTGTCTGATAGTTTAATTGGTATGGCACTAAATAAGTAAATTAATTTAGGTAGAATTGTCATTTTTATTATATTAGCATGGCCTACCCATGAGCAACTGATGTTTTTCCACTTACTTAAATCTGACTTTATTTGTGCAAAAAGTGTCTTGTAATTGTGTTCATGTAATCCCTGGGTTTGTTTTGGCAGGTAAACTCCTAAGTATTTTAAAGTGTCTACCCTAGCTTTAAATGGGATTTCTCTTTCTATCTCTTGCTGTTGGACTTTGTTGCTAATATATAGGAACGTGGAAGATTTGTGTGGGTTAATTTTGTAACCTGCAACTTTGCCAAAGTTGTTTATTACTTCAAGTAGTTTTTTCACTTGAATCTCTGGGATTCTCTAAGTAAATCATCATATCATCTGCCAAGAATGGTAACTTAGTTTCTTCTTTGGCTATTCTTATTCCTTCAATATCTTTATCTTGTCCAATTGCTACACCTAACATTTGTAGTACCATACTGAATAATAGTGGTGATAATGGACATCCTTGTTTCACCCCTGATCTTATTGGAAATGCATCTAGCTTATTCCCATTGCATATAATGCTTGCTGAAGGTTTTAGATACATACTGCTTATTATTTTATGGAAAGTTCCCTTATTCCTATGTTCTCCAGTGTTTTTAATACGAATGTGTGTTGTATTTTGTCAAAAGCTTTTTCTGCATCTGTTAAGATAATCATGTGGTTTTTGTTAGCTTTGTTGTTGATGTGATCAATAATGCTAATAGATTTCCTAATACTGAACCAGCCCTACATTCCTGGTATGAATCCTACCTGATCATAAGGTGTAAATCTCGTGATAAGATGCTGTATTCGTTTTGCTAAAATCTTATTTAAAATTTTTGCATCTATATTCATTAAGGATATTGGTCTACAATTTTCTTTCTCTGTTTTGTCTCTTCCTGGTTTGGGTATCAAAACCATATTTGTATCATAGAAAGAATTTGGGAGAACTCCTTCTTCCCCAATTTTCAAAAATAGTCTATATAGTATTGGAATTAACTGGTCTTTAAATATTTGATAGAATTCACTTGTGAATCCATCTGGCCCTGAAGAGTTATCCTAGGGAGTTCATTGATGGCTTGTTCAATTTCTTTTTCTGAGATGGGGTTGTTTAAGTATTCAACTTCCTCTTCTGTTAATCTGGGCAATTTGTATTTTTTTAAAATATTCATCCATCTCATTTAGATTATCGAATTTGTGGGCATAAAGTTGAGCAAAGTAGTTTCTAATTATTGTGTTAATTTCTTCTTCATTGGAGGTGCGTTCACCCCTTTCATTTTTAATATTAGTAATTTGACTTTCTTCTTTCTTTTTTTAATCAAATTGACCAAAGTTTTATCAATTTTATTAATTTTTTCATAAAACCAACAATTGGTTTTATTTATTAATTCAATAGTTTTCTTAATTTCAATTTTATTAACCTCTCCTTTGGTTTTCAGTATTTCTAATATGGTATTTGCTTGGGGATTTTCAATTTGTTCTTTTCCTAGCTTTTTCAACTGTAAGCCCAAGTCATTGATTTCCTCTTTCTCTATTTTATTTATGTAAACATTCAAAGATATAAAACTTCCCTTAACAACTGCTTTTGCAGTATCCCATAAGATTTCGTATGTTGTCTCATTATTGTCATTCTCCTGAATGAAATTGTTGATTGTTTCTATGATTTCTTCTTTAACCCAATCCTTATTTAGGCTTAGATTAGTTAGTTTCCAATTGATTTTTGGCTTATCGTTCCATGGCCTTTTATCACATGTAATTTTTAATGCATTATAATCTGAGAAGGATGCATTGATTATCTCTACCTTTCTGCACTGGATTGTGAGATTTTTATATCCTAGTACATGGTCAATTTTTGTAAATGTTCCATGTACCCCTGAGAAAAACGTATATTCCTTTCTATTCTCATTCAATTTTCTCCAAAGATCTATCATATCTACCTTATCCAGAGTTTATTTACCTCCTTAACCTCTTTCTTGTTTATTTTGAGGTTAGATTTATCGAGTTCAGAGAGGGGGAGGTTGAGGTCCCCCACTAGTATAGTTTTGCTGTTAGTTTCTTCCTTCAACTTCCCCAACCTCTACTCTAAGAATCTGGATGCTATACCACTTAGAGCATATATGTTTAGTAATGATATTGCTTCATTGTCTACGGTGTCTTTTAGCAGGATATAGTTTCCATCCTTATCCCTTTTGATTAGATCTACTTCTGCTTTTCCTTTGTTTGAGATTAGGATTGCTACTCCTGCCTTTCTTACATGAGCTGAAGCACAATATATTCTGCTCCATCCTTTGACCTTTATCCTATGTGTATCCCCCCGTTTCAAATGTGTTTCTTGTAAGCAGCATATTGTTGGATTATGGCTTTTAATCCATTCTGCTATCCGTCTCCGTTTTATGGGAGAATTCATTTCATTCACATTCACAGTTATGATTACAATCTGTACATTTCACTCCATCCTCTTTCGCTCCATTTGTGCTTCTTGCTCTCCCGTCTCCCTTCCCCTCCTCAATAGTATTCACTTTTCTCCCCCTCCTCCTGCAGCCTTCCCCTCCTTCTTTTAACCCCCCTCCCTTTTACTCCCCTTTACTTGTTGCTTCTTCCCTCCCTTTTAGCCTCCCTCCCCTTTTCTCCCCCTTCCCCTTCTACTACCTATAGAGCTAGTTAGGATTATGTACTTAAGATTGTTGTTCCATCCTTTAAACAAATCAGATGAGAGTACCTCTGAAACAATGGTCATCTCCCTCCCCTCCTTCCCTCTACTATAATTTTGTACTTCTTCCTGTGATGTAATTTGCCATTTTCTGCTTCCTCCTTTTCACACCTCCTATTACAATCCCTTCTCATACTTAAATCACATTTTTGGCATGACATTATTTACTTTATACCCGTTCCCTCTATGTATATCCCTTTTATCATAATAGCTGCACAGTTCTCAAGATTAACAGGTATCATCTTCCCTTATAGGGAGGTAAGCAGTTTGCCCTAATTGAGTAACAAGTTTTTGTTTTTGTTTTTCCCCCTGTTTACATTTTTATGATTCTCTTGAGACCTGCATTTGAAGATTGAATTGTCTATTGAGTTCTGGTGTTTTGGTCAGGAAGCTCTGGAAATCCTTTATTTCGTTGAATGACTTTCTCCTTGCCTGAAATGTTATGCTGAACTTTGTCATGTAGTTGATCCTTGGTTGAAGTCCCAACTCCTTTGCCTTACGGAATATTGGGTTCCAATTCTTTTGATCTTTTAATGTAGTAGCTGCAAGGTCCTGTGTGATCCTGACTGTATGTCCTTGATATTTGAATTGTTTCTTTCTGGCTGCTTGTAGTATTTTCTCCTTCACTTGATAGCTCTGGAATTTGGCAACGATATTTCTTGGGGTTTTGAGTTTGGGATCCCTTTCGGGAGGGGAACGGTGGATTCTTTCGATGACTATTTTGCCCTCTGAATCTAGCACTTCTGGGCAGTTTTCCTTGAGGATTTCCTGGAAGATATTGTCCAGGCTCTTTTCTCATCATGGATTTCTGGCAGGCCTATAATTCTTAAATTTTCTCTCCTGGATCTATTTTCCAGGTCAGTTGTTTCTCCAATTAAATATTTTACATTTTCTTTTATCTTTTCATTCTTTAGATTTTGTTTGACTGATTCTTGCTGCGTCATTGAGTCATTAGTTTCTACTTGCCCAATTCTAATCTTTATCATATTGTTTTCATCAATTAACTTTTGCATCTCCTTTTCCATATGACCAATTTTTCCCTTTAAGGAGCTATTTTCTCCAGTTAATTTTTGTACTTCCTTTTTCATTCAACCAATTTTCCCAGTTAGGTATTCTGTTTCGTTTTCCATTTGACCAGTTTTCCCAATTACGTTTTGGGTTTCCTTTTCTGTTTTTGATCAACTCTTCCTTTTAGGGAATTATTTTCTCCAGTTAATTTTTGAACTTCCTTTTCCATTTGTTCAATTTTCCTTTTCAAAATGATGTTCTCTTCAGTGAATTCTTTTTTTATAATTTTAAAATCATTGACCAGTTTTTCTTCTATTTCCTTCTTCAGCTGTTCCAGGAGAGCTGCTTGTGGTTGTGAGAAGTTCATAGTCCCTTCTGAAGTTTCAGATGGAAGTACAATCTCACCTCTGACCTCTTTGGTGTTTGTGTTTTGGTCCTTATCCCCATAGAAAGATTCTATGGTTTTTTCACCCTTCATCTGCCTTTTCCTGTTCATGATATTGACTGAGTGTTGTATCTTCTGGTTCTTTCAGTCAGAAGCTACAGAACTTTGTGTTGAGCTGATGTGTGAAAAAGCTAAAAGCAGGTTTTTGTTTTTTGTTTCCCAGATCAAGCCTGGGGTTAGCTTGTTAAGTGTGTGGGAGGGGTGGTCTGGTCACAGGAGATCTCCTCAGCTGTTCTGAGGCAAAGGCAAGCTGTTGGAATGGTGATCCCAGCTTCCCTATTGTCTTCCCTTTTCCCCTGGAGGGCTGAGGCACGCCTAGATGTAATGCGTGTTCCCACCCCTCCTGGGGCTCCTCTCCCGGAGCTGAGGCTTGCCTGGGTCTTAGTGCGAGTTTTCTCTGCTCTGGGACCTCTGTCCTTCTGGTTAGCCTCCAACACAGTAGGAGGAATCCCCCTTAGCTATTTTCCTAGCCTCTGGTGTTATGAGACTATTTGCCCCTTCTGCTGTTCCCGCTGATCCAGGATTTTTCTGGGAAAATATTTTATGGTTCTTTCACAGTCGTGGGGGGGGGAGGAGAGAGCATTTACTGATCACTCCACCATCCTGGCTCCCAGAAGTTCAAATAGGTGACTTACCAAAGTTTAATCTTCTGGCTGAAGGTCTCAGGAGCTGCTATGCTGATATCTGGCACTCAGCGGCTCTCACAGGCTTGGATCAGCTTATCTCCCTCTGCCAGTTCCGCCCGCTGCTCTCAGGCTTCTCGGGTCCCTTCCGCTCCACTGCGCTGACCACACTGAGCTGTGCGCTGGGTGCTCACCCCCGTGGAACAGATCCTTCCCGTGGACCTTCCAGTCTAACACGGGTTCCGAATCCATCACAGTCTGTCTCCCACTGGATTCTGCACCTCCAAAATTTAGTCAGATTTTCCTTTCAGAGGTATCCAAAGGAGTTTGTCCAAGAGCTTAGGTGAGTCCTTGCTCTCACTCCGCCATCTACTGCACTGTGACTTTTTTCTAAGACACTTGTGCCTTGCTGAAATGAATTCATGATAGGTTCTTGTGACTGAGGTATTGAAGATGACTGACAACTTAAAGTCAAGAAGATGAACTTTTGTGAGACAAGAAGGTAGATTCTGATTTAGCCTATAGGAGTTGTGGAAACTTCTGTCTTCTCTTTCTGAGCTCTGCTCTTTTGCAATCCTTTGCCAGGGCCTTCTTTACCTGAATAAACAGTATGGTATGATGTGGCTTGGTATGGTGGAAAGAGCACTTGGCATAGAGTTCAGAAGATTTGGGTTCAAAATTACCCTCACTCTGAGCAAGTCTTAGTTTCAGTAACTATAAAAGTATGATAGTAATAGGTCCTACATCACAAAGCTGCTATGAGTATCAAATGAGATAACATGTATAAAGAAATTCATAAACCTTAAAGCAGAATGCAAATGTTAAGTAAATCTAAAGTAGCGTATAAATGTTAGCTCTTATTATGTTATATATCATATAGTATTTTATAGTGTTATAGTAACTATTATAATCATTGTCATCATCACTAGCTCCCTGAAGACATCCATCAAATTTTGGAGAGTAGGACTTTGATAGAATTCAACCTATACCCAATGAAATTTTGCTTTGGAAATTATACTATAGCAAAAAAAAATTCTCATACTGAACAGGTTTGGTAACTGAGAAGTGAGAACATGAGTTCAGTGAGTATTGAGAGGTCATATACTATAATAAGATATTCATAAATATTCATTAATATTTTCCACAATGAAATCGTAGAAAATTATACAGAGTTCAACAAATGCTTGTATCAAAGTAAGGCATCTTTATACTGGCAACTCCTTGCTTAAAGCCATCAAATATAATCTTTACGAATTAGAGATATATTTTGGGCACCTGAGCTGAGAATTCAAGATTAAAGGACCTCGCTTTTTTGCATTTTTATAAGGACAGGAAGAAAATCAGCAAATTCTGTTTTATCACCCAGAAATTATTTGCAAATAAAAGACTATTTTGTAAAGTTTGATTATTTCAAACGATGTTTCAAAGGATCTTAAGATAAATTTCTGAGTCATCTGTATTCCAGATCAAATCTATTTTTGTTATTATGGTAATTTGTGGAAATATTGTATTTTGAAAGGGAAACATTACTCCCATCCTACCAAGAAATGGAGTTTAGATTAGGAAAAAAGGGGAAGTTTTAATGAATATTTTTTCATTCTTTTTAAGTTTCAGCAAAAGAACTATTGCTAACTCTTTAGTTCAGCATTCATACTCCAATATCAGCTTACCATTACAGTCTCACCTTTAAATATTCTTTTTCCATCACATTCATTTTGTATATTCTCTATCCCTGAAACATTCAATTCTGCTTTTGTACATGTTAGCCCTTTCTCTTAGATTATGCTCCTCAGTCCTCTCTATGAAATGCTTACTGCTTCTGTAAGAATGAGTTTTAATTCTTTTTTTCACAAAACTTTCTTTGTTATGTCCTATCTGACATCATCTCTCTCTGTTTTTCTCTATTATTTTCTTGAATTGATAAGGTATACTTTGTAAAACTCTTATCTTACATTCAAGGTCATTTTTTATAATAAACCCAAACTAGCCCTTTTGAGACATCTTTATTACAGCATGTCTTTACATACCCTATGCTCTATCACAACAAACTGGACATTTAACATTCCCCAAATATAACATTTTTTGCTTTTTTTTTTTTGTTCATGCTCTTCCCTATTAACCTTCCCATAATCTGTTCAAATCTCAAGCATTATAAAACTGCAGATTGGTCAGACTGCAAAGAATTCCAGAAATCACTGGTGAATTTGGTTGATTTGTCCAAGGTCACATGTCAGGATTGAAACTAGAACCCAAATTTCCTAACTCTAGATCCAGTATTCTATTCATCACACCACATATATTCTCAAGATATAGATTAAAGGCCACTTTCACCATGAGGTATTCCCTAATTCCTTCAACTAGAAGCTCTCTTGCTTTTCTATATATCCCCATAACATATTTCTTGTACTTCTCCTATAACTATGATAGTCATATTTTTAGGAAACTGAAATTAGGAAAAATCATCTGGTAAAAAGTCTTATTTCCCAAAGTTTAATGAAAATTGTACTTCCACTTTTTGAAGTTGGGTATATCCCATGAAATTCAAGATTATTTGGCATAACTAGAGCATTTATATTAACTCTGCTTTCTCCTATTGGCATGTATGTATGTGTCTTGTCCTCCTTATAAATCATTTAAGATAGAGATTTTCTCTGCATCCCCTTACTGTACTGCCTTACACAAAGTTGGTGCACAGATTTGTTGCATCACATTAAAATTTAATTTTTAAGCATTTTCTTTTGGCTTTCCCAATTAGAAGGATGTTGAAATCACAGACCACATCCTGTTCATCTTCACATCTCTAAGAGCACCAAGAAAAGTAGTCTGAACATAGGAGACACTCAATACATTATTGTTTTGATTTGATGAAATAAATACTACCTTGACAGTTCTTTGACATACTCACTTTCATTTTCCCTTCTCGAACCAGGAAGGTGATATATATGTCTTCTCTTTTGTGTAAAGAGAAAGATGTGTTTTATGGTTTGTCATCCCACATTTTTGCTGATGCCCAAGTTTCAATCAGTTTGACAAGTGATTTCCATGGCACACAGAGATGATTGCATGATCTCATTACAGGTTTCTCCATAATAGTGATAGTCTCTTCAAAAGTCTCTAATTATTGTCCATCAGAAGGACTATTCAAAACATAGCTGCAGGATGGGAAAATCACTGATATTTCTGAAATATTTACAAGTCCATGCTTCATCTGAGGTCTATAATTTGGATTAATTAACAAGTATTTTTAAATACCTACTTTGTATATAACACTATGGGGGTAATTTTTATCACCAAATCAAAGTCTAACCCTCTTTCAAAGATCCATTCAAGTCTCATCCCCTCCATGAAATCTCATCTAATGAGAACAACTTAAGTTGATCTCACTGAACTCCTTACTGAACTCTTAACTGCACAGTATTTCTTTTCTGATTGTTTCATGAATAGAAAGAAGATTATATAATCCAGGAAGATTATAAAGACAGAGACCTTACTTATACTTCTTGTGTATCCCCTACAGAGATGTTTAGAAAATACTTCATAAATATTTGTTGGTGTTTTTTTTGATGGCATTAGGGTCTATATATTATATAATAATGTATTATACCATATACATACATACAAACACACATATGAGAAAGCATAATTTCAATCTGAAACAATTAGTGACTTAGCTTTGACACAAAGCAAGGGGAAAGTAGCCTGTTGTAAAGCCACATATTATGCCCTAGGAACAATGAAGAGAATAGCAGTATCCCTACTGTTTGTTCTTTTTAAACAATTACAATAACAACAAAATGTTGGCATCTCTAAAGAAACTCTCACTGTACAATTATAATAGAACCCTAGAAGAATGTAGGGTATAGTATGTCTTGTTGCCTCTCAGTGATTTGTTAATGACTAAACAATGCCTAATTCTTTAAGAGTATGTGTAGAGGGTGAGTTTGGGACTGTCTCATGGAAAGAAAATATGTTGTTAAGCTCTAATTCCAGTCTCCTAAATAGGTCAGGTCTTCTTTGCCAAGGAAAATAAAAGTTCCAATCATCCAGTAAAATGAATAATGTACACATAGACTGAAGGTATGATATTTAAGGATCACTCTGGCCCACTTGAATAATTTATGAGTCACAGTTGCATTTTCTTTTTCCGATACTACAATAAAAGAAAAACTTTGACATCTGCATCTGTGATGTCCATGATGCAATGATCATCCATTTGGGAACTGTGTGGAAAACACTTGAAGTGAGCATTTATGATAAAACAAGTCATTTCATTATCCACATGCAGTTTTTACTACATTCTCATCTTTAGGAGAAATCAGTTTGGCTCTATTTCACATCAATGGAACATCTGCTGGATGAACCCTTGAGGTGGGTATATAAAGGGTATCTGATTTTTTCATTAATGCAAAGCTATTAAAGCCATAAACAGGGCTTAACAGAATTCAAGATTCATCAAAGAAAGCCTTCTCTGCCAAAGCAATACACAGAATAAAAGGGTAATTTCCCATTAATTCTGGCATTTAAAGATAGGATGAGATAAAAAAAAAATTGCAGCACTGGAGAACTTAGATCCTAAAGATGACAACAGCACCACAATGACCAGAACCAGAAAAATAAATCTCTTCAGATCAGGTTTAACTTTCCTTATACTGGTAATATTCACTTCACTATGCACACGCACATGCACAATTCTTTATCTAAATATATACTGTATATATTTACTTGCTGCAGATATCTGATGACTAACTGTGCAATATGTTTTGTAAAGGTAGAGCATGCTAAAATAAATATACATCATTCCAGTCCTTTCCATGAAAAAATACATACATAAATAAATAAATATGGAATTAAAATACTCACCGAGATACTTTATTTTGATGAACAGACATCTGCAACTACAGGTCTTACATTCCTCTGTACTCTTTTTCCTGCAGGTTAGTTATATCTATATCCCCTGGTCAGAAGTGATCTCCTTGTTGTATCAAACATTGGCTAAGAATACTCATTTGGAAGAACTTGAGGGAGCAGTGGTGGAGTAAGCAGTAAATTGCTGTATCTCTCCCATATTCACCCACAAACAAACAAGAAACTATAAAATAGTGCCCCAGAACAAATTCTAGAACAGTGGAGCCAGTGGAAAGATGGATTGGAGCTGTCTTTTAGCCTGTGATACCTGGAGGATAACCAAGAAAGGCTCATCTCACTTGGGTGAAAGGGGAGCTTATTCCAGGACAGGAAGCACATCCCAGCAAGCCAAGAGCAAGCCCCACCTCAGCAACAAGCAGGTGATCCTGAGCCCCAGTGTGGTGAAGCCAGCAAACACCAACCCTTCCTCCTCCCCAATCACACATATGCCTTTGCACAACCTGACGAACTGGTAGACTTCAGCTCCAAGAGTCACTCACATTTCCTCACAGTCAAAGGCATGCAGGAATCCTCCAGCAACCTAGATCTCCATAGTCTTCAGTGTGGACTCAGGGAAACATAGAAAGAGTACCGATGGCTTCAGCACATGCCACACACCACCACTCTGACCCCAGATCAGCAGCAGGTAAGCTGTCAGACCCCTACAGCTACCAGCAGTGCTAGAATCCCCCAAGCTCATCCCCTCAATTATGTACCCAGATATGAGGGTCCCCTGTGGGCCTCACAGCAACATCAGCACAGCATCAAGTAAATAGCCAGGGCTTGCAGCCACTTGCACAAGAAACTTGAGACAGAGCCTCTTTGGGAACAGAAATAAAATTTAAATTAAAGGGAAAATACAAAAAAAGAGCAAAATAAATGAACAAAAAAGAATTTGACCTTCGGAAGTTATTATGGTGACTGGGAAGACCAAAACATAAACTGAGAAGAGGACAACAATGTGAAAACACATATGGGCAAAACCCCAAAGAAAAATGGGAAGTGGACTCAAGTCCAGAAAGAACTCATGGAAGAGCTAAAAAAGAAGCTTAAAAATCACATAAGAAAAAAAGTAGAAAAATTGAGAAAAGAAATGAGAGTGATGCAAAAGAACTCTGAAAACAAAAGTGTCAACAGCATGAAAACTGCTAAAAAGTCAAAATGACCAAATGAAAAAGGAGACACAAAAATCCACTGAAGAAAACAATTCCGTAAACAGTATGGAAAACAGAAAAAAGTACAAAAACTAACTAAGGAAAACAACACCTTTAAAGTTAGAATTGGGCAAGTGCAAGCTAATGAATCTGAGAAATCAAGGATCAATCAAATTCAAAAGAATGAAAAAATGGAAGAAAATGTAAAATACCTCGTGGGAAAAACAACTGACCTGGAAAATAGATCCAGGAGAGACAATATCAGAATCACTGGATTATCTGAAAGCCATAATCAACAGCTGGACTTGGACAACATCTTTCAAGAAATTGTCAAGGAAAACTGCCCTAATGTCTTGGGACCAGAGGGCAAAGTAGGCATTGAAAGAATGCACCAATTGCCTCAGCAAAAAGATTCCAAATTAAAATCTCCAGAGTACATTATAGTCAATTTTCAGAACTATCAGGTCAAAAAAATAAGAACTACCAGTAGCCAGAAAGAAAAATTCAAATATCAGGGAGTCACAAGAAGGATCACAGAGGATTTGGCAGCTGTAACATTAAAAGACTGTTGGTCATGAAGCATGATATTCTAGAGGGCAAGGGAGCCAGGATTACAATGAAGAATCACTTATCCAGCAAAATTAAGCATAATACATCAAGGGGGAAAAGATAGTTATTCAATAAAAGAAGAATCATAAGTCTTCATAAAAAGAAGAGGAGAAATAACTCAAAAATTTGACCTCCAATATGAAGACCCAAGAGAAGCATAAACAGGTAAAAATGGAAAATAAAACATTCAATAGAGTTAAACTGCTTACATCTCTACATGGAAAGATGATACTTGTAACTCAAACAATACAGATTGAAGGAATATACATAGGCAGAGGATATGAATATAGGAGCAATCTGAGGGGATGATGTAAAAAATAAAGGATAAGAAAGAGTGATACAATGGGTGCAGAAGGAAGGGAGATGGAGAATGAGAGAAATGATCTCATGTGAAGAGGCAAGAAAGACCTATTACAGTGAAGGGGAAGATGGCAGGGCAGAATAGGGTGGGGAGGGGGCAGCGATGCGCATTGCTGGAGTCTTACTCTTATGAGTATTGGCTCAATGAGATTACTATACACAATCAGATGAATATAGAAAATCTATCTTATCGAACAGGAAAGTTGGAGAAGAGATTAAGTAAAAGGGAAAGGAACTGGGGACTGTTAGAAGGGAGGGTAAATCAATGGAAGTGATAAACAGAAGCAAAAGACTGATGAGATGGGAAAGAATGAAAAGAAAGAGAGGACAAAGAGAAGGAAGTAATCATAACTTTAAAAATTGTGGGATGAACTCTCCCATAAAACAAAAGGGGGCATTAGAGTAGATCAAAAAGCAGAATTCTAGTATATATTGCTTATGAGAAACACACAAAAGGGGCTGGAGCAGAATCTATTATGCTTCACCTGAGAAAAAACGGGGGTAAACAAAGTAAAAGCAAGAATAGACCTATTTAAGAGTTAAGGAAGGAAACTGCATCTTACAGAAGGTATCATAGACAATGAAACAATCAAATTAGAAGAGTAAAAAATATGAGATCTATAAGGAAGGAAAGGATCCATGACCAAATAAGAGATAGAGAGCATTATGAAATGTAAATCAGATAATTTTGATCATATTAAATTGAAATGTGCTTGTACAAACGAAACCAATGCAACCAAGATTAAAAGGAAAGCAGAAAGCTGGGAGACAATCTATTGCAAGTGTCTCTGATATAGGACTCATTTCTTAATTATATAGAGAACTGAGTCAAATTTATGAGAATATAAGCCATTCCCCAATTGTTAAATGGTCAAAGAATATGAACAGGAAATTTGCAGATGAAGAAGTCAAAGATATATAAAGAGAGAGAGGTATATGAAGAAGTGCTCTAAATCACTTTTAATTACATTAATGCAAATTAAAACAACTCTGAAATGCCACCTCACACCAGATTGGCTAATATGACAAAAAAAAAAAGAAAATGCTAAATATTGGAGAGGATTTAAGAAAATTGGAAGATCCAACCATTCTAGAGAGCAATTTAAAACTATGCCCAAGGAGCAACCAAGCTGTGCATACCCTTTGATCCATCAATATCAGTGCTGGGTCTATATCCCAAAGAAATCATAAAAATGTGAAAAATACTCACATGTATAGAGATATTTATAGCAGACCTATTTGTGGTGGCAAAATATTGGAAATTGAGGGGATGCCAATCATCTGGGAAATGGCTGAACAAGCTGCGGAATATAAATGTAATGAAATACTATTGTACAATAAGAAATGATGAACAGGCACATTTTACAAAAACCTGGAAAGACTTATAAAAGCCAATGCAAAGTTAAATGAGAAGAACCAAGACAAACTGTACACAGTTTAGCAATATCACGTGTTGATCAGCTGTGAATGATTCGGTCTTTCTCAACAACACAATCATCCAAGACAAGTACAAAGGACTTAAGAAGGAAAATCCTGTCTCTATTCAAATGAAGAACTGATGGACTATGAATGTAGATTGAAGCAAATTTTTTCACCCACTTTATTCTTATGGGGTTTTTTATCTTTTGATCTGTTTCTTTTTCCACAGTCATGATGAATGTGGGAATGTTTTACATGATAACATATATATAAACTATATCAAACTTCCTACCATTTTCAGAAGGAGGAGGGAAAGAAAAATTAGGACCTCAAAATCTCATAAATATGAATTCTAAAAATTTTCTTGATATGCAATTGTGGGGGAAATTTATTATTTAAAAGAAACAAATCAAGACAATAAAAAATAATAATAATACTCATTTGCTTGTTTTGTGGGTGTCCAAAACTAAGCTGAGAACTCTACATATATTAAGCACACTCCTTTTTGTTTGTTTGCAAATTAGAGACTGAAATCTGGGGATCAGGATTTTAAATCTTCAGACAAAAGCTGCCTTACCATCAAAATTTATTTCCTATCGTGTTTTCTCATATTACGTACAAACTAAAATTAGTATTGGCAGGGAACTCAATCTAATAGTGATAGTAGTTTAGCCTTCCAATTTATGCATAGAAGTACAACCTAAAACAAAAGGGAGGAAGGATGACATCCATTCTAGAATACTGAAATTAATCTGTCTTTTATGAAACAGTGGGTCTCTACCCACTGTCTTAAGCTTGGAGTAAAAGAGACTTGCATTCAAATCTTGCCTCTACTATTTGTCCATGGAAATGGACAAGTCATTTAACCTCTCTGAGCCTCAGTTTCCTCATTGGCAAAATATGTACAGTAATATCTGTAATACTCACCTCATAATGTTATTGTGAAGTTTTGATGAAATAAAGGTTGAAAAGTACTTTGTAAACCAAGACTGCACTTGAAAACCTAGAAAGCAATCTGATAGAAATTAGGTTCACATTAGCATTTCATACTTTATCACACAATAATATTCCAAATGGATGTCGTCAAAATATAAAAAGTTATATTATAAACAAATTTTATGAGAAGTATAGGTGATACCTATGAATAGGAAGAAAAATGTTAATTAAACAATAGATAAAGGTGGCAACATAATCAAAATGGACAATTTTTATTTAATTAAATCGGAAAGCTTTTGTACAAGAAAAAATAATCCAGTTAGTATTGGAAAGGAAACAGATGAGTAGGAAAACATATTTTTCTCTCTTTCTAAATTTTTTTTAACATTCTTTACTTTGTAAATTTGAGTTCCAAATCATCTCTCTCCCTTTCCCAACTTCCTTTACCCATTGAGAAAACAAGAAATGTGATATGAATTATACATGGGAAATCATGCAAAACATATTTCATATTAACCATATTTTTAAAAAGCAAGAAAAATAAAATCAGAAAATTATACTTCAATTTGCACTCAGACTTCATCTGTTCTTTCTTTGATGGTAGAGAGCATTTTTTTCATCAAGTTGTTACTGAGTTGTTTCAGTCATGTACAATTCACTGTAACCTGATTTGCAGTTTTCTTAGCAAAGCTATTGGAGTGGTTTGTCATGTCCTTTTCCAGCTCGTTTTACATATGAGGAACTGAAGCAGGGTTAAATCATTTACCCAATAAATGACAAGTAAGTGACATCTAGTAAGTGACTGGGGCCAGATTTGAACTCAGGTCCCCCTGCCTCTAGACCTGGCACTCCATCCACTGTGATACATAGCTGCCTATGAATTCTTTGGAAAAGTCTTGAACCACTGCATTGATCAGAAGAGCCAAATATTTCATAGTTAGTCATGTTTACAAAATTGTTGATATTGTGCATCATCTCTCTGTTCTCACTTCACTTTGCATCATTTCATATAGGTCTTACCATGTTTTCCTGGAACCACTCGCTTCATAATTTCTTATAGCACAATAGTAATCCATCATGATTGTATGCCAAAATTTGCTCAGTCATTCCCCAATTGATGATGACATTCTTCAGTTTCCAATTCTTTGCTTTCACAAAAGAGTTGATATAAATTTTATTGTAAATATAAGCCATTTTTCTTTGATCTCTTTGGTATACAGACCTAGTATCCACATTGCCACACTGTAGGGTATACAGTTTTTATGACCTTTTGGCATAGTTCTAGATTATTCTCCAAAAAGAATGGACCAGGTCCTCACCTATTTTTCCCTCATTCATCCCGCATTTGTCACTTCTGGCAGGTTTGAGGTGGTACTTCAGAGTGATTTAAATTTGCCTTTTTCTAATAAATAGTAATTAGAGCATCTTGTTTTTTTTCATATGACTATAGATAGCTTTGGTTTCTTCTGCTGAAAACTATTTAAATCCTTTGGTCATTTATCAGTTGGGAAATGGCTATTATTTTTTCAAATTTGACTCAATTCAATGCTCAGTATATATTTGAGAAATGAGGTCTTTGTCAAAGAAATTTGCTGCATTTTTTATATTACTTCATTTTCAATGGTACATTTTATCAAAATGTAGTTTTCTCGATTAAACCTATTTTTGCTTTGATTTTGTTTGAGATCATGATTGCTACTCCTGCCTTTTTTAAGCTTAGTTGAAGCATTATAGATTCTGCTCCAGCTCTTTATTTTAACTCTGTGTGTGCCTTCCTGTTTCAAATAATTGTCTTGTAAACAACGTATTGTTGGATTTCAGTTTCTAATCCATTCTTCTATCAGCTTCCATTTTATGGGTGAGCTTATCCCATTCACATTCACAGTCATGATTACTAACTGTGCACTTTCCTCCATCTCATTTTCTTCTGTTTATACTTCTCTCTCTTTTTATCCTGTCCCTCCTCAAAGGCCTATTTTGCTTCTAAATATTGCCTCCCTTAATCTGTCTTCCCTTTTATTATTTTCCATAACTCCTCTTCTTCTCTTATTATCTTCTCTTTATATACATATATATGTATATATACATATATATGTATATATATATATACATATATATACATATATATGTATATATATATATACATATATATATATATATATATATATGTATATATGTATATATATATATATATTTACTTCCCTCTGAACCAAATCCAATGAGAATGAGGTTCAAGCACTACCTGCCATCCCCTCCCTCTTACATTTTCTACTCGACTGTAAAACCTTTTCCTTGAACATCCCTTCAATATGGAAAGAATATTCTCCATTAAAACTCTCTCTTCCCTCTTCTCCCAGTTCATTAACTTATAACCTATGCATTATTTTGGGCTTCTTTTTTTTGGAAATCATTTCAACATAATTGAGATGCCCTCCATGTGTGTAAATTCCTTCTAACTACCTAAGTAATGATAAAGCTCTCGAGAGTTACATATATCATCTTCCCATGTAGGAATGTGGAAAAAAAACTTTTGCTGAGTCCCTTATAATTACTCTTTCATGCTTACCTTTATATGCTTCTCTTGAGTCTTCTGCTCAATGTCAAAATGCCAAATTTTCTATTTAGCTTTTGTCTTTTCAACTGGAATGCTTAAAAGTCCTTTATTTCATTAAGTTTCCAGCTTTTCTCCTCAAAAATTATACTCATTTTCCTGGGTGGGTTATTTTAGATTGTTTGCTTTCTGAAATATCATTTTCAAGACCTCCACTTCTTTAACATGAAAGCTGCTAAATCTTGTGTGATCCTCACTGTGGATCCACAATATTCGTTTTGTTTTGTTTTCCTTTTATTGCTGCTTGAAGTATTTTCTCTTTGATTTGGGAACTCTGAAATTTGGCTATAAAATTCCTGGGAGATTATATTTTGATTTCTATTTCAGGAAGTGATCAGTGGAGTCTCTCAATTTCTATTTTAAGCTCTGGATCTAAGATACCAGGGCATTTTTCTCTGATAATTTCTTCAAAGATGGTTTCTAGGCTTTCTTTCATCGTGGTTTTCAGGTTGTCTAATAATTCTTAAATTTTATCATCTTGAGCTGTTTTCTAGGTCAGTTGTTTTGTTTTGTTTTCTCCAATAAGATGTTTCATTTTTTCTTCTACTTTTTCATTATTGTTCATTTTTGTAAAATTGTTTCTTTATGTGACATGAAATCATTAGTTTCCACCTGATAAATTCTAACTTTTAAGGAATTGTTTTCTTCAATGAGATTTTGTACCTCTTCTTCCATTTGGCCAATTCTGTTTTTTAAGGATTTTTTTCCAATGAATTTTTGTAAATCTATTACCACTGGCCAACTTTTTTTTTTTTTAGGGTAGGATCCCCACACTATCCCAGAGAGAGAATAAGTGCCTTTACAGTTGCCTTCATTTGGGACAAAGGTCAGAGGTTTGATGCCTGATTTATTAGGGCAAGATCCTGCACTCTACATGCTTCAGGGGCTTTTTGTAGGTTTATAAGATGTCTTAGTTCTATTCAGGGAAATGTCTGTTCATAGAAGCTGGAAAGAGGAGTCAAGTGAGGCATTTAGTGGAGCAAATCATGAGGGGTTAGGGTTAGGGTTAGTTAGAACTTGCCCAGGGTCACGCAGCTAGTAAGTGTCTGAGGCCACATTTGAACTCAGAAAGACACGTCTCCCTAACTCCAAGTACTGCACTCTATCCATTCTGCCAATGACCCTCCATACCCAAATCTATCTTAAGATCCTCCTCCAGCCAATCAGGTTTTGACACCAATTTTTTTTCTCCCCCTTCCCAAGACCAGCAACCATTAATAGATATAGATCCAGATACTGTATATTCATATTTATATATATATATTATAAATTATAATTATGTAAATATACACATAAAATATATGATGTTATATATGTTATATAGCATTTTATAAAGTACTTCATCTATAATAACTCTGTGATATAGATAGTAAGGAAGAAATTGAGAACCAGAGTTAATTTGCCTACCATCATCTAGCTAGTAATTGGTAGTTAGCAACAAAAGCTAGATCTTCTGATCATCAGTCATTAGAAAGTTACAAAACAGAATAATAGCTGAAAACATTACCAAAGGGAACAATAAAAGTAGGTGGCAGTTAGATTGGGCTCTAAATAATGCAAATAACTCAGTAAGTAAAGGAAGAAGAGAAAGGACAATAACTCATGAACATTACAATGTGAAAATACGGTGTATATTTTAGGAGGCAGAGAGACACTGAATTTGGAAAGTAGATGAGGTGGAAAAAAATATGAGATATACCTAGAGATGTTTGCCAATAACAGATTGTTTATATTTTTAAATACTGGACAGATGAGTTTGAGCTACTTGGAAGGCAACAGTATATATACTTACATACGTATATATATATGTATATATGTATGTGTATGCATATATATATATACATACATACATATGCGTTTTTATGTAGGAACATTGTGCAGATCTCTGTATGAGAAAGGTTGTAGTAGTATGCAGCATTGGTAAGAGGGAGAAGAGTGAGGTAATAAGATCTTTTAGAGGATTAGAGCTATACATTAGACTAGATGGGTAGTAATGAAGATTTTTACTAGTGTGATCATAGGGACAAGAGATGAGTACAGCTTTGAATAAAGGAATTAATAGGTCCTAATAATTGATTGGATTTCAGGAGTAAGTGATTTTGAGAGCTATGATTCTAGACATTTAATCCTAGCTGGAACATCAGTTCTATGAACAGAGACTTCACCTCCTAAACTCTTTGCTAGGAGCATTCTCTTGTGTCCCTATCACACTTCTACAACTCAGGGATTCAGTGAATTTTAAGTCTAACAAAACATGAAATGAAAAAAAATATATATATATGTATATATGTGTGTGTGTGTGTGCGTATTTGTTTATTTATTATAGTTTTTTTATTAATAAAAAATATAGCAGAAAGCAGGGAATAGTCTCAAGGTACGATCTCCCTGTCAGGTCACTTTTGATGTAGTGTGTTCAGTTCTGGGCACCACATTTTAGGAAGAAGTTCCTTCAGAAAAGAGTAAATCAGATGATGAGTGTATTGGGGTAAAGGGCCCAAGCTGAGGCCTTTGTCTCTTACCCCAAAAGAGTTTTATTCCCATTTGTCTAAAGTGCCCTGGAAAACCTCACCTTGAAAACTCCTTTTATCAGATATTCTCTTGAGGCCCAGGAGTTTTTCATTATCACTATGTCCAAATCTCTGCTATACTTCCCAACCTTGATCCTAGCAAAATCTCATTCTCCAGGCTACTAGCCACTCCCATCAAGATCCTTCCTAGATTTGATCTTTATCACCCCAGGGTACTGGACATTGTCATCACGACCTCCATTTACCCCAGTCTACTGACTACTCCCATCAGAACCATCCCTGGAACCCTCAGACTACTAGACCAATCCCAGATCCCTCCCACAGTCTTTCTTTATATAAGATCCTTCTTGTCTCCATGAAGGGGCTCAGATTCAATCCAGTTCAGACTCTGTCTAAGTGAGATTCTATCTGTCCCACTGATCAATATAAGCATCACAAATGGTTAGACTTCCTAAGGGTCAATCCAATATAGTGAATCTTTAATAAACTTTATTTTACCTTGGTTGAAAGAAAGCTTGAGTTAAATTCATTATAGAAGGACCTGGCATGTTGGTATTTTGGGGTCCTGAGCACCCCACACATCAGCAAATGAAGAACTTACTTTTCAAGAACAAGTTGAAGAAACTGGAGAACTTTAGGTTGGAAAATGTTAGGTTATAAGAGAAATTGTTATTAAATAACTAACTATTGGGGACATCCAGGTTGGGTTTTTACTCCTTCCTAGATCTTTATTCTCTACAGAGTCAAATTAACACCTGAAGGACACTGATGATGGATGAGATTGCTCAAATCCCCTGGGTATGTGCCTTTCTCTCATGCATTGTTCTATCCTAAATTATTGCCGCAGACAGCTAGAGAACTTTACAAAGAATTTAATCTAAGGTGAATTCTGGCCCATTGTGTTTTACTCAGTCAGCTCTGAGCAGAAGTAGACTCCCTTTACCCTAGGTAGCCTGGATAAGAGATAAGTCTCTCTGTCCAAGACTGAGTGATCAGAGTCATATTGCCCCAGTCCCTCATTAAAATAACCATACCACTTATTATAATATTCATTCTGTCATTACTTATTAAATAATAAGAGTTGATTGCCACCTTCAGGAACACCCACTCTTCCAAAGGCATATAAGCTTTGAGTGGGTTCCATGAGGGATTTTTGCCATTAGAGAGTTCCCCTGACCCTTTTTATTAATTATCTGTTAGCATGATAATGAAAAGATTAATTATCCAGAAACTATGTCTCTTGAACTTTTTATATTTCACACTTAGCTGACTTATGAAGGGCATGACGCTTAACTACAAATACTTAATGAGCAGTCATGTGGAAGCCAAGTTAGATAGGTGCGGTTTTGTTTTTTTGTTTTGTTTTTGGTTTTTTTGGCCCCAAAGTGAATGGGAGAAATGCATGAGACCTGTAGAGAGGAAAATTATGAGGTGGGTTATAAGTATCCAAAAGTGGAACGACTGTCTCCAGAGATAATTGGTCTGCCTTCACTATAGATATTCACATGGAGTTTAGTTGACCTTTTTTCAGGGAACGCACTGAGGGTTCTTTACTTTTAAGGTTCTTGTTATATAGAATTACCTCCCAGCTACTTCCCATAATGAATTGTGTGTTCAGTGAATTTATACTATTCAACTCTCTCTAAACAGTCCCTGGAGATTGCTGTCTCCACGTCTTTGCTCACTACTTATCCCTTCCTAGATTCTCCTTTGTCCCAAGTCAGCAGTCTAACTCCTACCCAGTATCAAAGATCTCAGCTCAAATGCCATCTTATCTATGATACTTTTCCTACTCCATTGTTCCAGCTCAAAGTAAGCTCTCTACTGACATGCTCAAATGACTTTATTCCTCCCAAAATATTTATCTCATTCTATCTTATATTAGAGATGGAAATTGTCACATGTTCCCTGCTAGATTGAAAATTCCTCAAAGGCAGGGACTGTAGTTTCTGTATTTGCCTCTGTGGTTAGTTAGCACAGTGCCTTGTACACTGAGGCAATAAAACACTGAGTATGGAGCCCTGACTCTGCAGTCAATTCCTTGAATTTGAATGCTTGGCTTATATTTACTTCTAGTATTGTCTTGAGTAAGTAATTTTCTTTCTCTGAGATCATTTTAAGGTTTACATCTTACAGAAGATGGTTTAGAATAGATAATCACCAAGGTTCCTTTCATTTCTAAATCTCTGATTCTATAGTATTTTTTTTAAATTACATTGACATTAACCTAGTGTTAAAGCTTTCCACCACGATGTATATTCTGAGTTCACCACAAAAATTTCTGGTAATCCACAAGCCAAATTGAAAATAATGTGCTAAAACGACATAAACACAACATTGCATTTTCTTTCATTTTTATTTTTCTTCTATATTAACATCCCTTTGCAGAAATATCTTAAGATATTTCTGAGCTCTATCATTCTCAAGTTTTTAATTTTTTAATCATAAATCTAGTAATGGACAAATAAAACAAACAATAAATATATAGAGGATGCGGAAGGAGTGAAATTATACCTCAGACTCTAGGATTTAATAAAGGAGAACCAAATGAATAAGCTGAATTTTTTTTTTTGTTCCATAACCCTTTTAAGGGTTGTCTGAAGTTCCTCCATCTTTAGGCTTATTTTCTCTCAATCTTTCTTCTTTTTTCCTTTTTTTTAAAGCAAAATGTAGTTGCAAATACTGTGCATGTCACCTGGTTTGGATGATTTCGCTATTTATCAGTTCATGTGTGTCTTTCCATATTTCCTTATGTATTTCATATTTTTATGGCACCATAATATTGTATTGCATTAATATACCATAACATATCCAGCTATTCTTCAAATGTCAAATATATACATTGTTTACCTCTTTTGTTTTTAAAATAGTAAAGCTTTGAATATTTTTGGACCAATAGGACCTTTTATGGTATTTTTGGGATGTATTCCAAACAAATTACTGTGTCAAAAGGTATGATCAGTTTTGTGACTCATTGCGTACTGCCACACTGCTCAACATAATGTTTCACTCATCTGTAGTTCCATTAACAATGCATTAGAGTATTTGTTTTTCTGTAGACTGTTGGAGGAAAATGAACTTTATGACTTTATTTTGGTGTTTATGTCATTCACACACAATAGTGTGTGAGGTGTTTTTCTAAGATTGTCTTGATTTATTTCTCTTTGATTAATAGAGATTTTGAGAACTTTTTTTTTCCTGTGGCCATTAACCACATTTCTTTCTTGGTAAATTATTTGTGCATGACCCTTGGCTACTGTCTAATAGAAACCATGAATTATTAGTCTTGTAGACAAGCATCAGCTCCATACAGAGTCTGTATGTAAGAAATTTATCTATTATATTTTCTTAAAATAATTTCCCCAATCTGTTTCTTTTCATTTGAACTTTTTGCCATGAAACATCTATATATGTTTATAAAATTCAAATACATCACAGAATTACTGATTAAAACAGGAAGGGAATGAGTCTGCCTCAGTTTACAAAGAAGTAAAATATGATGCAGAGAAATTAAATGATTTGACCAATGTATCACCTCAGTCATAAATTAAAAAGTCAACATTTTAACACAGATCCTTTGACTAAATGAAGGGCCCTTTCTACTACATAGGAATTAGAATTGGTAGGGAACTCAGAGCCATCTAATTCCACTTTCTCATTGTGTAGATAATGTTAATAACAATATAGTATTTACTCAGTGCCATGTACTGTGCTAAGAACTTTAAAATTATCACACTTGATGCTCACAATGACCCTGGGAGTTAGGGACTGTTAATATTCCCATTTTTCAGATGAAGAAACTGAGGCAACAGAGCTTAAGTGACTTGCCCAGGGTCCAAGAGTTATTAGGTCTCTGAGGCCAGTTTTATATTCATGTCTCCTTGACTCCAGGCCCAACACTCTATCCACTGTACACCTGGATACAAATATATGCAAACAAGAAAATCCCTACCTTCAAAGACCCTATTTTCGAATATGGAAACACAAATAGAGGAGAAGAGGAAAAAGTGTGGGGCTACAAGAAGAATAATCACAGTGCTATAGACAAGAAGAAAAGGAGGAAGGGGGGGTGTTAAACAGAACCTAGACAAAAGTGAGACGAAGGATGCCTTGAGTTCTTCTATAAATGTTGCTCTCAGGGAGGAAGTCACCAAGAAGGTAAACGCACTCCTGGCCAAAAGTTTCTCAAGCTGAAATTTACATTTATTCCATTTACAAATATTTTATTTATTAATTTACATTAAAGTTCACTCATAGGTTTAGTCTATAGTTTTCTTTCATTCTTTAAAGGTATTTTATTTATAATTTATGGAATAAAATATTTCCATATAATTAAATTTTGTATAATTGGGAAGAAGGTTACACATGAAACTGCAACTCTACTATGGACAAATTGCTATTTCTTTTAAATATATAATAAAGTTATCATGCAAATTTCTTTTTGTTTCTTTTTCTTCCTTATCCCTTCCCCCATCCTAGAGATGGCCATCATTAGACTCAAAGATTTACGTTTAAGAATTGACAACATTGTCATGTCTTGCACAAGAAGCTGAGTTGCAAATCATTTTCTTTATAATTTCAATCACACTACATAATAAAGGATATGATTTTATGACATATGTAGGCATATATCATGCATAATAAATATATTGATGTATGTACAAAATGGATGCATGCATATATATATTTCTCACATATGTATATATGTGTGTGTATTTGTGTGTGTATTTTTATGTCTGTATATGTTAGAAGAATTGCTCCTTTAACAGTTTGGTAGACTCCATCTAGGGTCTTGTTTTTTTTTTGTGTGTGTGTGCTTAGTATCCTTTTCCAAGGCAGATCATGTGGGATAACTAATTTCTCCTACTGATATTGTTTATTTCTTTTTTGTCATTATTATTGGATACTATTATAGATATTTATTTCTTCTACAGTCTGAAACATATTGGGGTAGAGCTATATATATATATATATATATGTATATGTATATATACCCATACACACATATCCATAACATACACACATATATACACATGTATATATACATATCTTTATATATATACATACATACATACACACACACACACACACACACACACATATATATATATATATATACAGAGAGAGAGAGAGAGAGAGAAATTGCTGGTAATTTACATTACCATTCTATTCAATTACAATTGCTAAAGTTTTGCCTCTTTGGTCCAAATTTAATTGAACAACTCTAACAAAGTTCCTCTTCCTACTATATACAGTAATATACAAATTGCTTGAGACAAGGTAATGAAACATTCATTAATTTCTAGAATACATCTTGTAATATTCTACCTCTTTATATGATGAATCATTTGGACAGCCTCAAAAAAATTCCTTCAAAACGTGTTTATCTCTATTTCATGGATAAATTTCCTTGCTTTTCATGATGTATGTCATGGTTCAAGGTTGTGGTGTATCATTCCACTTTCCTTTGGGAATTGTTATAATTTCACAACAATTCTACTTTTTAAATACACATATATGTGAATATAACCATATAATTATCAGTATTTCCTAAATCTGGACAGGATTTTAAGGCACATTGTAAATAAAAAAAGTCTTCAAAACAATTTTTTGGGATGCTGAATATTTTAGAGTATGATAAATATGCACAGCTCTTATAGGCTGAAATAGATGTATGATAGCAGTTTGAGTACAGTCTTGAATGAAAAAAAGTGAGTTTCAGTAGAGAAAAAATAAATTCTTTTTTCCCCCAATTGCATGTTTAACCACTTGTGACAAGAGGTTTGTCTGCATAAATTTTTGACATATGTTTTTCATCTTAACAAGTCTTCTCCGTGTTTTTTCAGTTTCAAGAAGATTATTGCACTAGAGAAGAATCAATAACAGTCCTTCCAGCTGCCAGGTCTTTTGAATGTCATTATTGGTTTAAGGATTAATTCTGTTACTTACAGTAATACTTTATCCATTCTTAGCCTCAACTTTTGTAGTTGTTTTTGATAGCACTTTCATTTGTGTTTTTATGAAATCGATCTTGTTATACTGTGGGCTTGATTGACCTTTGAAATGCTTGACTTCCCCCACACCAACAGTGTCTAAAATACTAGTAACAATCACTGAAGTATGCTTTGTGGGAGCTATAACTTTTAGATGTTTCCTTGAAGTAATATCCATTCTTTAAACACATACACACAGATTTAAAAACACAAAAAAAGAAAAATGAATTCTTGTATATGACATGAAATCTAATACCCAGCTAACAGAAAAATTACTAAATGTGGGGAAGTCAACTAAATATAATTTTGCTTAATCAAGGTAAGATATTCAGGGTTGGTCTAGTGTCAGTAGAAGTACACATTCATGGCCATTGCTGCCACAATCAAAACAACTGCCTATCCCAAATAATTCACACACATTCATGTATCTGTGTGATATGTATGTATTTGTGTGTATATTTGTATATTATGTGTGTATGTATGTCTGTATAAAGAGTTGCATGGTTTTATCAATTTTTCTTCCAAAGCATCTCTGATATTTTTGTCTCTTCATTTTATAAGCCAATTGACCTAATTCAGGTCCCAAATATGTTTCACCTAAACAATTAGAACAGTAGTGTTCTAATTGGTCTTCCTCCTCTGCTGCCAAATTGATATTCCTAAAGCACATGGACTATGTCATTTCTGTGCTCAAAAGTTTCAGCAGATCCCTATTACTCCTTCATTCACTTTATGTTTGAGTCCAGCTGATATTCTATAGCTCACCTCTGTGTCTTTAAACAGGTTGTCCCCAAATATGTAATACACTCCGTCACCTCCACCTCTTAGAATTCCTAGAATCCTTCAAAGATTAACTCAGGGGTCCCTTCTTACATGAGGACTTTTGCAATTCTCTTACTAATATCCTCTCAAAATCGTTTGGTAAAGAATTTTATAAGTCTTAGATTTAGTTGTATGCATGCATGTTGTTTCCAACAATAAAATTTTAACTATCTTAGGGCACAAACTATTTTTGCCATCGTGTTCCTAATACCTCAATGCTTAATGCATGTTTATTGCATTATTGGGAATACAAAGAAAAAAATGAAAAAGCTCTGTCCTCAATATATGTGTATTTTATGCTCATAAAACTTTCGTTCAAGATGGAAATAGATATCCTGTTTGCTAATTATTAATATTCTCTCAACTAGTAACAATATTTTCTAATAATAAGTCCCAAGAATTTTCCCCAAGTATTTGGTATCTTCCCCTCCATCAGATGCCTTCGGAATTGAACTCTCAAAATTGTCTTTTTCAGAACAGATTTTCTCCATGTACACTTGGTGAAGCTCAGCTGCTCTTCCCATCTTTATTTTCTTTTATTGTCATTGACTGTGATGGTTGAGTCCAAACGTAGTAGCTAATCTGTATATTTATAATTTCTTCGACTGATGATAAATATCATATTCATTTATTTTATGCCAAATTCCTCATATAGAAACAATTTAAATGTTAACTACAAAACAGTAAAAAAATGTTGTAGACTCCTGTTCTCATTATTTTAAAATCTTACCATAATGCTTTCTTTTCTTACTCTGCCTTCTTCTATGTGTATGTGTATATATTTGGACTTGAGAAAAATGGAAAATATGTTCAGTAACAACTTCAGTGCTAATTAAAAATCTTTCTGTGGTGGAATAATGACTTAGCTTCTTTAGCAGGTTCTTTTTCTTGAACCCTAAACATATGTTAGAGCTGGAGAGTGGAAAGCAAAAGCACGCGATGACAGAGCTTTATTGGCAAATGAAATTTAAAGCTGTGAGGAACAAATGTTCTGAGAAAAACTGGACTCAAATTCTCTAGGGTCAAAAGTTAACATTTTCATAAATTAATGTTATCAGAAGCTGGTGGATCACTTGCAATTGTTTTATTCTAGCATGTCAGAAATATCAATAGAGGTCATTCTGATTAAGCTGGGGCAAACCTGAAGGCTGTTGCATCTGAGAATTTTCTTTTATTAAACAGTGATAAAATCCTACTGAATTTTCTGCATGAGATCTAAGAAGAATACTTGTGAGTTTAGAACTCACTTGTAATCTTATAATCATGTTTGTATGTTGTGCAGAAAACAAATATTTAATTGCTTCTTTGAATTTGCTACAAAATATATTTTTCTTCAAATTTCATAAAACTTCCATTTTAAACTGGTATGTAGGATCTTTATGTCAGAGATGCCCATGATATAAATAGCTGGAGCTATTTCCAAGTTTGCCCTCAAGCAAATTTTGCTCCACTGGACAGCTCAGTAGTTTCAACTGGCAAATTCATTGATCACATTTATGAGAGGAAAGTGTTAATTTTTTTAAGGAAAAATTTACAATAATATTGTCTTCTTTAAGAGAAGTATTTTCACTCACTAGACTTGCTTCTATTTGCCAAGCAAAAGGTCTTCTTGATAAGTTTTGCACATGCCTCTTTACTACAACATTATCCCAAGCTATAGTAAGGTGTACCAGCTGATTATCAGTCCAAGTTTGGCCAAGTAAGATTTTAAATATTATTAACTAAGGATCAATATTTAAGCAATAAAAGGTGCTTCCCATTTTCTGCTCCAAAAAAGAACAGCTATGAAGGAAGTGTTTTAAAGTGGAGTAACAAATTATAGATATGGAAGTAAAAACATGTGACCATAGCCACTCATAAAAGAATTTTCTGGGGCAATCTGCATTAATAGAGCACTGCTATTCAGTGTCTCATATTTGATTTTTTATAATATGAATCATTCTTGTCCTCAATTTTACTTTCCTAAATATAATTTTTTTGTTAATGGTCTTCCTTAAATAACATAATGCTGATATTTCAATCTTTTGCTTTGCTTCTGTCTTAACTTTAGATCTAAACGTTTCTCTGTATGAATTTTTTGAATCAGAGAACTACTTTTTCAAGGACAGTGGTGCTTCAAAGTGCAATGTTCTTCAGATTCCTACAAAGCGTATAAAGTGGGAAATAACAATTATCAAACTATTGCCAGCAAAATAAGTGTTGGGGACTATAATATATCTATTTCATACTTAGATAAATCTAATAGCTTATTCAAAAATAGATAAGATATACCTCTGGAAATTCCTGAATCTCAGAAACAGAAATTGAACAAATCATAAATGAAGTCTCAAAGGTGAGGAAACAAATAAATAAAAATATTCAGGCCATGTTGGATGTTTCAGTGAATTCTATAAAACCTTAAAAAATGAATTAATTTCTATATTATATCAATTAAAAAAAACCTTTCCAATAAGATGAAGTTAGGTGAAACAAAAATCTCCGTTATCACTATAATGATTCAATGTGCTTCTAGATATACCTAGTATTCCCAGTGAGAAAACACCTTCTACCAATATAGACTGGCAAATATTCTTCAGATTTTCTTAGAGAGTTATCTGCAGGGCACTGAGAAGTAAAATAACTTGCCTTGAGCTACAAATAGCATGTATCAGAGGTGGAACATGAATCCAAGTCATTCTAAGTGTAGTTTTTCATCTACTATTCCATATTGTCTCAGTTATGAAGTACACAAAAATCATCACTCATTCTCTAACCAAACCTAGGAGTAGATAAAAAAGTAAGTTCAATTCAAAATTATTATAAAACATCAAAATACAATCAAAATTATATGGACATAACTATAAAATACCTTTTACAAAAATCAGGAGAGGCTTAAATCATTAGAGAGATAGTAAATGTTTATGGGTAGTCCAATCCAATTTAAATAATAACAGCTAAAATTAATATGTGATTTTAAAGCCACAGCAGTCAAATTGCTAAGGAGTTATTTTCTAGAAACAGGCAAATTAATCCCAAAATTCATCTGGAGGAAAAAAAGGTCAAGAATCTCAAAGGAAATTACAAAAATAAGTAGAAATGAGATAGTCAGCGTTATCAGACTCAAACTATACTTTAGGGCAATGATAGTCAAAATTATTTGACATTAGTTAAAATAATAGAAAAGCTGATAAGTCGGATAAACTGAGTTAGCAGCACCCAGATACTATTAAACATAATAGCCTAATGTTTGCTAAATCTAAGAATGCCAGCTACTGGGCTTAGATTCCCTAGTCAATGAAAACTGCTTGGGAAACTTGTAATGCAGGCTGGCAGAAATACAAAAATTTACAGTATACAACACGATGTTTCAAATGTATTTAAGATCTAAATTTATGAGGCAACATAATTTAAAAATGAGAGGATACTTTGCACAACGATTTCCGAGGGAGAATTCTTAACTAAAAATAGAATAGAAATTATGATTATAAGCTCAATATAATGAATAATAAGATGAATAATTTTGATCACATAAAATTTAAAAGCTTTTGTGCAGACAGAAGACAAAACTAAAGCTGTTAGAAGCTGAAGGGAAGCAGTTAAGTAGGGGAAACATTTGTAACAAATAACTTGGATAAAAATCAAGGTAAGAGGGTCGCAGGAAGAGTCATGCTCTAGTGGTTGTTTAGACACTAGCAGTCAATCTATCTCCATCCCTGTTCCAGTATCTTTAAAACTTAGAGTTCACTGCCCTCCCCTCCCTCAACACACACACACACACACACACACACACACACACACATACATACACACACACACACACCATCTCCACTAGATAAAAGTAAAAGAAATATTTCCTTCTTACAGTACATGTCTCTTTAGTCAGAATATCAAAAAACTTGAAAATTTCTGTTCTAATCACCAGGCTTCATTTAAGTTACTCTAGATCCTTTGTCAGATTATGCCTCAGGATAAAACCCACAGTATTTCTCACTCACAAGGCAATGAGTCAGTGATAAAGGAGAAAAGGGGAAAAGCAGAAGTAAGGGATAGACAGTTACTGAATCTTTGAAATCCATAGTTAACTTATGACTCTCGAAGTACTTCTGCTCCCAGGAGGAACAGAAGAGCATTTCACAACTGCTAGGGTCCATCAGGATATTCCTTAAAATATATACTTATGGGAACCCCAAGGATCTGACAGAATTCACCATCAATACCAATCTCTTTCCTTCATCCCAAGGTTTGAAGGGATAATTGATTTCTAGTAAGAAGATATTCTACATATGGAGCACTCATAATTCCTGGTCAAGGCTTGGGTCATCTTGGACAAGGTGAAGGTAGCAAGAGGTCTGATATCTTGAGCTCTGGTCCAGGTGACAAAATATTGGAGCTCAATGTCTAGAACTTGCTTGCCTTTTCAAACTTTCAGGAAGTTTCCATCCAGTCTAGCTAAGTGGTAATTGGGTCCTGTAATTTGTTGATTTTCTTGTCTTCTATCATGGCAGTTCTAGTGACAAGCACATGATTTTCTGGTCAATATCTATGGAAGGCAGAGTTATTGAGGCTATTTTTCTCCTTCCCAGTAAGCAATAGTGGTAATGAAGCTCTATGCACTATCTTTTCTGAGAATAGAGAAAGAAATGGAAAAAAAAAAGGAAAAAAAATTGGGAAATCCTGGAAAAAAGGAACTCCTAAGCCTAAGCCAAAGAGAAACTTGGAAAGTGAGCAGCTAATCTAAGTATCTTGAGAGTTGGCAGAGATATCTCCCAATCATTGGTACATAGCATTGTAGACTTCAGAGGACTACACTGGTAAATCATATCATGCATGGCCACTGGCCACTTTACAAAACAAAACAACAAATATAAAAATAAAAACCAGGCAAACAAAAATTACAGTGTGTTATGATGATATTTAATGAAATACTCAATTTTTATTCATTCAACTTTGTGTACTACACATCTAGGATCTTCTTTTAAGGTAAGGAAGAAGTTTTCCTATTGCCAAAACCATCCTAATTAAGACTGGTAACTCATGAGGCTTTTATTTATATTGCAATTCTCCTTGTACACAGAATTAAATGATACTGTCAAATTCCAATGCTGATGTTTGATGGCTTTTAATATTTTTGTCTATATCAAAAGAATAAATAAATGCAATCAGTATTACCTATTTCTACCTTTCCAGTAAGTATTCCAGTAAAATGATGTGCATGCTGCTGAGCCTCAATAAGTACTCTTCAGAGCTGCTAATAAGTCTGCTCCCCAGTAATAAACCACCTTCAGCTAGAGCATTAGAAAGAATGTTAACACACACAAAGTTCAGGATATAATTCAACAAACCCTTCAACACAGAGTGATAATAAAACCAGGGATTAAAAAAATAATAAACTAAAAGCCTCTAGGAACCACACTCAAAGAAAACCTCTCCGTGTTAAATTTGATAAAAGCCCATCAGCAAGCTGCTACATAACTGGTGATATCAAATATCTTCTTTAAAATATGCATTCTAACAAACAGTTCTTTTTATTCCCTTCATGTTTAGGGAGGCAAATTCAGGTCAATATGCTTAAATCTAATAAAAGGATCATTATTTGTTATGGGGACACTTTACATAAAAATCTGCAAGATAAATACTGGAAGATGGTGGAGTAAAGATACAAACTAACATGGTGCCTTGGTGTTTGGCTATTCCATTTCATCTTCACAACAACTCATGAGGTAGATGCTATTATTATACCCTTTTTATAGGTAAGGAAACTGAGGCTGAGAGAGCAACTTCCAGAGAGAAGGCCTGTATGATTGGGCCACACAAGTGTCTGAAACTGGATTCAAACTTCTGTCTCTGACTCCAAATGTAGCACTTATGAACATCTAACTGCCCCTATAAGAGAGGTATCCTTATAATTACCATGATCCACAACAGTAAATCAATAATTCATCATATATATATATATATATACATATATATATGTATGTATGTATGTATGTATAAATGAAATTTGCAGCGAGAAGACAAAATTATGGTAAATAACTTCATACAGTATAGAGTCACCTAAAACAGTAGTGCAAGGATAAGTGAAGAACTCATGCTTCAACTTTGCCTCTGCCAGCTCTGAACCCCACGCAACCCAGAAAAGTTTTCTTGGAGCTTTAATTGGGGGAACTTCTATTAATTCCCCTTTAGTCAATTTAATACAATCTAATGCAAATATCCTTGTCCCAAGGTCATGCTTTAATAAGGGAGGGAAGAACATCAAACTCACCTAGATCCCCAGATGAACAAGTCTGTTGGCTAGGAGATGCAGAAATAAAAAAGATGATTATTCACATGAATAAAATAAGGGCATACAAATCTGTGGAGTTTTCATGTTACAGGTAAAAGATCAGTCTTTTATTTCTCTTCCTCTACCAAATATCAGTCTGAGACTCTGAAAATACAAAAAGTCTGGAAGTCTAGAAAGGAAAAAATGCTGAGACAATTTTTGGGGAGATATCACACTGGTAATATTTGCTACAAATCTAAGTTATCAAAGGCAAAGGTACAAAAGGCAAGCATGCCAACAGAATTTTGGGGGATGAGTCACGATCCCAGTCAGGAAAAACCAACAGAAAAATTCTTAGAGAGATTGAAAAATGAACAGAGAGTTGAGGAAAGGCTGCAGCAACAAAATGAAATGATACAATATGACTTCAAAAACTTCCAAGAAAATATAAAAGAAGGCAACAAATTCTTGAAGGCCTCCAATAATACTTGATTAGAACCATCCCTGCTTTATAAAGTAGAACAGGAAAAAAATAAAAGATAGAAGTTAGAATGGAAATCAAGGCATAATTTAAACCTTTAGAAAGAGAAATGATTTTGATGAACAATATGAATGCACCTGTATGACCACTATGCAGCACATTGTAGACACTAAACACTTTCTAACTGCAAGACAGAAAACACAACAGAGAATATCTCCAAGATAGCAGAGTTTCAAAAAAATATAATATTAAATGTGAAACTTAAAAACATACGAAAACATAATCCAAAATTAAAAATGCAAGAATACATCTATTCTATACAAATAAATGTACGTGACTTTGAGGATACAATATTCAGAAATATTATGAGAGTATGAGTATTCCCCCCAAAATGATGTGAAGGCAAAAGTCTAAATACCACTATGTAAGAAATAAAACAAGAAAACTGACTACAGGTATTGAAAATTGAGCAAAATACTCATTAATAAAATGAACAGATTACCCAAAGAAATGTGTGGGTCAGAGACCACTGACTCAAATAAACATCAGAGATGTCTCAAGTTAGAAGCAAAGCAGTAAGATTTTATTACGATATAGCAAGAAAGAGCATTTCCTCTCTGGTAAGTAATCAGGAGAGTGAGGCAATTACAGAAGGCAAAAATAGAGATTACACAGCCCTAACCCAGATTCCCCCCCCCACCACAACCACTGGCCTTTTTCTTCCATTGTCTGGGAGGCAGGGTCACAATCTAAACACGACAGTCTACCCTGTGAGTAACCAATAGGCACTATCTTGATGTAGATGTTGATGTGGCAACCCAAAGGAGGGTTGTGTTATGCTGGTATGGCAACCCAAGGGGTGAAGGGGGGGGGGAGGGTTGTGATGGTAACCCAAGGGGAGTTGTGTTATATTGATGTGCCATATGATTTCTGGGAAACTGAAACTTAGGCCTAACCATATACTAAACCCTTTTGTTAAGCACTGAGAAGTCTTCAATAACTTCATTCCATTCAGAAAGAAACATCAACCTTTAATCACCAAGAAACATAGTGCTTAAACTTCAGAATTTCAATGTCAAACAATAGATATTTCAAGCAAATAAAAGAAAACAGTATCACTTCTTGTTTAAAAACAAAAATAGAAATTTGATCTTCCAGAAGTAAAGGCTAACAGTGTGCTCCCCAATATATGGCACCCTTCAAAGCTGAGTCTACTCATAAACAAAAATTTTAGAACTTTCATCAAGAGTTTATTTCAAATTATTCCTCCAAATGAATGCAGAATCCAGAAGTGATAGATTTATATGGCTAATTAATATGAAAATCCTTCCAATTGTGGAATAGAAGAGAGCTAAATAAATAGGGTTAACAAGAAAAGTATCAATAGTGAAATCAACTCTCTCATGCTTCTTGGGCTACAGAAGACTATTATTTAAAAATTCTTAATGATTAACAAAGAGATATATCATCAATGGATAAGGAGATCTAAGGGACTAAGTGATTTTAAAAGGTAAGAATTAGAATGGAAGAAGCAAGAATTTAATAAGAATTTCATGGACTAAAATCTATTTCTTCATAAGAGAATTGCTGCTGGGAGATGGGGGTAGGGGCAGAAGTGGAAGAGATGGCATAGAAGAACCATCAGTCAAAAGCACTTATTTTATTTTTTCTTTTTTATTTTATAACTTATTTATTTTCAGTTTTCAATATTCACTTTCAAAAGATTTTGAATTCCAAATTTTCTCCCCATCTCTCCCCTCCCCCCAGTTCGCATGCACCCTAACTACCCATTCTCCCAATCTGCCCTTCTTTCTATCAACCCTCTTATTCTATCACCCGCCCTTCTATTTTCCTGTAGGGCAAGATAGATTTCTATACCCCTTTCCCTGTACATCTTATTTCTCAGTTGCACGCAAGAGCAATTTTTAGTATTCATTTTTAAACCTTTGAGTTCCACCTTCTCTCTCTTCCTCCTTCTCCACCCATGCTCACTGAAAAATCAAGCCATTTGATATAGTCAATACATGTGTAGCTATGCAAAGCCCTTACATGACAGTAATGTTGCAAAAGACTAACTACATTTCCTGTCCTGCCCTCCATTTATTCCACTCTCTCTCTCTCTTGACCTGTTGCCCCACAATAGTGTTTGCTTCTGATTATCCCTTCCCCCAATCTGCAGTCCCTTTTATTATCCTCCCTCTCCTATTCCCTTCCCCCTAGCCTTCCTGCAAGGTAAAATAGATTTCAATACCCAATCAAGTGTGTGTTATTCCCTCCTCAAGCCAAATCCTATGGGAATAAGGCTGACATTCCCTTTCATCTCCCACCTCTTTTCCTCCATTGTGAAAGTTCTTTCTTCCCTCTTATATGTGAGGTGATTTACTACATTCCACCTTTCCCTTTCTCTTCCCCTCCTTACATTTATCTCAACACAATTTTATTTTTTAGGTATAATCCCTTCACATTCAGCTCACCCTGAATGAGTGTGCCCCACTCCACATATATATATACATACATATGCATAAATACGTATACCTACACATATGCATATATACATATATATACACATCTACATACATATATACACTATATATACACATACATATACATATATACATATACATGTATACACATAGATATGCATATACAAGAGGTACAAATATCTTTTTTTCTCTCAGAACTTTTTTTTAATTGATTTAACTTTTAACATTCATTTTCACAAAATTTTGGGTTCCAAATGTTCTCCCCATTTGTCCCCTCCCCGCACCCCAAACACCGAACATTCTAATTGCCCCTATAACCAATCTGCCCTCTCTTCTATCATCCCTCCCTTCCCTTGTCCCCATCTTCTCTATTGTCCTGTAGGGCCAGATAACTTTCTGTACCCCTTTACCTGTATTTCTTATTTCCTAGTAGCAAGAACAGTACTCGACAGTTGTTCCTATAACTTTCAGTTCCAACTTCTCTTCCTCCCTCCCTCCCCACCCATTCCAGTTGGAAGGCAAGCAATTCAATATAGGCCATATCTGTGTAGTTTTGCAAATGACTTCCATAATAGTCATGTTGTGTAAGACTAACTATATTTCCCTCCATCCTATCCTGCCCTCCATTGCTTCTATTCTCTCTTTGGATCCTGTCCCTCCCCAAGAGTGTTGACTTCAAATTTCTCCCTCCTCCCATTGCCTCCCTTCCATCATCCCCCCCACCCTACTCATCCCCTTCTCCCCCACTTTCCTGTATTGAAAGATGGGTTTTCATACCAAAATGAGTGTGCATTTTATTCCTTCCTTTAGTTGAATGTGGTGAGAGTAAGCTTCATGTTTTTCTCTCACCTCCCTTCTTTTTCCCTCCACTAAAAAGTCTTGCTTCTTTTATGAGAGATAATTTGCAGCATTCCATTTCTCCCTTTCTCCTCCCAACATATTTCTCTCTCACCACTTAATTTCATTTTTTTAAGATATGATCCCATCCTATTCAATTCACTCTGTGCTCTCTGTCTCTCTCTATGTGTGTGTGTGTAATCCCACCCACTGCCCAAATACTGAAAAGTTTCAAGAGTTACAAATATTGTCTTTCCATGTAGGGATGTAAACAGTTCAACTTTAGTAAGTCCCTAATGACTTCTCTTTGCTGTTTACCTTTTCACGCTTCTCTTCATTCTTGTGTTTGAAAGTCAAATTTTCTTTTCAGCTCTGGTCTTTTCATCAAGAATGCTTGAAAGTCCCCAATTTCATTGAAAGACCATTTTTTTCCCCTGAAGTATTATACTCAGTTTTGCTGGGTAGGAGATTCTTGGTTTTAGTCCTAGTTCCTTTGACTTCTGGAATATCATATTCCATGCCCTTCGATCCCTTAATGTAGAAGCTGCTAGATCTTGTGTTATCCTGATTGTGTTTCCACAATACTTGAATTATTTCTTTCTAGCTGCTTACAATATTTTCTCCTTGACCAGGGAACTCTAGAATTTGGCCACAATGTTCCTAGGAGATTCTCTTTTTGGATCTCTTTCAGGCAGTGATTGGTGGATTCCTTGAATACTTATTTTGCCCTCTGGTTCTAGAATCTCAAGGCAGTTTTCCTTGATAATTTCATGAAAGATGATGTCTAGGCTCTTTTTTTGATCATGGCTTTCAGGTAGTCCTATAATTTTCAAATTGTCTCTCCTGGGTCTATTTTCCAGGTCAGTTGTGTGAGATATTTCACATTCTCTTCCATTTTTTCATTCTTAAGGTTTTGTTTTGTGATTTCTTGGTTTCTCATAAAGTCATTAGCCTCCATCTGTTCCATTCTAATTTTGGAAGAACTATTGTCTTCAATGAGCTTTTGAACCTCCTTTTCCATTTGGCTAATTCTGCTTTTTAAAGCATTCTTCTCCTCAATGGCTTTTTGAACCTCTTTTGCCAATTGAGTTAGCCTATTTTTCAAAGTTTTGTTTCCTTCAGCACTTTTTGGGGTCTCCTTTACCAAGGTGTTGACCTGCTTTTCATGCTTTTCTTTCATCTCTCTCATTTCTCTTCCCAGTTTTTCCTCCACCTCTCTTACTTGATTTTCAAAATCCTTTTTGAGCTCTTCCATTCCCTGAGCCCATGGTATATTTATTTTGGATGTTTGGTATACAGAAGCCTTGCCTTCTGTGTCTTTCCCTGATGGTAAACATTGTTCTTCCTCATCTGAAAGGAAGGGAGGGATTGTCTGTTCACCAAGAAAGTAACCTTCTATAGTCTTATTTTTTTCCCCTTTTGTGAGCATTTTCCCAGCCAGTGACTTGACTTTTGAGTTTTCTTTCCACACCCACCACGCCTCCAGATTCGCCCAGCCAGTGCTTGGGGTCTGATATTCCAATGCTGTTTCCCAGCCTCAGGGCTTTAGGTGGGTGCAGGGCTGTTATTCAGTTTGAGATTAAGTTCAGGTGCTTAGATGGGGGCAGGGATGCCTCACAGGGCTCAGTTCCCTCAGGGGGTTTATGAGGAGACCTTCAACAATGGATCTGGGCTCCTGTCTGCTTGGGGAGCACATGTCCGCTGGCACCCCCGCTACTGCCTCCCGTGGGGGCCTGAGTTATGGGCACATCCCACTCCCGTTTCGACCAGCCAAAGAGACCCTCTCACTGACCCTTGTCACCTGTGGGTGGAGGGACCTGCTCTGCTGCTGGAGATTCTGTCCCTGAAGCCTGCTTGGATCTGCTCCTCTCAGTGCTGCTCAGCCAAAGCAGGGCTGGGCTCTGCTCTGGTCCGATGTGCAATGGACCTTTTGCATGAGGTTTTCATGGCTCTCTGGAACAGAAATCTCCCCCACTCCACTGTTCTGTGGCTTCTTCTGCTCCAGAATTTGTTGGGAGTTCTTCTTTATGTATCTTTTATGGGCTGTGGGTTCAGAGCTAGCATATGTGTGTCTTTCTACTCCGCCATCTTGGCTCTACAGATATCATCTTGCCATGGAGAAATATAAACAGTTCAACTTTAATGAGTCCCTTATGGCTTCTCTTTTCTGTTTATATTTTCACGCTTCTCTTGACTCTTGTATTTCAAAGTCAAATTTTCCATTCAGCTCTGCTCTTTTCATCAAGAATGCTTGAAAGACCTCTATTTCACTGAATATTTTTTTTCCCCTGAAGGATTATACTTTTTGTCCTTGTCTTCTACATAATGTTGTCGTTGTTCAGTTGTGTCTGTTTCTTTGTAACCCCATTTAGGGCTTTGTTGCCAAAAATATTAGAGTGTTTTGCCATTTCCTTCTCTATTTCATTTTACAGAAGAAGAAACTGAGGCAAACAGGGTTAAGTGACTTGCCCAGGGTCACACAGCTAGTAAGTGTCTGAGGGCACATTTGAACTCAGAAGGACACGTCTCCCTAACTCTATTCATTCTGCCACCTAGTTGTGATCCTATATAATATGTGTTATAAATCAATGATAGTAGAATAATATCTAATTGCTAAGCTCATTCCCCCACAAAGAATTGTTTCCTGTAAAAAGTACTACTCTGAAGTACTAGCTCAGTGAGACTTCTACTCAGATAAAACATCGTGATTCTCAAAGCTCCACCTATAGCTTCCCTACTCTATGGGAAGGTTTCTGGATCCTTTTCTGCCGTTAGAAATGTAAGCTCCCTACCATTTATATTTTTGATACTGCATTATAGCTTTCATAACATTCACTTTGATTCCTGAACTTATTCCCTCAGTGATCAGCACTATCATCTTCAATCCTATCTCACACCTTTTTAAAGATATAAGAATAGGGAATCTGCCATAACCACTAAGGAAACCACATCATTCTACTTCTTTCATTCTCTAAGATCTCGGGAAGTAAAGCTTATTAGTGAAAGACCTCTCAAAGAATAAGTAAACAAAAAATGACAAAAGGAGATGTGGACATAATCTACAATCCTGTAAAACATAAATGGGAAACAAGATACAAGAAATCATTTATACTCCCTGCCTCAAAGCTCTGTCTTATATGATTTATAAAGAGGGGATAAAGGACAAATAAGATTATTGCAAAAGAATGAGAGACTAGATTACAATATAGTTTAGAAGGAGAAAGAAAAAAGAAAGAAGAAAATGAACACTTTTCAGTAAAGAAAAGCAGAGATAAATAATACTCCATTTTAGAAGACAGATAGGGTAATAAGAAAAAGGATATTGCGGCAAAGCTAAGATGGTGGAGTAAAAGCAGGGACTTACTTGAGCTCTCCTCTAACCCCGAAAAAATACCTGTAAAAAATTACTCTAAACAAATTCCACAGCAGCAGAAGCCACAAAAGGACAGATAAAGTTTTAGCTAAAGACAATCTGGAAGGTTGACAGGAAAGTCCTATTGCACCAGGCTGGGTAAGAAAAACAGTCCAGCATCGCCCACATCAGCAAAAGCAGGGCTGTAGTGTTTTCCTGCCTCCTCAATCCATAACTGCCAAAGACAAATTTGAAGGTCAAGAGTAAAGGTTTCACACCTGGATGAGAGAGAAGATTGGTCTGGACCCAGTCCCAGCCACTGATGCAGGGCAGCAACAGCTGCTTCTGGAACTCCCAGCCTACAGATGGTGTGGGAATTGAGCTTATCAGAGGGGGATTGCAGGTTCTGAGACAGTATTCTCTTCCTTTGGCAATGCTTAGATTTGGGTTGCAGTCCTGGTTGGTGGTGCTGGAGCTAGGAGGAGTGCTGGCATGACAAAGCTTGTGGTAGCAGTGGAAAGGGAATTCCTCTTACAGCTCCAAGTCAGAAAAATGTGCTTGCAGTTGCTCACAGACCAGAGCACAGTGAGGGAGAGGAGTAGACATCTCTCCTTTGATCACACCACTTGGGAAGAACTGAAAATTTACAGATTCCTAGAAATATTTCTGGAAACAGCTGCACAAAGCCCCTGAACTTTGGGGCAGTATCCTCTCAAGAAAGAGCTCAAAGGTAACTGCTTGGGAAAATGAGCAAACAGTGGGGAAAAATCAGACTATAGAATCTTACTTTCTTGGTGACAAGGTATTTACTTCCCTGGTGATAAGGAAGATCAAAACATACAAGCAGAAGAAGACAACAACAAAAGTAAAAGTTCCTATATCCAAAGCCTCCAAGAAAAATATGAATTTGTCTCAGGCCATAGAAGAACTCAAAAGGGATTTTGAAAATCAGGTAAGACAAGTAGAGGAAAAATTGGTTAGAGAAATGAGAGAGATGCAAGAAAATCATGAAAAAATGATTCAACAGCTTACTAAAGGAGACTCAAAAAATGCTGAAGAAAATAACAGCTTTAAAAATAGACTAACCCAAATGGCAAAAGAAGTCCAGAAAACTGATGAGAAGAATGCCTTAAAAAGCAGAATTTGCCAAATGGAAAAGGAGTTCAAAAGTTCACTGAGGAAAATAATCCTTAAAAATTAGAATGGAGCAAATGGAAGCTAATGACTTTATGAAAAGCATGCATAACCTATATCAAATTGCTTGCCATCTCAATGAGCAGGGATGTGGAAGGGGGAAGGGAGAGAATGTGGAACTAAAAGTTTTAAAAAAGAAAGTTAAAAATTGAAAATAAGATATTTTTATATTTATTTTTATATATATTTTTATATTTATTATAAGATAAGATAAGGCAGTTGGGTGTAGAAATCTATCTTGCTCTACAGGAAAATAGAAGGGAAAGGGATAAGAAAGGGGGTGGGTGATGATAGAAGGGAGGATAGTTTAGAGGAAGGGGTAATCAGAGTGTATGCTGTCTTGGGTTTGGGGGAGGGGAGAGACAGGGGAGAAAATTGGGAATTCAAAATCTTGTGGAAGTGAATGTTGAATGCTAAAAATAAACAAATTAATAATAAAAAAGAAAAAGGATAATTATGAACTAAACTCAACTGGACCCAGAATTATAGAACCAGAGAGGAATATTACTAAATTTCAGAAGATGGATGGGGGTATAAGAAAAAGGATATTGGAAAGGAGCCAAGATGGCACAGTAAAAGCAGTGACTTGCTTTCAGCTCTCCTCCAAACTCCCCCAAATACCTGTAAAAATGACTGTAAACAAATTCTAGAGCAGCCGAAACCACAAAATGACAGACTGAAACAAATTTCCAGCCCAAGACAATCTAGAAGGTTGACAAGAAATATCTATTGCATAGAAAGGAAAAGAAGGTATTACTTTCCTAAGAAGATAAATCAATTTCAACTGTGTGCTGAAATTAACATCAATGATTTGGTAATTCTGAAAACCCTAACTAAAACAATATGATTTTGTTTTCACCATTGCTGTGAAATATTATCTTTTGGTTTTACAATCTCTATAAAATACATATTGGTGTGTGTTTGAGGAAAAAGGGTTTTTTTTATTTAGCAAGAAAAACTGCTGGTTAGAATCTCTGAGCACAATTCTTGTAGGGTAGTTCTACTAAAATGTGCTTCAGAAATACGTATTTATTAATTTATTCCACATGATTGATAGATTAGGGAACATTTTCAGCATTACACAAACTTGGAGTTTGCCTCGGCTCAAAATCGTCCACAAGAAACAATAAAAATGCATAAAACTACACCATTTAAGAATAACTGGCAAGCTGCAATTCTTCTAACACCCACTTCCACAAGCAAACATCAGTTCTTTTTCACAGTAACGTGCCATATTATTGTATATATTCTGGTGTGGTCGGAGTTGTGACCAGAGAAGCATGCTCCAATCATCCTTGCCCTCAACCCCATCCCTAAATTAAGCCAAATCAATTTATTCATGTAGTATAGGGCTCAGGCTGAGCAGCAGACTAAAACCTCAGAATGGCTACCATTTACTGTGGTATTTCTTTATTTGTTAACTATTTAACATGTACCATTTAACTGTGCTACCATTTTTATTGGTTCCTATCTTTTTTTTTTTCATTTTGGGGAAGAAATATATGAATATAGCATAACTCAACAATAAAGTCTGACCTATTTGGCTAAAACATAAATTTTTTTTTCTTCCAAACCTACCAGACCAAATCTCTTCTATATTGTTGCATATGAATGTTCTTATATGATGTAACAAGAGTTTATAGTTCATAACCTCCATGAATAGTCTAGGTAGGGTGGTCATACTTCTCTCTCTCTACCTGCCACTAGCTAGTTTGCCTTATTCTTGTCCAGGTTCTGAGGTAATAATTCTCTATGTTTTGATATTTTCACATTAATTACTAAAATTTTCACATCTTTCTCATTAAGAAACAATTAGTCTCCACTCCAGTTCATTAATTTGGTAAGATAAACTTTTTCCCATAAATGTTTGCACCTCTCCCCTTCTCCCTGACTTTGTTTCCTTATCCCCTCTCACCCTCCCTTTTTCCTTCCATTCTCTCTCTCCCTCAACTCCTTCTCCAACTTCCTAATCTCTTAGGTCAGCTACCCTATTTGTTAGCAAAATAAGAAAAAAGTAAAAGAAATATAAATACTGATTTATAATATAAGGTCATAATCAAAATCATCTTTAACCATCACTATAGTTGCTGACTTCTCAATTCTGGAAGTACAATCCAATAATTCAGAATACCAATTAAAATCTTTTCTCAACATTTTTTCTTTATATTTCTTCACATCTTTGATAAAGGTTAGACTCAGCTCCCTCAGGAATTAAGTTCTGATAGTCCTGTCTTCTTCAGCTATCGTTGTTAACAGTCAATTAAGAATGACAGTTAAACTCTTCATTACTGCTTCAGAGAATGTGAGTTTAACTGTCATAGTTTGCCTCTCAAAGAAGCAATATTAGTATAGACACTATGCAGGAGATACCATTGAAGGCACTGTTAAAATGACAAAATACAAGATACAACAACTGGGAACTGACGATCTACTGGACAGATAAAATGGAATGTAAAACAAATTAAAAAATAAGCCAATGCCCCATGAGTGGCAGATTATATATAAGTGCTACAAGAAGTCAAAGGAAGAAGAAATAAGTTGAAAGTGAAGGCTTCACAAAAGAGAAGAGGCCTGAGACTTGAAGGTTAGATAGAGTTCAGAGGGAAAGACTATGTCCCTAGATAGGAACAAAAGTGTGAACTATAATATCAAATGAAGACAGATTTAGATGTGGGAAGGACTTTATTTCTCAGTTCTCATTTTGTAGATGAGATTACCAGTGTTCAAAGAGGTTAAGTGACTTGTCCAACATCATGCATAATAAACTAAGTGGTATTCTGACTCCATATCCCCTACACCCAAACAAAGAAATCAGGGCATTCTAAAGTCAAATATCTTTTAGTGAGGGGTTGTTACAGAGAAGGAGTAGGAGATAAACTAGAAAAGTGAATTGAATTAATTAATAATGATAACAATACCTGGTCTAATGACCTTGAAGTTAAAAATAAAATTTTAAAAATGTATCCCTTTTTTATTTAATCTTATTGGATTGGGTCAAATATTCTAATCAAGATCTTTTCGGATACTGTCACTTTGTGTTTTAGCTATTTATTCCAACTTTTAACATCTCCAACTTGCTTAACTGGACCATCTATGTCTTCATCCAAGTCAGTAGTTAAAAATAAAATATATTTAATAGCATAGATTCAAAGGTACACTGACATGCTTCCCTAGAGGACTTCCAACTTGCTTTTGAGACATTAATGACAAATCTTTGAATCTAGTCATTCAACTAATGCTTAATTCACCTAAATATACTTATCAGACAGAATATATCTCTCTATTTTGTCTCCCCAATGGTGAAAGATTATCAAAAGTTCCTCCAAAATACAGTATGTTGAAAACACTTTTTTCCCATTATATTATACTGCCTTCAAAAGTTTTATTTAATGACATAGCTACCATGCATTGTTGATTGTGTGGGTTACAAAACCCACATAATTTTATGTTCTAGATACTCTTTTTCAAGTGGAGGCATCCAGTTTAATCAAGAGTTTTATGACTAAAATCTTGTGGTGACTGAATATTTTATTCTGGATAGAGTGGAGGGTAGGAAGGATAATAGATAACATTCTTTTAAGTTCCATTTCATAGTTCTAAGAAAGATCAGATGAATAAACATAAAGCCAAAATGTGTAGAAATAAATTCTGATTAAAAATAACCCTAGTGATGTTTCAGAAGAAGAAATCAAAACTGTCAATAATGAAATGAAAAAATGCTTTAAATCACTACTGGTTACAGAAATGCAAATTGAAACAACTCTGAGGTTCTGTCCCACACCTATCACACTGGCTAAAAAACACAAAAGAAAAATGACAAATACTGGAGGGGATGTAGAAAAATAGGAAGAGTAGTACACTATTGGTGGAGTTGTGAACTATATCAATCATTGTGAAGAACAATTTGGAACTATACCCAAAGGGCTATAAAACTGTGTATACCCATTGACTCAGCAATACCTTTACTACTTCTGTATCCCAAAGAGATCAAAGGGAAAAGGACCTATTTGTACAAAAATTGAGGGGATGTCCATCAATTGGGGAGTGGCTGAACAAATTGTGGTATATGACTGCGATGGAATACTATTTTGCTATTAGAAATGATGAGTAGGATACTTTCAGATAAACCTAGGAGGAATATGAACAGATTTAAAGTGAAGCGAGCAGAATCAGGAAAAAATTGTACACATTAACAACAATATTGTAAGGAGGACCAATTATGAAAGATTTAGCTACTCTGATTAAGACAACGATCCAAGGCAGTTCCAAATGACACACAATGAAAAATGCTATCAATCTCCAAAGAGAGATGTGATGAAGTGACATTGAGTACTGAAGCATTCTTTTTTTTTCACTTTGTGCTTCTTATTTGGATTTTTTTTTAATTTTTGCAACTAATATGTAAATATGTTTTGCATGACTTCACATGTATAATTGATATCATATTACTTACCTTCTCAATGGGTTGTGGAATGAGATAGAGAATTAGGAACTAAATTTTTAAAAATGAATGTTAAAATTAAGTTTTTAAAAGCAACATTTTAATTTGGAATCCATTCTCCCTAAGGATGGAAGTGATAGAAGGGAATGTGCTCCAGTTCTGGTTGATATTTTTGTACAATGTATTTTCTACAATGAATGTTTTGGTTTTCATACTTTTCCTATATATTTCAATGAATGTTCTTTTGGATAAGATAATGATGTTTCTTGAATAATGATGCTATTGAGATATCAATGGATGAAATGATACTGAGGTGAAAGTAAGCAAATGATATTGGGGCAGTAATTCCTGATGTTAGATACTAAAAAGGAAACATCTGAATGGGGTCTTAAAGCAAAATCATTAGAAGAACTCTGCAGACATCCTTAGAATTCTGAGGGGAGAATTAGTCAGCCTCATTCTGGGGACTTCACAACTACTATTTCTACGGATTAGGTGACTAAGTAAGTAATTTTTGCTACACAAGTAATTGAAAAAGGTAGTCCACTGACAATGTCTTCCACAGCAAGCCAGATTTCTTCAAGCTCATCATAGCTAAACTTCTTGAAAAGACTCTAAATACCTAAGGAGTTCTTTCCTTGCCTACTCTCTCCTCATCCACTTAAAATAAGGCCTCCTCTTCCACCATTCTTACTAAAACTTCTCTCTGAATGATCACTAATCAACCAATCGAAGGGTGCTTCAAAGATTTTTATTCTCCTTGACATGCTACTTTTGACACAAGTTGCCCATTATTTCATAATCTCTCCTCTTTTTATTTCAGCAATGCTACCTTCTCTTGGTTCACCTCCCAAGATGCTTAATAAATGCTTATTGAATGAATATATTGGTTGAACATCATAACTTTTAATTTCCATGAAGTGGGGACGAAGATGGTGAGGAAAGATTAATGACCTCTGCCCTTACTTCTCTACCTCTAAGGTGAAGAGCAAATTATAGGATGAAGAATAATCCTGGATAAATGGTGGAATTAATGCATTGAACAACTTCAGGATCTTTACTCGATTTTGCTTCATCATCTTAAACTTTTTTCCCACAATCTCTAACAATATTTGTTTTTTGAACAATAAGATTGAGAAAGTGACCTGAGATTTTCTACTCCTATCAAACGTGGAGTATGAGAATAGCTTTTTGTTTGATTAAGAGTTGGGAGGAGCAAGGAAAGATGAATATATATTCCTCACATTCCAAATTATGATGAGGGATGCATTTTCTTAGAAGAAACTATAGTATGAGTAGTACTTAAGTCAGCCTGAAATGGTATTATATCATCATTATCATCATCATTACATTTCAGGCAAATACGTAGGCAAAAAGGCCTATTCCCCCTTCTTGTTTTCCAACTGAATGATTTTTCTGGAAGGGATAGGAGGAAGTGTAGCATCTCTACCTGCCTTTTTCACTTTAAAAGCTTCTGGTAAATAATAGGAATTGGGGGTGGAGCCAAGATGGTGGAGTAGAAAGACAGACATACACTTAGCTCCGAACCCACAACCCACAGAACGGCTAGAGGGGACCAACTCACGGTGAATTCTGCACCCAGAGGCCACAGAATATGGGAGCGAGGGAGATTTCTGTTCCGGAGGGCAGCCGTGCAGCGGCTGCAACACCGTGAGGAAAAGATCTGAGCGGGCTCCGGGGACAGGATCTCCAGCGGCCACGTGGGTCTCTCCACCCACAGAGGGACCTGCAAACCTCTCGCAAAAGGTCCATCACGCTGCAGATGCGGAGCCCAGCCCAGACTTGTGGCGGCCGCGGCTCCGAGAGGTACAGATCCGAGCAGGCTTCAGAGACGGGATCTCCAGCGGCCGCACAAGCCCCTCCACCCACAGGTAACAGGGGTCGGTGAGAGAGTCTCTTTGGCGGGTTGAGAGGGGAGTGGGGTGCCCCCATGGCTCGGGCCCCCCCGGAAGATAGAAGCTGAGAGGCGGCTGAAGACAGGGGCTCCCCAAGCGGGAGGGAGCCTGGATCCATTGTGGAAGGTCTGTACATAAACCCCCTGAGGGAACTGAGCCTGAGAGGCGTCCCTGCCTGATCTGACCACCTGAACTTAATTCTCACACTGAATAGCAGCCCTGCCCCCGCCAAAAGCCCTAATGCGGGAAGCAGCATTTGAATCTCAGTCCCCAAACGCTGGTTGGGAGGATCAGGAGGTGAGGTGGGTGTGAGGAGAATATTCAGAGGTAAAGTCACTGGCTGGGGAGAATGCCCAGAAAAGGGAAAAGAAATAAAACTATTGAAAGGTACTTTCTTGGAGAACAGACATTTCCTCCCTTCCTTTCTGATGAGGAAGAACAATGCTTACCATCAGACAAAGACACAGAAATCAAGGCTTCTGTGTCCCAACCCACCCAATGGGCTCAGGCCATGGAAGAGCTCAAAAAGAATTTTGAAAATCAAGTTAGAGAGGTGGAGGAAAAACTGGGAAGGGAAATGAGAGGGATGAAAGAGAAGCATGAAAAGCAGATCAGCTCCCTGCTAAAGGAGAACCAAAAAAATGTTGAAGAAATTAACACCTTGAAAAGTAGCCTAACTCAATTGGCAAAAGAGGTTCAAAAAGCCAATGAGGAGAAGAATGCTTTCAAAAGCAGAATGAGCCAAATGGAAAAGGAGATTCAAAAGCTCACTGAAGAAAATAGTTCTTTCAAAACTAGAATGGCACAGATGGACGCTCAGGACTTTGTGAGAAAGCAAAATATCACAGAACGTAGCGAGAAGATTGGAAAAATGGAAGATAATATGAAATATCTTATTGGAAAAACAACTGACCTGGAAAATAGATTCAGGAGAGACAATGTAAAAATTCTGGGACTACCTGAAAACCATGATCAAAAGAAGAGCCTAGACATCATCTTCCATGAAATTATCAAGGAAAACTGCCCTGAGATTCTAGAACCAGAGGGCAAAATAAATATTCAAGGAATCCACAGAACACCGCCTTAAAGAGATCCAAAAAGAGAAACTCCTAGGAACATTGTGGCCAAATTCCAGAATTCCCAGGTGAAAGAGAAAATATTGCAAGCAGCTAGAAAGAAACAATTCAATTATTGTGGAAATACAATCAGGATAACACAAGATCTAGCACCCTCTACATTAAGGGATCGAAGGGAATGGAATAGGATATTCCAGAAGTCAAAGGAACTAGGACTAAAACCAAGAGTCACCTACCCAGCAAAACTGAGTATAATACTTCAGGAGAAAAAATGGTCTTTCAATGAAATAGAGGATTTTCAAATTTTCTTGATGAAAAGACCAGAGCTGAAAAGAAAATTTGACTTTCTAACACAAGAATGAAGAGAACCATGAAAAGGTGAACAGCAAAGAGAAGTCATAAGGGACTCACTAAAGTTGAACTGTATACATTCCTACATGGAAAGACAATATTTGTAACTCTTGAAACATTTCAGTATCTGGGTACTGGGTGGGAGTACACACACACACACATGCACACACGCATACATACATAGAGACAGAGTGCATAGAGTGAATTGAAGAGGATGGGATCATATCTTAAAAAAAATGAAATCAAGCAGTGAGAGAAATATTGGGAGGAGAAAGTGAGAAACTGAATGGGGCAAATTATCTCTCATAAAAGAGGCAAGCAAAAGACTTATTAGTGGAGGGATAAAGAGGGGAGGTGAGAGAAAAACATGATGTCTACTCTCATCACATTCCACTAAAGGAAAGAATAAAATGCACACTCATTTTGATAGGAAAACCTATCTCATTATAGAGGAGAGTGGGGGACAGGGGCACAAGCAGGGTGGGGGGGAGGATAGAGGGGAGGGCATGGGGAGGAGAATGCAATCCGAGGTCGACACTCATGGGGAGGGAAAGGATCATAAGAGAATAGAAGTAATGGGGGACAGGATAGGATGGCGGGAAATATAGTTAGTCCTATACAACACAACTAGTATGGAAATCATTTGCAAAACTACACAGATTTGGCCTATATTGAATTGCTTGTCTTCCAAAGGGAAGGGGTGGAGAGGGAGGGAGGTAAAGAAGTTGGAACTCAAAGTGTTAGGATCAACTGTAATGTTCTTACCTCTAGGAAATAAGAAATACAGGTTAAGGGGTAAAGAAAGCTATCTGGCCCTACAGGACAAAAGAGAAGATGGAGACAAGGGCAGATAGGGAGGATAGAAGAGAGAGTAGATTGGTCACAGGGGCAATTAGAATGCTTGGGTTTGGGGGGGGAGGGATAAAAGGGGAGAAAATTTATAACCCAAAATTTTGTGAAAATAAATGTTAAAAGTTAAATTTAAAAAAAAAGTAAATAATAGGAATTATAGCCTAGGGTCACGTGAATAAGCATAAAGAGTTATCTAAAGATTCTTAAAGGAATAGCTTAAGAGCTATTTCAAGTGAAATTTGGGTGTTTATTGGTTTCTTAACAAGTAAGGGTACCCCTATGTCAGGGGATCTCCTTAAGTGGCATCAGAGGAAGAAAATACATAAATATTTATAATCAGCCTATTTTTCTGTAGTTGTTGCCAGGAACTCTCTTGGAGCTTTGAAAAAAACATCCTAATGCCCAAGGCAAACTTTTGTGAGTCCAGAAGTCAATGGAAATAGTGGCAAAGGGGAATGGAGTTACTGTCTTTATCATTGGGTTGGGAAGAGAAGTAGTTCCTCTTCTAGACAGAAAAAACTGTGAAGATTGTCTCTAATTACCCACAAGACTGACTGTACCACAGTCAGTGAGCCCATTATTAAGCATTTATTAAACGTCTAATATTTGCTAGGCATTGTTCTAAATTTTGGGGATATATAATAACAATAATAAATAAAGCCCAGTCCTCAAGGAACTCACAATCTAATGGAGGAGACAAGTAAACAAATATGTACAATCTTTACATAGGACAAATATGGAATATTTCAGAGAGAGAAGGCACCATATTTAAAGTAGATTTAAAAAGACTTATTGTAGAAGGTGATATTATAGCTGGGACTAGAAAGAAACTAAGGAAGACAGAAGAAAAAGATGAGAAAGTAGAGCATTCTAAGCATGAGAGAAGGCCATAGAAAAAGCTCTGAAAGATGGAATGTCTGGTTCATGAAGCAGAAAGGGGGCCAGTCAGTGTCACTGGTGGGGTATGGTGAGGGGTAAGCTGTAATAAGACTGGGAATGTATTAAGGGGAGGGGAGGTTATGGAGGGCTCTAAATGCCAAACAGAGGATTTTTTTCATATTGGAGGAACATCTTAGTCATATTAAACTCAAAATATCTAAAAATGAACTCATCTTTCCTCCCAAATCCTCCCCATCCCTAACTTCCTTAGTATTGTACATTGTCCTTACAGGCACTCAAGCAAGGTGTTATCCTTGATTCTTCAGTCTCTCTCTTTATATCCAACCAGTTGTAAAGTCCTGTGTTTCTACATTCTTAATATCTCTTGTATAAGCCCTTTCTATCCTTTAATAATGCAACTACCCTAGTCCAGACCCTTTTTTACCTCAGGCTTGGATCATTAAAATGGCCTGTTGCTTCATCTACCTGTCAAAATATCTCTCCGCTGGTTCATCCTGCACCCAGTGTTCAAATTAATCTTACCAAAGTAGATCTTGACCATATCACTCTGCTATCCAGCTGCTATCCAGCGAACTTAAGTGTCTCCCTATTGCTTTCAGGATCAAATATAAAATCATCTGGCTTTTACAATACTGGTTTTTTAAAAATTCTTCGTAATCAGACCCCTTTCTACATTTCCAGTATTCTTACACCTTACTCTCCTTCACTTACTTTATGAGCCAGTGACACTGGCCTCCATGTGATTCCTTTCAGAAGGCACTCTAGCATTTTTTACTGGCTGTCCAGTCTCCTTCCTTATCTCTGCCTCCCAGCTTCTCCGGCTTGCTTAAAGTCTTAAGCTAAAGTCCCAACTTCATCAAGAAACCTTTTCTGGTCCTCTCTGCTTTTGCTGTGAGGCTATTCCCAATTTTGCCTGCATATATCTTGCTTTTAAATAGTTTTTTGAATATTGTCTACCCACATCGGACTGTGAGTTCCTTGGGAATTGGGGCTGTTTTGTTTTGTTGAAGTTTTTTGTTGTTGTTGTTAATTTTTTATTCCCTTTATTAAACACAGCAGATAATTAATAAATCCTGATTACCTGCTAAAAGCAGCAATTTAATGACCAAAAATAAGTGTCATCAAAGGGTTTCAGCCTGGTCTGGAAACAAAACTGGGTGCTACCAGTTAAGGATACATTAGAACCCAGGACAAAGCAGAAGCTGGGTGGAATGTAGCATCTGAGACACCTAATGAGGTCAATTTGAAACTTCAGGAGGAGCCAAGTCAAGGGAAGACAAGACAAAACAATAACCATTAACATTAGAAGTGACTAAAGACCTATATAAATCTTTGGGTAAAGGTGTTCCTTCAGAGTGTGTACGTCTTTGTATACATCTAAGGATTCTGCCACTTTCTTTCACCCTTTGTATAGCTTTCCTTCTTTCATTTTATGATGAATTTGCAGGGGAGTTAAGTATGAACATAGGGTGGAGATGTCTCACAGGGATTTTCCAATATTTTCTGGGGTTGAGTCAGAAAAACAAAAGTTGAGTGACTTGCCCAGGGACACACAACCGAGTGTCTGAGGCCAGACTGGAACTGGAGAAGATGAGTCTTGTGGCCTGCAGGTCCACGCCAGCCTGCGCGGGGCACCCAGCTTCTCTGCCTTTGACAGGATGCCTAATCAGCCTGCCTCTACTATGTGTTTTGTTTTTCAAAGGTTTCTTTCCTTTCTTTTTTTTTTTTTGTATTTGGTTTATCCCGAGTATTTGCAACTTAGTTGCAAGCACTCGTCTGGGTGGTTTCCTGCCATGCCAAGGCTTCGCTCCCTTGGCGGACTGGTTTAACCAATCCTTCCAGGGCAGCCGCCTTCTCCAGCAGCAGCCCTGCCAGGGATCATCAGGCAACTCCGGGTGGGTACTGCCCGGGAACGGGTCCCCAAACTTGCCTACGGCCCAAGGGGGTAGCCGCCCCACACGAGAGGGGACACGCCTTAGACCGTGCAAACTCTCGGCCTCCCTTGGACAAAAGCCAGAAGCCGAGGCCGCCGCCACCTCTTCCTCCGTCGTCCGGGCGGCGGCGGCAGCCGCAGCCGCTGCTTTTTCCCGGGTGTCCAGCGGCTGCACGCGCAGGGCTGGCGGGCGAGGCAGTCGGGGACTAGACCGATGTGGCGCATGCGTGGTGCCGCCGCCAGGCGTTGGGGCTGCGGCGGCGACGGCAGCGATGGCGGTGGCGGGGGTAGCTGCGGCCCCGGACAGGAGCGCTTGGGCCGGGTGTACGGAGGGGCCGGCGGTGGCGGCTGCTGCTGCCGTGGCGGTTGGAGAGGCCGCGCGGGCGGCGCCCGGCAGCAGCTGGAGGAGCGGTTCGCGGACCTGGCCGCGAGCCATCAGGAGGCGATTCGCGCGCGCGATGAACGGGACCGGCAGAACGCACGGCTGCGCGAGGAGAACGGGCGCCTGAGGCTCGAGAACCGGCGGCTGAAGCGCGAGAACCGCAGCCTCTTCCGGCAGGCGCTGCAGCTGCAGGACGAAGAGCAGCCCCGGGAGCCCTTGCGGGCAGCCCCTGCCGCGGCGGGGGGAGGGGAGCGCGGCGCGCCCGAGGTGCAGGAGGAAAAAGGAGGCGCCCATGGAGCCCGCGGCCACGCCCGGGGCATTGTGGGGGACCGGAGAGAGCCGAGAGCTGGGGAAGGCCTGGAGGAGCCTGGGAGCCCCCGGGCCCTGAGGGCCCGCCTCGAGAGGCTGGAGGCCATGTACCGCCGGGCCCTGCTGCAGCTACACCAGGAACAGCAGTGGCAGCAGCGGCAGCAGCGTCGGGCCCAGGCCCAGAAGGCGGAGGAGGAGGAAGAACGGCGGCTTCAGCTGGAGATCGGAGCTCCAGATCCCGCACCTCTCCTCTAGTTACACTGCCGGAGAGAGCAAGAGGCGGGGCCGCCTTTCTGACTGGAGTGGAGCGGGGAGTCCTGTCCCCGCCCCCAGGCTCCGCACACTTGTCTGGGCCTCGGCGCAAGGACCCTCGGACGAGTCCTTCGTCTGCCCACCCCCTCCTCCCCCTGGCTTTCTGCACAGGTCTGTCGTAGTGAGATGGACCAAGGCCTGGAGGCCTGTGCAGGAGCCACACAGTCAGGGACACAGAGGCTGGAGACGGGCCCTGTGCATGTAGGTGAAGTTATTCAGAAAACAACCAAACAAACCAAGCTGTGCCTCCTGAGGACTGAACAGTCTTCTCCTTCCACCCCTCTAGGTCTAGTTTTGTGGAGGGCTTCAGTCTTGCCTTGTTTTGGCTCTTTGCGACTTGAAGTAACCACTTCTTTGAGTTGGTTAACCTGGTCATTGACATCTTCTTTCTAAAAGGCCCAGGTTGAATGTAGGCAAGGTTTAAATATGTGTTTTAAACTTAAAGCTTTGTTTTCTTTAAAAACTTATTTTCATGGAAAGTAATCCATTCTTGCCTTATCTTTTGGTTCCAGCCTTATTTCTGCTAGGTACTGATTTATTTACCCTGACCATTTAAGCATTTTTGCCTATGGGGCATTCGAATAAAACAAGTTAAAGAAAATAAAATTTTGGTACACTAATAAAGGTTTTTGGAACTGTTACTTTTTGATTGTATTTTGTAGCACTTTATTTTAGATGTAAAGTATTTTTTGGTCAAAATAAGTTTGTTTTAAGAAATGGTATTGAAAGTTAAGCAGTTTTTATAACATTCCTATTTTAGCAGCAGAGTGTAGTTTATTTTTACTATTATTCAAGAATTTTGGAATTTTTGAACTAGATGTCATAAACTGACCAAAAAGCATAATTGAACAGTTAGAATAGTGAGGTGGATGGTGTATTTTTGAGAAGCTACATACAAGTAAATCACTTAGGGAGAATAAGTACAGTTACTGCATCTCAAAGTTCATGAGCATACATGTTGTACATAATGGTTGTGTTACATAGTTAAGTACGAGTCCATGACTACTTTTTTTAAAATCACCTTTCCTTTCCGATCAAATATTAAAAAGAAATTAAGAGGATAGAAACAAGAATGATTTCCATACTTCTGCTTCAGTTTTCATAAGAATCAAACGAACAAATTTTGCCATATATGGCATAAAAAAAAAAAACTAATTTGAGGAAAGAACTCTAGATTTGGTGTTAAAAAACTTGACTTGGAATTGAGACTACCTGTTTAATCCTGGGGAAAGCCAGTCTTTCTGGGCCTCAGTTTTCTCACTTATAAAATTAGGGAGTTGGCCTAAATGATTTTCCGAGAAGTTATAAATCACACTTATATACTCATGATAAGGACATCTTGAAGACTTGTAGAAAGAAATATTGGGAAAAAAGACTGAAATTGCTTTTCAGGTTATTATAAATTCATACTTGATGACTGTTCTAGATCTTATATGTCTTTTCATACAACCAATATCTTCTACCCAGGGACTCATGAATATTACTTCTATTAATGCAATTGTGAGGTTGATTCCAAATTGTATCATTACTTTTGTAGAGGTGGAGAAATGTATTCAATAGCTCATTTAAGGTCAAAGTTCATGTTAAACTGGACATATGGAAATATAACAAAAGACCAATAATTCCAGAAAAAATATGCAAATATTGATATCTCCAAAATATTTTTTATATATACGTAATAGTGATTACTAGCTGCAAACCTACCTGATGAAAAAATTGTTTTGTAAAATGTGGCCAAAAAATTTTATGAAGGCTTCCAAGCATGATTTATGAAAAGCATTTTAAAAATGCTTACTAAAAGCAATTTTTTCCAGACAACATGTATTTAAACTTTTAAGTTTGCTAAAATGTACCAAATATGGTAGTGTTTTTTTTTGTAAAAAAAAAAATGCTATTATTAAAGTAGTTATGTGAAATAGATATTATAAGGGCATGAAGTGTTTGTGAGTTTGAGTTACGGCAGTAGATATGTAGCATCTAAAGTGGAAAGCTAGGTAATACATAATTGTAGGTTATGACACATTTTAATGCTTCTAAATTTTATCAGTTTACACAAACTTTAGACATCGAATGGAAATAAAGGCTATTATTAAAAACGGTTAACATGTGTGAAACATAAAACAATACAATTGGTAAGATTGATTAACAGCATTATCTAACTTCCATGCCTGATCCCACTGATTACTGAGTATTTTAACCTGCCCTCTTTTTGACCTAGGCAGGTTAGGGTCTCCTTAGAAAGTTTGGTACCCACCTCCTGCCACCCCCAACCCCAGCTTCTGGCTTAGTAATGAAAGTTAACTAGTTTAGTGTACTGCACCTCAGAACTCCTGAACTCAAGTCATCTATCTATCTCAACCTTCCTTATAATGGGGATTACAGAGTGTGTTCCTGTTCTTTTCAGAACATTGTGAGATTGCCAGGTAGATCACTGATGCTTAATAATAATATTTTATGTCACTAGTTAAGTAGTTAACAGTAGTTAAGTAGTACTCATGGACAAATTTGCAAACAAATTTTGGTCCATTATTTTCTAGGATATACTTGAAAGCTTATTATCCTTACTTAAATATTATAAGACATTTCTCAGCTAATTGCCTACAATTACTTGCCATTATACTGTCCTCATGAAATAATAATACAAACTACAAGAAAGTTTTGGGTTCTTTTCCCTCTTTCTGATGGCATGTAAAAATAGAAATTTTGCTTCCAGCTGACAACAGTGCTCGCTTCTCATTAGAGATTCTCATGGATAATTTGGCAGGCAGATATTGGCAAATCTTGAAAAGTGATACAATTAAAAATCAGCTTTGTAACTTCATTTTTTCTCCTTAAAAAAATCTTTATGCCTCATACATCAAGTGTACAAATGAAAGAAAGCGTTTGTATTTTATCCACCTGTGACTTTGCTCTGGCTCATTGTACTCACATAGCATGAGCATTTTATTACTATCATGAATGGTGTGACAGAGGAGTTGAGCAAGAGAATAAATAAAATGGAGAAACTATATTTCCACTCCAGTTATTTTTAGTTTTCACAGTCTGGTGTTTATTTGATGTGAATTTTGGGATATTCATATGTACATATTCAAATGTGAGCATAAAAAGTATTCTAAAGTAAACTATAATGTTCAGATAATGCCCTTGCTTCTTATCATTGAGCAAACACTCAATAATTAACTGCATATTATGTATATAGAAGTGCTCAAAAAATATTTTAAGTGCTTTTTAAATCCAATTGGAATGCTTAAGCATAGTGGAAAGAGTACAGTATTTGATGTCAAAGATCCCTGCATCTAATACTACTCATGTAACTTTGGGCAAATCGTTTAACTTCTCTCAGCCTTGAAATTCAGGTTGAAGAGGCTTTCTTACCAAGAAGAAATTCAATTATCATTCTAAGAAAATTGAATATGGGTTCTTGAAGGTATCCTTGACTTCATTTTTGCAACTTACCATTGCATATATTTGGCTTTGATTCATTTTCTTTTAAATTCTAGTGAATCTGTGAAAAACTTTAAGGATAATTTTACATGTTTGGAAAAGAAATACTTTGCATATGGAAAATATTTTCTTAGGCCACAATTTTTGAATTCCAAATTGTTCTTTTGAATGAAAACAAAACAACTTAGATTCAGTAAATGTTCAGTATCTAATCAGACTTCTTTTTTCCAACTCCTCTTTTCAACAACAATTATGTTTTCAATAGATATGCATAGGCATAACTGTTAAATTGAGATGAAAATATAGTAGGGGAAAAATGGCTGTGCAATCAGCTTAGTGTTGATACAACATTTTTTTTTAATTTTATTCCTCTTTTGAAACAATTTAAATCATCAAAAGTTTCTCTATAAAGAAATCTTTGTGCCATGCTCACCTTGTTGGATATCTAATGGCACAAGAGTTCTTAAATTGTTCCTGAACTAAAAACCGGCTTAATTTGTAACAGTTTACTTGAGCCTTCTTTCATTGAAAAACTTTTTTTTCTTTTTAGGTTTTTAATTATAGTTTTCACCATTTTGTTGATAACTATTTTTGTAACTATGCCCATTTTTTGTGATTTGATAACTTTATCTCATTTTTTGACTTAGTTCAAGATTATATTTATGCTTAAAATTTGGTCGTTTTTTCATTAAAGGGCATGCTATTGATTGTATGACTTTAAAAAAAAGATGGCTTTCCTAAATAAAATAATACCGAATAATAATATAAGAACTGAAAATTGTCTTAACTCCATTAATGTCTTTTTTGTATTTTATTTATTTTTTATTTGTATTTGTATTTTTTCTTAGTATTCCTTTATAAATTGCTGAAAATAACATAGTGGGGGAAAAAGAGCAGAAAGGATAGACACACAGAGAAATAACAGTAACAGAACCACAGTTTCTTCTGTCAGAAAGGGAGAGAAGGGAGAAGTTATGAGATGATGTAAGTTATAAGATTCTGAGATAAAACACTATTATGGCAGTGGAGTTTTTATGAAATTTTAAGATTATAGTACTATTTTAATTATCCTACAAAAGTAAAATTTTAAACAGGTTTGATATGTTGAAGCATTAGATAATGCTGACTACAAAATTTTGTCCTATTAGCTCAGCTTATTAGAACATTGTACTGTTGAAGATTGGGCAAATAAACTGGCATAGTTTACCCTGAAGAAAAGAAAACAAGGAAAATATGATAGCTTTTTAGAAATATTTGGAAGCTTTTATATGGGAGGGAGCTTAAACTGGTCCCATTGGGCTCCTGAGGGCTGAACTAAGAGAAATATGTGGAAATTTCAGAGGCAAATTTCAGCTTGCTATCAGGAAAGATTTCCAGAGTTGTTTAAAACTGAAATTGGAGAAGGAAATGCCAAACCATTACAATGTCTTTGCCAAGAAAATTCTAAATGGAGTTACAAAGTGTTGGACATGACTGAAACAACTTAATTAAAAAAAAAAACTGAAATAGCTTCATGAGGTAATGGTTCTCCTTTTATAGTCGTGTTCAAGAAAAGCTTGGGTTACTTTTAAGTCATCTAGGTTTATAGGCTTAACATCACTCTTCACTCTTTCTCATCCTCCATAACCAGTCATTGTCAAGGCATATTTATTTTTCCTCCACAATATGTCTCATGCTTATCCCTTTTTTCCATTCAAATCATCACTGCCCCATTTTAGACCCTCATCATCTCTCACACGGTCAATCAGAATAGTTTTCCATTGATCTCTTTCTCTCTAATCTCTACCCTATCTAATGCATTCTCCACACAACTACCAAAATGATATTCTTGAAGCATAGGCCGAACCGTGAAACTCCCTTGTGCCCCAAGGTTCAGTGCCACCCATTTTCTCCAGCATCAAATACTGTGTATGTTCTTTTACTTGGCATTTAAAGCCCATAACCTAGCTAGAGCTTGCCTTTCCATTGCTCATTACAAAGAGTACAAAGCCTACAGGCTAATCAAATGCCCTATTGACTGTTTTACAACAGCATTTCATCTCCTTTGTACCCTTACACAGGCTGTCCACCATTCTGGAAATGCCTTTCCTCTTCACTGCTGCATCTTAGTACTCTTAAGCTTTTTTCAAAGCTCATTTCTAGGACCATTATCTAATTGAGCCCTTTCCTACTACACAAGTTATTAGTATCTTCTATCACTAGATACTATATTTACTTTGTATATATTTTTTATCTACCTCTACAAGTCTATGCTGTTTCTACCATAGAATGTAAGTTCCTTGAGGACAGACTTGTTTTTTGTCTTTGTCATTTTATCTAAAGCACTATTATGTTTGAAAATTAAGCTTAACTGAGAGACAGTAGTCCCAGCATGATCAATTTATTAGTTAGGCTAGCAGTAACCAGTATATTGGGTCAGTGGCCTCTCAGTAACTAAAGACCTAGAGTGAGTACCAACAGGGTCTTTTAAATCTAGGTATGTCTTCCTTATTGGCCTGACAGTACATTATTTGGACCTCCCCAGGCAAAGGGAAAGCAATTCTGATTGGTAGACATTTTAATGAGGAGTTAGGTTAAGAGTTAGCTCAGCTCCTTCCCATTCCTTTTTCCTTGGGAGATGGGAGTAATCCTTAGGTGGAAGGCTGCAGTCAATGGGAGTAGTCCGCAGCAGCTTTGACTGAATCAACTTGGATTTGGATCCATCCATTTGGTGGTGGATGAATTTACAAAGGAACTTGCATGAAGTAAGCAGGCAGTGAGTAAAGTTACAAAGATGGATAATACCAGGTAGAGATACAAATTAGTAGACTTGAGACTCAAATGTCCTGAGACTACCAGAGTAAAGGGTAAAGGTAGTTACAACACAAAAACTTGATCTTTGGACAATTTTTTTGTTCTTTTTTTTTTTTGTTTGTCTTTTTCCCTGAAAGGTAGGTGAAGAACAAATGGTAAGGGGTGTGAACCTATGTCAGCTTAATTAAGTCTTAAAAATAGAATTAACATCGTTTCAATTTTACAACGCCTTGCACAGTATTTGGTAGTACTTAGTAGGCTCTTAATGAATTGGTGTTAATTAATTGATTGGTATCATAGAGGAGATTCTTATTTGTTTTAAAAGAAATTGGTCTGGCTAACAGAGCCTAGAAACTCTTTTTTGAGCATGGCAAGATTAGATATCCTTTAAGCTCTTTCTGTTTCTGATATTCTAGTTTTTGCTGTTCAGTCATTTCAGTCTTGTCCAACTCTCTATGACCCCATAGTAAGAAATTGAGACCAGCTTTGAACTCTGATTCCAGGGTCAGTATTCTATTCACTATCCAATCTAGCTGACCAGTATTTTCTTAGTAAAAGTCAAATGTTCTCTAGTAGGCCTGCTAGCTTTATTCCAGAAGTACTGTAATGCAAGCTCTGCTTTTGAAACAAGGAGAATTATGTGAAAATATAGGCAAATTCAATTCAACAAATATTAATTGCCCATTATTTTTAGAGCTTCACAGTTGGCACTAGAGGTAGTACATAGTTTAAATAAGAAGTAAATTCTTCTGTAAGGGCAGATATACTCTTGAATAGAAAAAAAGATACACATATAGAAACCCACTGGGGGTGGGGAACTCATTAGGACATTTGAATGTTTCAGCATGAGTACTGCCACTGCAGAAAGATAGCTCATTATCACATTCATCATAAAAAAGAATTTGGGCTTTAAGTCCTGAAGAATTCAAAGTAATGCTGCTATATGTTTGAATTTATAAGGATTCTTCCTTGCTCTAATTCTGTGACTAAGAGAAAATTTACCGTCTCTGTATATGAAGGACACATATTTATCCTTAACATTTTAAATCTGGAGTAGATAGAATATATTATCAATAGATAAATACAAAAAATAGTTTTAAATTCTAATTTTGATCTAAACCAAATATAACCACATTTTACTTATTAGTGACATATTTTAAAAGGTTTGAAGAGATGTTCCTTTCTCAGTCTATGAAAGAACACTTTAACATCTCATGTTTTACTTCTCTATCTTAACATTTGAAAGTCTTTAAAGGTAAAGTTATCAACTATGTTAAATTTTAAGAAAATCTAAGTTATGAAAGAAAGAAAATGATATATATGAAAAGTAGATAATGTGGAGCTACATTATTATTATATAATTTATTCTTTTCTAGCTAAGTTGAAGTAATCTTAAGAGTTCATGATTATTTCTTTTACTAATTCATAAAATCTACACTAGACTTTTTCATGCTCCCAACTTCATCCATCTTTATTTTCTTTCTTTCATTACCAGGCTAAGTGAATATTGTATTTTTGTAACAAGCACCTGTGAATACATAGATTTTAAACTTCCCAAAAAGGTCATAAAAAGGTCTTAAGTGGTGAATTGTTAGGTACTAGGATATTAGGTACTACTTTTCTTGGTCTATGAGGAAGTAACATATTGGGTTAAAAGGTCTTCATTACTTTTCATGAGAATGAAATGTCAAGTAACCAGAGTTCAAAGTCAGGTCAAGATAAACCAAAATTGAATAGATAGTAGAAAGCTGTTATTGTTTTAAATTTTGTTCTTAATGTTAGAGTAAAGTTAATTGTTTTTGTTTGTCCTTAGTACTTCAAAAGTATGACACCATGATGTTGGAGTCAAGGTATACTGTGTTTACCTATAGCTGATCAGTGCAATTCCAGCTCAGAAGGCTCTATCACAGCTCAAGCACAAATTGCTTCTATATTTTCACATCTAACATTTTCTTTGTACATTTCCTGTGATTTTGCTTTGTTTATAGAGCACAGCACTGCTTTTGACATGGGTACACCAGGCTGGCGGGTCCTACATCAGTGTCTCTCAATATTAAAGTTCTTCAGAAATACCTTGAGAATATCCTTGTAGTACTTCTGATCTCCCTATGAGTACTTGTCTTGTGTGAATTCTCTGTAAAATAGTCTTTTAAGCAAACATGCATTTGGCATGGGCTACATGTTCAGCCCATTGGAGTTGCACCATGTAGCAGAGTTTGAATGCCTGATATTTCAGCTTGAGAGAGGAACTCAGTGTCTGGTGCCTTGTTTTGCCAAGTAGTCTTTAGAATCTTCCCAAAGGCAATTCAAATGGAAGTGGTTTAATTTTCTGGAAAAAGAAAGGTAGTGGGAGTGGGAGCAGTAATTTAAAAGTTATTAGGAAGATGAAAAGGGTAATCATATATTTTTTTGTGATAGGAGTTCCTGGTGGATTGTGTAAAATAAACTCAAAGGCTAGCAATATATCCTTCCTTATAATAGGGTCCTGAAATGGAGAAACTGGGGGAAGAGTAGAACAGGATTGAGATTTTCTTTTTTTTTTTTTAAACTTAATTACAGAACTTGGATATTAAAAGAACTCTGAACTGAAAAGTTTTTAGTAATAAACTGTTGGTGGATTTAGCCTTTGCTGTTCATTAATGATTCGCATTGGATTTCACTTGCCACATTCAATATAGAAAGACTGGTTTAAAAAAAAAAAAGAAGTAATAAACAGAATATTTTACATCTGCCTCCTGAGATGATCTAGTTTCACGCCTTTTTTTTGGGCTACTTTTATTTTATGTACACTAAATAATTTTCAGAAAGACTGGTGAAGTAATTTTAGTCCTGTTAAGGTATGTAATATAATTCTACTACTAATAAAACTAGAAAAAAATGTACAGGAAAAATCTCACCAAAAATGAGAGAGAGAAATGGAACCACTTAAGAAATAAATTAGGCATGCAATGAACAAATACTGTGTGGTAAAAAGATATGAAGAGAGATCTCCAGAAAAAAAGGAGGGTGATACTGTTAGAACCCCAGAAGAGAAATGGAACAATTGTAAGAATCCTTCAAATGGTTTAAAAATTAATAAAACAATGAAAATGGAGACAACAAATAGTCATTTCTATTTTTATAACATGAAATATGCAAGCATTAATTAAATTGTTATTATGTGCTAGGTATTATTCTAAATACTGGGAATACAAGCATAAGTAAAAAAAAAAAAAAAAAGAGAATACTCCTGCCCTCAACAACTTTACATTCCAATGGGGGAAGACAGCACATAAAAAGAAAACTTAAAAATGGGGTTAGGGAAGAGTGGAGAAGAGAGTTCCATGGGGTTATTGTGGAGAAGGAAGCCTAGAGCTGAGTACTATCCTTAAAAAGGAAGTTCTAATGGAACTGGAGTATCTAAGGAACAGGCTATAAAGGTACAGAGATCCTGCAAGTGAGAAGGCTACATCTCTCACTTATGTCCCTTTCTCTCACAAAGCTGCCGTAGACCTTCATCAGTTTAACTCTGGTCTATTGTAGTCTTCTAGCTTTCCCTACGTCAAGTCTCTACCATCTTCCATTCAGCTGCCAAACTGATTTTTTTATACATGTATATCTGACCATATCTCTCCTACCTCCTTGACAAACTTCTGTGGCTTTCTATAACCTGCAGGATCAAATTTAAAATACTGTTTGGCTTTTAAAGTCCTTTGCAACCTGTCTGCTTCCTTCCTGCCTTTCCAGATTTTACTTCCTTCCATGTAGTCTATAATCCAGTAGCACTACCATCTTGTTATTTCTTATATACAGAGCTCCCTATCCTGACTTCCTGACTTTTCACTGGATGTTCACCATGCCTAAAATGTTCTCTCCCTTCTTTTTTCCTGGATCCTTTCACGATTCTGTCAAATTCCACCTTACGTAGAAAGTGCCTTCTTTCTGAGATCACCTTCAGTTTGCCCTGTATATATCTCATATATATAGGTGTGTATGCATGTGTATGTGTGTTCTGTTCCCTATTAAAATGTGACCTCCTTGAAAGCAAAGACTATTTTCATTCTATTCATTGTATTCCCGTGTTTAGTAGACCCAGTAGAAACCTGCATAATAAATTTTTATATTTTATTTATCATGTGTTTACCATGCAGAAATTGCTAAATTACATTTTGTTTTCTAATCTATTGTGCAATTCTCTTTCATTTCATGATGAGCAAAGGTTCTAAGTATCCAAAGATCCATAAGCTTTCTCTCGTTCTCTTCATATTGGATAGATACTAATTGTGGCACATAGAATATGTATCAACTTAATGCATTTAAGCAAACTGAAGACTGGAAAAAAATAGTGGGTAAAATTACCCTGACTTCATCATCATTTCATGTAGAAATTTAGACGATAGTGGGGAAACCAACATAGCAGGGAATTTGACTTAATTGCTAATGAGATTTTGAGGTGCTCACCTAGCCAAAGGATGTAATTGGTATACAAGTATATACAACCTCTTTTGGGGCAGGGAAGCTCATAGGGAAAGGGCAATAATTAGTGAGTAAGTTTTGAAGAAGCACTTATTAAATGCATATTATGTTCCAGGAACTGAGCTAAGAAGTAGATGATGAATACCTAAAAAGAAGATAGTCCTTATTCTAAAAGAGCTTACACTTTACTTGGAAGGGATGAGCCACACAGGTAATTCAGCCACATGATAAATAGAAAGCCTGCAGATTCCTACAGCAACAAGTCAGATGGCAAGGCTTAGGTAACAGGATACAGGAGGGTATCTGGCCCACAGCGGGGTCTGGAAGTGACCAACTCTTTTGAAAAGAGGACAGTAGGCATAAGGGTCAGAGTAGAACATAAATACCATTCTGTAGGCATGGGGATGGGTGCTCAGTGTCTAATCAGAAAGAGAAAAAGTGAAAGAGACATTGGCGGAGGTGAGTCATGAAGTCCCTTCTTTGTACAATCAATGACTAGGTCCCTCCAAATGACCCAAGATGAATTCTGAGGTGATCTAGAGAAAGTCATCAGCTTACAGGTAGTCAAGACAAAGAAGAATGTGCACTAGGAAAAGGAGTGTTGTTTCACATAATAACAAAATAAACCTAAAAGGAAAACAATCCTCCACAAAGCTTGTTGTAAGACTCATCTGTACTCTATCATCCCAAAATATATTTATGACTGAAATTGTGAGGACAACCAATGGATGCAAAGTGGATCAGATTTTCTACCACTTCCAATGTGAAGAGGGAATTTTTATAACCAAATATTGAATTCTTGCTCTTCTTAGGAAAATCATATCTCTGCACCCAATGTGCTATATAAGAAGTAGAAAATGCATTAAAGATGCATTTGGAAGAATAGATAGACTACCAAGATCACCAGTTCTTCAGTGATTCCTTCTAATGATGTATCTTAAACCCATTCATACCTGTCTGTCCTGGTTAACTCTTAACTGTCATCAATGGTATCACTTAAGTTAACCATAAGGAAACTACTCACCATGATGTGACCCTTCAATACATCAGTGGAGCACATCTACTATTTAATGGTTTTCATTTCCTTCTCAGTAACTAATTAGTTCATTTTTATTTCGAACCATACATTTATCTGATAACATTCTTTCATAACTTCTTCATAATTCTTTATTTGTAATGTAGTGCAGCTCATTTATACCCACTCTGTACCTCTCTGTACTCAGTGACACAATTTTGAAAGTCCTCCAAATGTTCATACTTATGGATAGCATTGTACTGATTATGCCAAAACCTAGAATATCATAAGATCTCCTCAACTGAATTCATAGTCACTCAAAAGTGTTGGATTAGTAATCAGCACAGGACAAAAAAGTGGGCGTATTATCGTTAAAATTATGAGGTGTATTTGAATTGGTTGCCCATTAGTCCATCAGTATGTATATATTGAACAAGCACTGCAGATTAGCAGTAAGCTGGGCCAATAATGAAATAATAAGAGAAAGGTGGATTATTGTAGCACCAATGCAATATTCATAGTGCCCACAGCAGCCATGAATATCATCGTGAAATTCAGAATCAGGAAATAACACAGACTCTCCACATGGAAGGCAGAACCAAAATATTTATTCAGACCCAAATCCATCATAGCAAAAAAAAATTTATATGCAATAACAATGCAGAGGACAGCACCATCCCCATGCCTTCCACCCTGCGAGGCTTCCCATAAACCAAGTCCATTACATTCACCACAAGCAGGCTCTCTTAAACAAAATCACAAACAATCACAAGGTCACTCACTGCTACCCAGGAGCCTGCATCCTTTCTAACTCTGACTGCTCTCAAGACTGATTTCCTCTCAGCTCTGCCTCTTTCTGCTCTATGCATTCAGCAAACTTCTCCCACCACAAGCTCCACATGACTTAATGGGCCTATTAATGAATAGGAAAGATTTTCCAATTCAAATTACCATTGCAATTATATTGCCTTTGGGAAATTATGAAATACTTTCAGTGATATAAGCTGTTCCCAGACATAATAATCTATTTTTCTTAACACCAATATTCTCCTGGAAATGCCATATGATTGTAAGTTATAGATTCCAATGATCTTTGAAGAATTCAATTACAAGTTGACCCAAAGGGCAATCGAGAGATGTGTGATGGCTGCAGTGAAGCTGTTGCATGTTACCAATGAAGACACGCACAAGAAGTAGCATTAAAACATCAGCAAGCAAGTAAACAATTGGGAAAAGGAGCTTGATCTTATATCATCTGAGTGATGTAGTGGTGTCCACGAAGCATTCAATGTCAGAGAACGAAGCCTCCAATATACTTGAGGAATTCTTTGGGGAGGATTTATAGGACTTGGTCAAAAATCACACAGAGATAAAAAACAAACAAACAAGCTGTGGATCATTTGTGAAAAGAACCAATGTAGAACACCTTCCCCATGTTGAGTCATCCTTTCACCTTTGATATAAATCCAATTTAGACATAATTAATAAGTGTGTATGTGTTAATATGCACATATATGTATTTGTGTGTATACATTCTCATATACATATATGCACACAAATGCACATATTATTGCAAACTTTTTTTCTGAAAATTTGGAATAAACCAATATTAGTGATATTGATCTGCAGTTCTCTGTACTTACTTTATCCTTCCCTGGTTTAAATGTTGGAATGATATTCATCATATAAAAGGAGTTTGGTAGATGTGTGTTTTCTTTCCCCATTAACTTGTAAACTATTTGGAGGATGGAGCCCATCATTATTACTTTTTTTCCCCTCTGCATTCATGGTATATATATATATATATATATATATATATATATATATATATATATATATATATATATATATATATATATATATATATATATATATATATATATATATATATATATATATATATATATATATATATATATATGTATGTATATATGTATATATATATATATATATATATATATATATATATATATATATATATATATATGTATGTGGATTCCCATGCAGCAAATGTTTGATAACCTTAGTGAATGGCTGACATGAATATTATGAGTAGAAAATCTCATTTTGATATTTTATTCTCATAATTCATCATGGGTCTTCTGTATCCATGCTTTCCTTGGAAGTTGTGAGGGAGTACTGAGTCTTTTACAACGTGGTTGAGTGATGTGTGTCTGTCCTTTTCTTTCTTTGACTGTTGGATTATAAATAATCAAATTTTAAACTGGAAGAAATCTTAGAAGTCATTTAGCTTAATTCCCATAGTTTACTGTTGTGGAAACTTAGAACTAGGTAGATGAAATCAAAGTTCATTCAGCTAGCTAGTTATTGGAAGATCTGGGAACAGAGCCCAAGTTTACTGCCTAGCCAGTCACTTTTCACCAGAGGAAGAGAGAGTGAGAAAGAGTGGTGAGCAAGGAAATTAGATTAAAGATAGAAGTAAGAGAATAGATGGATTCATCTTTCTAGTAGCAATTATAGGATTGATTTGGTTATACTTCCAGAACTTGAAAGTGCTTGAGGAGGAGGGATTGAGGATGGGAAGGAAATGGGTGGCACAAGTGTTCATAGAATATATATGAGAAGATGAGAGGAAGAAGGAGAAGGGATGTTAAGTGAAGTATGTCTGCAGAAGTCTGGACAGTTGTCCAGTCAGAACTCCAGAACCTCTGGGAGCTTCTAGAAGCTGAATGAATTAAATCCACCAAGTCATGATCTTCTGTGTTTGTGTGGGACAGAGGGTGGGGGTGGCGGGGAGGTAAATTGGCTGGGGAATACAGTGAACTGCCCACTTTGTCTACAATATTGCTGATGAAAATGGGAAAAATCTGTGAAAACCTTGAATGGAAGATGGAAGTCAAATTGTGGAAGGCCATGGATACTCTACAAAAAAAAAAAAAAAAGAGAGAGAGAAACTTTTCACTGCTTAATTCAGTACTTCAGTGGTCTTTGATTTCATCTTTGTAAGTAGCCCCTTACCTCAAGTGAGAGGGAAAACAAAACAAACAAGCAAACAAAAACCAAATAAACAACTACCCTTGCCTTAGTAGATAGTCTTCTTGAATTACAGTGGCCAAAAAAAATTAAAAATTGATTTGCCTGTGATCTGCCAGTTCTCCTATGTTAAATTTCCCTGAAGTTATCTAAGTGGGTAATTTTGACAGATTTTTTTTTTTTGGTCCCTAGGCTACTACTCAAAGACTTCAGCTTTCCAGCCTTTGTCAGTTTCACAACACTGGCAGCACTTGTGCTCTGCAACCATAGCCTTCAAGTGCCCAAGTTCACTTCCATGTTAAGACAACATGGGAAATTGCAGTTGTGGATATATGTGTGTGTGTGCATATTGTGTATATGTATGTATATGTATATACATACATATACATATGTACTTTAATATTGTAATACTAGAACAATATTTTTAAATTATTCTTATTATTTATTATTTAAAAATTTTCCAGGTTCTGTTTTAGGTTGGTGGTGGACTATGAAAGATGATTCTACATGGAAGGTAGGTGCCTTTATTGACAAAGCTGGTCTTTTACTTGTTTAATTGTTTTTAACTGCATTAAACTTATTGCCATCTAAACAGTACCATTTTTAACCATTTAACTTTTAGAAAAAAATGTAAGTGAAGATTCTTAAACTCAGCTTTGAAAGTGACAAATTACTTTCCTTATTGAAAAAAAAATGTGTTTATGAACTATTATAGGAAGGAGATGAATTTTCCTAGAGATGTGTCTAATTGTTTGGTGATAATTTGTGTCCTTCAAAAATAGGAGTAATTGCAATCCTGTGTAGGCAGGGAATCTTAGGTGGCAATTTGTAATTTTTAGCAGCTTTTTAGGTGCAGCATTTTAAAGCTATTTCAGCAGGAGGTAAAGTACAAAATTATGTTTATTTGAGCTAGAACATTCAAAAGACTGCATTATGGAATCACTGGAGTTCAGAAGAACTAAAATATCTGCTTTCTTACTAGATTATTTGAATTTCTAGTTCCATTAGTTTGTTCTGGTTTAGATCTAAGAATTGGTAAATTTAGGGTGGTTTTCTTTTATTTTAGTGTTATAAGTTAAAAGCAAACAGACAAAAAACTTTCCAGTTATTTACATTATAAAGGGGACTTTCAGTGTTTAATCTAGCAGCCTTATTAACAGCCATAAATATTTTATACAAACTACAATACTTGTTTCCCAGTGGCCATTCTTATCTTTTCTCAATCTAGCCAGATTACTAGGCTAAGGGATTCTAATTGTCTAAACATAGCATTGAATCCTCCTGTAATAAAGATTTACATGAATTAGGAATATGTAAGAGAGAGTATATTATCTTTTAGATCTATTGTTAACTTTATTGTCTTTATTTTGTTTTCATTTTAACTGGTGATTTACATGATAATATTATTGATTTATTTTAGGCTTTAGGTAGATAAATTGACATTTGTTTCCTGTACTGATTTAAAAGATCCTCTCATATTAAAGGTTGTTGTCATGTGTAGCCTTTAGGAATTTAAGTCATTAAAGATGCAAATGTCTGAACATTGAGGATTTGGGAATTTGCTTCTTTTTTAGTTTGACATATATACTTGTTACACTGCTTTTTGTTTGTTTGCTTCTATTTTTCACCCTGGTGATAGGTGGAGATTTTTAAGCTACTTATTTCAAAAAATTAATTTACAAAGTCAAATAAAAAAAAATAAAGTCAATACTCTCAGATCAAAATTTCGAAAAATATTAGCAAGAATTTCTTTTTTCTCTCTTGATATTCATTTATTTATTTATTTATTTATTCATTCATTCATTCATTTATTTATTCATTCATTCATTCATTTATTTTTTTATTTCACTTTTAACATTCATTTTCACAAAATTTGGGTTCCAAATCTTCTCCCCTTTGGTCGCCTCACCCCCCACACACCAAGCATTCTAATTGCCCCTATGACCAATCTACTCTCTCTTCTATCATCCCTCTCTCCCCTTGTCTCCATCTTCTCTTTTGTCCTGTAGGGCCAGATAACTTTCTATGCCCCTTTACTGTATTTCTTATTTCCTAGTGGCAAGAATATTACTTGACAGTTGTTCCTAACACTCTGAGTTCCAACTTCTTTACCTCCCTCCCTCCCCACCCTTTCCCTTTGGAAGGCAAGCAATTCAGTATAGGCCAAATCAGTGTAGTTTTACAAATGACTTCCATAATAATTTTGTTGTGTAAGACTAACTATATTTCCCTCCATCCTATCCTGTCCCCCATTACTTCTATTCTTTTTTGATCCTGTCCCTCCCCATGAGTGTTGACCTCAAATTGCTCCCTCCTCCCCATGCCCTCCCTTCCATCATCCTCCCCACCCTGCTTATCCCCTTATCCCCCACTTTCCTGTATTGTAAGATAGGTTTTCATATCAAAATGAGTGTGCATTTCATTCTTCCCTTTAGTGGAATGTGATGAGAGTGAACTTCATGTTTTTCTCTCACCTCCCCTCTTTATCCCTCCACTAATAAGTCTTTTGCTTGCCTCTTTTATGAGAGATAATTTGCCCCATTCCATTTCTCCCGTTCTCCTCCCAATATATTTCTCTCTCACTGCTTGATTTCATTTTTTTAAGATATGATCCCATCCTCTTCAATTCACTCTGTGCACTCTGTCTCTATGTGTGTGTGCGTGTGCATGTGTGTGCGTGTGTGTGTGCATGTGTGTGTGTGTAACCCCACCCAGTACCCAGATACTCAAAAGTTTCAAGAGTTACAAATATTGTCTTTCCATGTTGAATGTAAACAGTTCAACTTTAGTAAGTCTCTTATGACTTCTCTTTGCTGTTCACCTTTTCATGCTTCTCTCCATGCTTGTGTTTGAAAGTCAAATTTTCTTTTCAACTCTGGTCTTTTCAGCAAGAATGCTTGAAAGTCCTCTATTTCATTGAAAGACCAATTTTTCCCCTGAAGTATTATACTCAGTTTTGCTGGGTAGGTGATTCTTGGTTTTAGTCCTAGTTCCTTTGACTTCTGGAATATCCTATTCCACACCCTTTGATCCCTTAATGTAGAAGCTACTAAATCTTGTATTATCCTGATTGTATTTCCACAATACTTGAATTGTTTCTTTCTAGCTGCTTGCAATATTTTCTCCTTGACCTGGGAACTCTGGAATTTGGCCACAATGTTCCTAGGAGTTTCTCTTTTTGGATCTCTTTCAGGCGGTGATCTGTGGATTCCTTGAATACTTATTTCAACCTCTGCTTCTAGAATCTCAGGGCAGTTTTCCTTGATAATTTCATGGAAGATGATGTCTAGGCTCTTTTTTTGATCATGGCTTTCAGGTAGGCCCATAATTTTTAAATTGTCTCTCCTGGATCTATTTTCCAGGTCAGTTGTTTTTCCAATGAGATATTTCACATTATCTTCCATTTTTTCATTCTTTTGGTTTTGTTTGGTGATTTCTTGGTTTCTCATAAAGTCATTAGTCTCCATCTGTTCCATTCTAATTTTGAAAGAGCTATTTTCTTCAGTGAGCTTTTGAATCTCCTTTTCCATTTGGCTAATTCTCCTTTTGAAAGCATTTTTCTCCTCATTGGCTTTTTGAACCTCTTTTGCCAATTGAGTTAGACTATTTTTCAAGGTGTTATTTTCTTCATCATTCTTTTGGGTCTCCTTTAGCAGGGTTCTGACCTGCTGTTCATGCTTTGACTGCATGTCTCTCATTTCTCTTCCCAGCTTTTCCTTCACCTCTCTAACTTGATTTTCAAAATTCTTTTTGAGCTCTTCCATGGCCTGAGCCCACTGAGTGAGCTGGGATACAGAAGCCTTGATTTCTGTGTCTTTGCCTGATGGTAAGCATTGTTCTTCCTCATTAGCAAGGAAGGGAGGAAATGCCTGTTCAGCAAGAGAGTAACCTTGTATAGTCTTATTTCTTTTCCCTTTTCTGGGCTTTTTCCCAGCCAATGACTTGATCTCTGAATATTCTCCTCACATCCACCTCGCCTCCTGATCCTCCCAGCCAGTGCTTGGGTTCTGAGATTTAAATGCTGCTTCCAAGCCTCAGGGCTTTTGGCGGGGGCAGGGCTGCTATTCAGTGTGAGATTAAGTTCAGGTGCTCAGGTGGGGGCAGGGCCTCCTCACGGGCTCAGTTCCCTCAGGGGGTTTATGCAGGGACCTTCAACAATGGATCCAGGCTCCTGCCTACTTGGGGAGCCCTGGTCCCCCACTGCCCCAGCCGCTGCCTCCCGAGGGGGCCCGAGCCATGGGGGCTCCCCCTCCCCTCTCGACCCGCCAAAGACACCCCCTCACCAACCCCCGTCACCTGTGGATGGAGGGACCCATGCGGCCGCTAAAAATCCCATCCCTGAAGCCCGGTCGGATCAACTCCTCTCGCTGCCGTGGCCCCGGCAGGGCTGTGCTCGCCTCCCAGTGCGACGCGAAAGACCTTTTGTGAGAGGTTTGCAGGTAACTCTGGAACAGAAATCTCATCTGCTCCACTGTCCTGTGGCCTCTGCTGCTCCAGAATTCGCAGTGAGTTCCTTTTTACAGATGTTCTATGGGTTGTGGATTCGGATTTTTTTTTAAGAGAACAGAATATATTTATTAGTATGATGGGGATTTCATTCCGTGAAGTATTCTTGGAAATGTCCTGCCAAACATGTGTGCTGGCTTGGTGCTGAATGTGCTTGAGCTCTTTGAGATGATGAAGCAATCCCTTCATTGTTGCCTTAGTCCTGTGCTGATGACCAGTGGAGGTGTTTCCCAAGTTTAAAATTGAGAGAAAGCTTTCATTTCTCTGTTTTCCTTTGACTGTTTCATAGAGCAAGACTAAGTGAATTGAGACTGGTCCTTGGTCTCCTCTCTATCTTTTACTGCTTTGTGTTTCTTTTCTAATTCTAGGTGAGTAAATAGTAATTCTGAGATGAACTTACCGAGCCATGGAGTAAGGCTTGTGAGATCCTAGATCCTCAGTTGACATAAACAGTGTACGAGGATTCTATATAGGTGCTTCTGCCAGTCATATTTATCATCATGCAAAAACATTTTTAAAATGGTCTGTTATATACCCAGAGCATAAATTTACAGTGTACCCCAATCAGGAGTCTTAAGCTTTGTTATATGGGTTTTGATTATATAGCTAGGATGGATAGAATAGAATTTTGTAAAGGACAGGTGAAGGTAAAAATGTACACATCAAGCAACACGTAGCAGACAAGGAAGATCTATATCAGGTAAAATAATAAACTTGTAAGCACTGTGGCTATAGCTGGAATTTGCAGACTAACCATTAACATTGAAGCTATAGGTAATTATATAACACTCTCATCAAGCGAATTGAGATAAAACTGAGCCAGGAATTCTCTTATCACTAACTTGAGCACCTGAGCTCAAGTTTGATGTCTCAGCTAAATTTTGTAAGCTCTATTTAGTTTAAGTGACGTGACAAATAGTTTCTTATCACAGTCTATGCCAAGTACTTTGTAGAAGGTAACTCTTCTATATTCCATATAGAACTGTTAGAAGAAAATATAATTATTGGCATGAGAGTGACTCCAGTTTCTTCTCTGGCTTGTCAGAAAACATGGCCCTGGAGAAAATTATTTGGCTAGTATGGAGCAGAGGTGAAATGTAAAATGCTATTCATTGGTGTCATAGATTGCATCAGGTCTTACTGTTATTAGTGGTTATGTTGCTTCTGCTTATTTTAAGTGGGGAAGGGAAGGTCATAAGTATTTATATAGCACCTAATGTGCCAGTCACTATGTTAAGCACTTTATAAATATTATCTCATGTCATCTTCACAACAGCCCTGAAAGGTAGGTGCTGTTACTGCTCCCATTTTATAATTGAGTGAACTGAGGCAAAGAGAAGTTAAGTGAGTTTTTAATGCAAGCTTGTGTCTTTTGTGTTAGCATTTCTTTTGTAAGGAAGAAATTCAAAACTGCCCTGTATCTGACTCATGTTAATTGAATACCTTTCTATTCTCTTTTATAAGGAGACCTAGAAATAACCCAAACCTAATATTTAAGTTATTATCCCTGGGACTGTGGGCTGGAGGGTATAAATAGTCAAAGAGTTTGAGAAAGAATGAACCTGTACCCTCTTTTAGGAGTTCAGCCTCCCCCAGTGTTGAACCTGACCTGCACGTACCTGGATCCCAAGTTGAAAAGTTCCTGTTAGTGGAAAGAGAAAAGGAGAAACAACTCACCTACCCAGTCCTAACATTAGATATAATAACTTAATTAGCCTAATGTATAAATAATTTGATGAATATAAAATTATTGCAGTATGCTATGCTTTTTAAAATGGATTTTATTGATATGTGTGTGTATGCACACACACACACACACACACACACACACGTATAGTCCAATGAGGAAATTATGTTAGTTAATGCAGATTGGAACTTACTCTGCAATTTTTATAATTCTAGACAGTCACCTGTTCTCTTGACAAATTAAGCATTTCCAGAATCATATAGCTACTGGTATCAGAGGCAGAATTTGAACTCAGGTCTTCCTGGCTCCAAGATCTGCTCTCCATCACTATACTACAAAGCCACATTACAAATACTAGACTCTTAATAGGATTTTTGTGAATGAATACTTGTGTGGCATATTTAAAAACTATAATTTTCCCCATGCCTTTCTCATGGTAACTTTATTTTTTTTCTCCTAATGTTTATGGTAGGCTATTTGCTGGCTGGTGCCTTGTATAAAAACTACAGTCCATTTCATGAATTGAGATGCACTGTTATATAAATATCTGTAGATATAAGGCTAATGTTGAATCAAGCTTCATGTAAGGAATTTGATCCATTTATTGCTTGTTTCATATCAAAGCTGCTACTTCAGTTCCTAGTTTTGGAGATATTCTTCCATATTTATGAAACATGTGTAAGACACTGTGATCTTTTCTGCTTGAATGATAAAGCTTAACAATTTGCTTTGATGTATGACATGACTGATTATCTTATTATTAAAAGTTCAACAGTTTTCTTTCTTTAATTCTATTTTGTAACTTATGTGAGACAGTTTACTATGCAGGATTTGCCTTCTACTTTAATATAACTGTAGATGCTTCAAGGCTCTTCTCAGGATAATTATTAGAACTTGCTTTGGAGAGGTAACCCATCTTGAGACAGTGATTATTTTACAAGGTCACCAAATATTTCTCATGCTAAGTCAAAGTATGAGAAACACGGTAGTGTTCTGAATTAGATAATAGCTTCCAATGTCAAATTCTATCAGATAAAGGCTAATTTGATATCTCCAAATAGGCATTCTATAGGAATGTCATGTCTATGTGTCCAACAATACAATTCATTATCTTTTCCCCTAAGTCCTCCTCTTTTCCTAACTTTTTTATTTCTTCCATTCTACCAATTCCTCTAACTTCTCAATCTTGGAAGTATCATCGATTTTCATCCTTCCCTTTCATCATTCTCCATATTGAATCAGTTGTTAATCAATTCTAGTTCCACAATATATCCAGCTCCTTCTTTCTACTTACCCAGTTGCCATTATAATTCACCTCTTATTATGTGTACTTTTATAATAGCCTCCTAATTGCTCTTTTTGAATCTAGTGTCTTTTCTCTGCAACCCATCCTCTATATGGCCGCCAAACTGATATTGCCTGCTAGAGAAGATTTAATGGCTGTCCACTCTTCCTACAGTTAAATTCACGTTTCTCTAGCTTTTAAAGCTCTTCAAAGACTGGCTTGTCTTTTTTGTTCAGCTGTTCTCCTTCATGCATTGTAGATTTGAGTCAAACTAACCTACTTGCTGTTTGCTGTCAGTGATATTCCATCTTTCATGTTCAAAAACCCTCCTTCCCACCTTGTGTAATCACTGACGTCCCCTGAGTCTCAGCTTCCTATAGAAAACCTGTTCTTATGACCTTATGACCCCAGAACTGCTAGTATCCTCCCCTAGAAATATATATATATATATATACACATACATACATACACACACACATAAGGGAATATAAGATGCTTAAAGTCAAGAAATCTTCCTTCCCTCTTTCCCCTCCTTTCTTCCTTCTTTCCCTCTTCCTCCCTCCCTCTCTCCTTTCTTCTATCCCTCCCTCACTCCTTCATTTCCTTCTTTCCTTCCTTCCTTCTTTTCTTCTTTATATCCCTGAAATTATAACACTTCTAATAAATAGTTGATATTTAATAAATATGTTCATTGAAGTTTTATGGAAATGTTTCTGAAAGTGTTATATCCCAATTCATCCAACACTGAATTATGCCAAAAGACCATTTATTAGTTCAGCAGTATCATATCTAGTTCAGCACCTTTATTCTGGCCTATGAGCACTCTCAAAACCATAAATTACAGATAAAGGCAAACTACATCAGAAAAAAGTGATACACACCAGACACAAACACACATATACACATACGTATATGCATATATGTAAAATATATGTGTGAATATATGTGCATGTGTGTATATATATGTGTCCATATATATGTATATGTAAAAACAAGAATAATTCATGTTCAAATATCACTGAGGATAAAGTTGCAGTGTTGCTAAAAATACTTTCCTGTACATGTCACTTCTTTCCCGCTACAGATATGGAAGCTTATTATCGATGTGGACACATGAAGACTTATTACAGCCCTGGTAAAACAGAGGCAGTTGTGTTCCACTACCCTGACAAAGCCTTCATTAAACCCTGCTTGAGGATGGGCAGAAAAGACTTCAGCAGCCTTTGAAATTAGCTTTTCAAATCCAGAACACATACTAGCCAGATCTTATATTCTGAGGTAAGCAGGTATTCCCAGAATCAAGGTGGATGAAAATGATTTATTCAGAGTTGTCTGAAGAAGAGGAAGGAGGACTGGGAGGAGAAAATGAAGAAGGAGAAGAAAATGAAGAAGAAGTGGAAGAAGAAGATGGAGAAGAAGAAGAAAAAGGCAAATAGCATGTGGTACCATACTGAGTGCTGTGCTATATACTCGGGCTCTCATTGTGGACACACAAATATGAAATTGTCAATAGAATGTTATATAGAAGAACTGCTGATATATTACATATTATCTTAGATGTTAGGATTAGCACTGCTCTTGAGGAAAATATAAAGTAAGTGGTTTATATTCAATGTGTAAATATCCTATTGAATTCATTCTTAGATAGTCTAGACTTTCAGAATATGACATACTACTCTTCTCTTGAATTATATATTCTGTTCAGAAACCCAGTATCTTTCTAGGGTGTACAGGATGTTCAAGGACTACTAGTATTTTTAGTGTGAGGGTTTGCCAAGCCATTTTCGGGACTTCTCATCCACTTTTGGTGTCAACTCTCACTTCTGGCTCCAAGAGGCTTTAACATGCACAGCATCCTGACATTAAGGGTAACCGACCACCCTCAAAACCATTTGGGGTGTCTACCTCAAGCATGTGAAGACCTCCCCTGGTGGAATGGACAGATGAAAACAATTTGTTCCAATGACAATGAAGACATCTGGAGCAGACACTATGGAGCACTTAGAGCTTGAATAGATACCAAAGATGCCAAGCTCATCCACTATATCCCAGGGAGTCTTCCTGACTTTTATTCAACCACTGAACTTTAATGACTCTGGGAGAGACAGTGATGCTGACAACTGTCCACAATTCTGCTTCACTTAATAGATTTAATAGATTCACAAAGGAATCAAGATCACTGGTTCTCCTTAAAAACGAATGATAACCAACAATATGGCATCTCTAAAGCCAATTCTACTTAAGCAAGGAGAGTTTCCTTCCTCTTTCCTTGGAATTCTTATATCAAGATTGCTTTTCAACTTGCTTTCTATACTTGAAGCCTTAGAATGGGCAGATTATATGTGAGTATATATATGATATGTGTCTGTATGCCATATACATAATACACATATATACTATGTACATACACCTACAAACACAAATTTGTTGTTGCTCAGTCATTTAAGTTGTATTTGACTATGACCCTCTTTTGGGGGGTTTTCTTGGAAAAGACACTGGAATAATTTGCCATTTCCTTCTCCACATCATCTTACAGATGAGGAAGCTGAGGCAAACAGAGTTAAGTGACTTGTCCAGGGTCACACAACTAGTAAGTGTCTGAGGTCAGATTTGAATTCAGGTCTTCCTGACTCCAGACCCAGTACTTTATCGACTGTACCACCTAGCTGCCTCATCTACCTATGTTTGTTTATCTATCTATCTGCATACACTCATAGAACGTGTACATATACCGACACCCTCCCACTCACACACAAACACAAAGTTAACTTGGAGCTAAAATCGCTAAGTAACACTTTTGTTTGATCTTTTGTTCCCTATGAAAGAAGGGGGAGGGATGCAAATGAGAACTGGTAATTTAGTCTACAAGACCCAATTCTCTGAGTTATAGGAGCTGAGCTAAAATATCTTTTAGTCTATTTTCAGGGCATCCTTTTTGTCAGGACTCAGCTAATGTCAGCTCTTCCTTGCACTTACCATGCAGTTGGATAGAGTGTTTTTCTCTATCCTTCTCCTCCTCAATAACAGCAACTGTGACACTTAAGCATGTGGTACTGTGAATATATTTACTTGCATAGCTAAGTCTGTTTAGGAACCTCAAGACTATGGCTACTTTTTCTGCTTTGGATTTCTTTCCCTGAATAGTAGTCACCAAACAATTATTCACAGTGATTATCTTTCCCAACTTCGGTGATTGACATAAGCCTGAAAAAAAAAAAAAAACAAAAACACATGTACATATAAACTGTATCTGTAGGAATCAATTCCTACTGCTATTCAGGATCCAGAAACACCCCAAAGTTCCAGGCTTGGAATGTTCACTATCTGGCAGTTTTGTTATGTTAATTGTACTTAGAGAAAGAAACACAGAGATCACAAGGGATTGGAGTTCCAATTTCAGACTCTTCAAGGCAAACACATGCACTTACTACCATATTTATGTTACCATCATAGCCGTTACAAGGAATAGGAGAGAAATCTATTCCTTCCTCACCATCAACAAACTCTAAGGGAGAGCTAGCACTGACTGTGTCAAAGAGACTGCCTCAAAACCAGCCTGGAAACCTCTCGATCTCTTCTCACTGGTGATGACTTATAGTATAAGCAACTCTTCTTGATCTAATTATCAGTCCTCTTAAAACATACACACACACGCACACACTCACACACAGACAGACACACGTGTGTGTATATGCATATAGGAATAGGAATGAGTATTGCATTTCATCAAAACCTTTTTCTGTGTCGAGATAAATCAGGATTTTTGTTGCTTTTGTTATTGATATGGTCAATTATAGTTTTCCTAGTATTGAACCAACCCTGCATTCCTGGAATAAATGCCTCTTGGTCGTTATATATAATCTCTGTAATATATTGCTGCAATCTCTTTCCTAGTATTTTCTTTAAAATTTTTGCGTCAATTAGGGAAATTTGTCTATAGTTTTCTCTGTCTGCTTTTGCTCTCCCACCAATCCTTTTTGACATAACTAAACTCTTCCCTATGCCCTCAGAGACAACAACGGGTAACCCTCTGTTCAGACTCTGAATGTGCTACTCTAGCAGCAGTTCAAAAAAGGAACAGGGTGAAGGACAGTAAACTTATGTCTTATGTTCTAGTTCTGAATTTTCTGACTCTTACAGTCTGAAATAGCACTATCCATCTGTCTATCTATCTGTCTGTCTATCTATCATCTACATGTCTCTCTTTGTAGCTATATCAATATATCCTTAGGTATATGTGTATACACATGTGTGCAGGTATATGTACATTATATATGTGTGTGTATATATATATATGTATGCATATATATATTTATGTGTGTGTGTGTGTGTGTATATACACATATGTGGAGGAAGATATAGACACACCCAGGCTGCTATAGCACACTGCTAATCTAAATTAAACTTTAAATTCATGTTTCATAGATCCTTTTAAGGCAAGCTACTCATGATTCCATTTTTTTAAACCTCCACACCAGAGTTCACTTTTTCCTTCTATCAAATTTTTCTTTGTCAGATTCATATTCATTTCAAATTGTTTGGCTGTATTGGGAAACCGATTCTCACCCAACACTTTAGTTATCCCTCCTAGCTTTAAGTCAGCTGAGAATTTGATAAGGACACCATCTATACGTTTATGTAAGGCAATGCTAAAAGGAAAAAATAAACAACATAGAGTCCTAGGCAATTCCAATAGAGATTTTCTTTCAAAATAATTTTGAATCATCTATTGTTAATCTCTGGTTCTGACCATAGGGCCAGTTCTGAATTCACCTAATTTTACTAGAAAATAAGAAACATGCAAAGTTCTTTGCAAATTGTGAAACACTGTGTAAATATTATTTTCATTGTCATCTTTTATTTGGAATTTGAAAAGAAATCATCAAAGGACAGGTCATTATCATACTGTTGTTCTTTTCTACTTAGTGTTCAGTAGAATATTGCAAGTGGATTAAATGATTGCTTTATAGAAGCATATAAGTATTAGGAGGTAATCTCATCTTTTGTAGGCTGACTGAAAATATCTTTGTGACACCAATAATAGAAAGGTTAAACTATACATCTGTAGCTTTCCCCTGACATACCAGTCTAAAAATTCTCAAAAAATGAAATTATGTCAGTCTAGTATGACCTTTTCTTGATTAAGCTATGAACATTCATTTTTGTGACTCCTTTTCTATAACACTTTTTCACTAATAATCCATTTAACAATACTCTAGAATATCTGTAAGTTCAGTGCCATATAGTTTCAAGAGACCATCTATTTTTATTAAAAATTCCTCTTTTGTCCTCTAGCACTACAGTACGTTTTTAGTTCAAATCTAATTGAACAAACATTTATTAAGAATCTACTATGTGAAGAGGGCAGAGTAAAGATGGTGGAGTAGAAACACTTACATATACTAGCTCTTCCCACACAGCCTGTAAAATGCCTGTAAAGAAAGACTCAACAAATTCTAGAGCAGCATAAGTGGAGAACAACAGAGCAGAGGAGATTCCCAGCCCAGGGTGACCTGAAAGGCCGGCGGGAAAAATCTGTTGCACTGGACTCGGAGAAGAGCCCAGCCCAGCCTTGGCCACACTGCACACCTCTGGGAGGAGGATTCAAGCAGGCCTCAGGGGCAGAATCCCCCAGTCTCAGTAGCAGCGGTTCACAAATCCCTCAACCCACAGGTGCCAAAGGTCAGTGACACGGTTTCTTTCAGCAGGCCGGGAAGGGAGAAGGGCCTTCCCATAGCTTCAGCCTCAGGCAGCTCCCACAGAGGCCACATCAGGCAGGCAGCAGCAGTTCCCGCAGCAGCCCCTACAGCAGCCCACATCCATAGTTGGATTGTAAAACCCCTGGGGGCACTGAGCAATTAATTCTTACCTCAGCCCTGTGTAGAGGCCCTGCAGCAGCTGATCTTTATCTCACACTGAATGGTGGCCCTGCCCCTGCAGCTTATCTGAATCTCAGCTTCCAGCGCTGGCTTACCAAACTGGGGGCAAGGTGGTTGTGAAGGGGACACTGCTAAGATTCTGGGCACAAAAATCTCTTCTTGCTCCTACACCAGTGTACATACTTGATTGTGCCACCTTGGAGGAACGGAGATCTTACAGATCTCCATAGTATATGCTACTCTTGACAAAGAACTCAAAAGTCAAGTAACTGGTCAGGAAAATGCCCAAAAAGGAAAAAAAATAAGACTACAGAAGATCACTTTCTTTTTGAAAGGATATCTTCTCCTGTCCTTTCAGATGGGGAAGAACAATACTTACCATCAGGGAAAGACATAAAAGTCAAGGCTTCTGTATCCCGAACACACAAAATACATATTCAATGGTCTCAGGCCATGGAAGAGGTCAAAAAGGATTTTGAAAATCATGTAAGAGAAGTGGAGAAAAAATTGGGAAGAGAAATGAGAGAGATGCAAAAAAATCTGAAAAGCATGTAAACAACTTGCTAAAGGAGACCCCAAAAAATGCTGAAGAAAATAACACCTTGAAAAATAGACTTACTCAATAGGCAAAAGAAGTTCAAAAAGCCAATGAGGAGAAAAATGGTTTAAAAAGCAGAGTCAGCGAAATGGAAAAGGAGGTCCAAAAGCTCACTGAAGAAAATAGTTCTTTAAAAATTAGAATGGAATAGATGGAGGCTAATGACTTTATGAGAAACTAAGAAATCACAAAACAAAGCAAAAAAAAAATGAAAATATGGAATATAATGTGAACTATCTCACTGGAAAAACAGCTGACTTGGAGAATAGATCCAGGAGAGACAATTTAAAAATTATGGGCCTCCCTGAAAGTCATGATCAAGAAAAGAGCCTGGACATCATCTTTTATGAAATTATCAAGGAAAATTACCCTGATATTCTAGAACCAGAAGGCAAAATAAATATTGAATGAATCCACTGATCATCTTCTGAAAGAGATCCAAAAAGAGAAACTCTTAGGAAGATTATAGCTACATTCCAGAGCTCCCAGGTCAAGGAGAAAATATTGCAAGCAGCTAGAAAGAAACAATTTGAGCACTGTGGAAATGTCATCAGGATAATACAAGATCTAGCAGCTTCAACATTAAGGGATGGAAGGGCGTGGAATATCATATTCCAGAAGTCAAATGAACTAGGACTAAAACCAAGAATCACCTACCCAGCAAAACTGAGTATAATACTTCAGGGGAAAATGATCTTTAAATGAAGTAGAGGACTGTTAAGCATTCTTATTTTTATTTCTTTTTTTATTTAACTTTTAACATTCATTTTCACAAAATTTTGAGTTCCAAATTTTCTCCCCTTTTGTTCCCTCTCCCCGCCCCAAAACACCAAGCATTCTAATTTCCCCTATCACCAATCTGCCCTCTCTTCTATCGTCCCTCTCTGCCCTTGTCTCCATCTTCTCTTTTGCCCTGTAGGGCCAAATAACATTCTATACCCCTTTACCTGTATTTCTTGTTTCCTAGTGGTAAGAACAGTACTCCACAGTTGTTCCTAAAACTTTTGAGTTCCAACTTCTCTTCCTCCCTCCCTCTGCACCCCTTCCCTTTGGAAGGCAAGCAATTCAATATAGGCCATATCTGTGCAGTTTTGCAAATGACTTCCATAATAGTCGTGTTGTGTAAGACTAACTACATTTTCCACTCTCCTATCCTGTCCCCCATTACTTCTATTCTCTCTTTTGATCCTATCCCTCCCCATGAATGTCGACCTCAAATTTCTCCCTTCTCCCCATGCCCTCCCTTCCATCATCCCCCCCACCTTGCTTATCCCCTTATCCCCCACTTTCCTGTATTGTAAGATAGGTTTTCATACTAAAATGAGTGTGCATTTTATTCCTTCCTTTAGTGGAATGTGATGAGAATAAACTTCATGTTTTTCTCTCACCTCCTCTCTTTTTCCTTCCACTAAAAAGTCTTTTGCTTGCCTCTTTTATGAGAGATAATTTGCCGCATTCCATTTCTCCCTTTCTCCTCCCAATATATTTCTCTCTCACTGCTTGATTTCATTTTTTAAGATATGATCCCATCCTCTTCAATTCACTCTGTGCACTCTGTCTCTATGTGTGTGTGCGTGTGTGTGTGTGTGTGTGTGTGTGTGTGTGTGTGTAATCCCACCCAGTACCCAGATACTGAAAAGTTTCAAGAGTTACAAATATTGTCTTTCCATGTAGGAATGTAAACAGTTCAACTTTAGTAAGCCCCTTACGACTTTTCTTTGCTGTTTACCTTTTCATGCTTCTCTTCATTCTTGTGTTGGAAAGTCAAATTTTCTTTTCAGCTCTGGTGTTTTCATTAAGAATGCTTGAAAGTCCTCTATTTCATTGAAAGACCAATTTTTCCCCTGAAGTATTATACTTAGTTTTGCTGGGTAGGTGATTCTTGGTTTTAGTCCTAGTTCCTTTGACTTCTGGAATATCCTATTCCACGCCCTTCGATCCCTTAAGGTAGAAGCTTCTAGATCTTGTGTTATCCTGATTGTATTTCCACAATACTTGAATTGTTTCTTTCTAGCTGCTTGCAATATTTTCTCCTTGACCTGGTAACTCTGGAATTTGGCCACAATATTCCTCGGAGTTTCTTTTTTTGGATCTCTTTCAGGCAGTGATCTGTGGATTCCTTGAATACTTATTTCAATCTCTGGTTCTAGAATCTCAAGGCAGTTTTCCTTGATAATTTCATGAAAGATGATATCTAGGCTCTTTTTTTGATCATGGCTTTCAGGTAGGCCCATACTTTTTAAATTGTCTCTCCTGGATCTGTTTTCCAGGTCATTTGTTTTTCCAATGAGATATTTCACATTATCTTCCATTTTTTCATTCTTTTGGTTTTGTTTTGTGATTTCTTGGTTTCTCATAAAGTCATTAGCCTCCATCTGTTCCATTCTAATTTTGAAAGAGCTATTTTCTTCAGTGAGCTTTTGAATCTCCTTTTCCATTTGCCTAATTCTGCTTTTTAAGGCATTCTTCTCCTCGTTGGCTTTTTGAACCTCTTTTGCCAATTGAGTTAGACTATTTTTCAAGGTGTTATTTTCTTCAGCATTTTTTGGGCTCTCCTTTAGCAGGGTGCTGACCTGCTGTTCATGCTTTACCTGCATGTCTCTCCTTTCTCTTCCCAGCTTTTTCTCCACCTCTCTAACTTGATTTTCAAAATCCTTTTTGAGCTCTTCCATGGCCTGAGCCCATTGGGTGGGCTGGGATACAGAAGCCTTGACTGCTGTCTCTTTCCCTGATGGTAAGCATTGTTCTTTCTCATCAGAAAGGAACGGAGGAAATACCTGTTCACCAAGAAAGTAACCTTCTATAGTCTTGTTTTTTTTCTCCATTTTCTGGGCATTTTCCAGCCAGTGACTTGACTTCTGAATATTCTCTTCACACCCACTTAGCCTCCAGATCCGCCCAGCCAGTGCTTGGAGTCTGAGATTCAAATGCTGCTTCCCAGCCTGAGGGTTTTCTGCCAGGGTGGGGCTGCTATTCAGTGTGAGATTATGTTCAGGTGCTCAGATGGGGTCAGGGCCGCCTCACAGGGCTCATTTCCATCTGGGGGTTTATGCAGAGATCTTCAACAATGGATCCAGGCTCCTGCCTGCTTGGGGAGCCCTAGTCTGCTCCTGCCTCCACTGGTGCTTCCCGAGGGGGCCTGAGTTATCGGGGGACCCAACTCCCCTCTCGACAAGCCTAGAAGACCCTCTCAACAACCTTTGGGGCCCGTGGGTGAAGGGACCAGCGAGGTTGCTGGAGATTCTGTCCCTGAAGCCTGCTTGGATCTGCTCCTCTCAGCGCTGTGCAGCCAAGGCAGGGCTGGGCTCCGCTCCAGGTGTGCAGCGCGAAGGACCTTTTGCGAGCGGTTTTCCCATCCCTCTGGAACAGAAATCTCATCTGTTCCATTGTTCTGTGGCTTCTGCTACTCCAGAATTTGTTGGGAGTTCTTCTTTACATATATTCTATGAACTGTGGGTTTGGAGCTAGCGTATGTGTGACTTTCGACTCTGCCATCTTGCCTCCCCCCCCGCCCCCCAAAGCATTTAAAAAAAAAAAAACTTTCAAGAATTCTTGATGAAAAGACCAAAGCTGAAAAGAAAATTTGACTTTCAAACACAAGAATCAAGAGAAGCATGGAAAGGTAAATGGGAAAGAGTAATCATAAGGGACTTACTAAAGTTGAACTGTTCACATTCCTACACGGAAAGACAATATTTGTAACTCTTGAAACTTTTTTCGGTATGTGGGTGGTTGGTGGGATTACATACATACATACACACACACATAGGGAGAGAGAGAGAGAGAGAGAGAGAGAGAGAGAGAGAGAGAGAGAGAGAGAGAGAGAGACAGAGACAGAGACAGAGAGATAGAGAGCACAGGGTGTGTTGAATAGGATGGAATCATAGCTAAAAAAAGTGAAATTGAGGGGTGAGAGAGGAATATATAGGGAGGAGAAAAGGAGAAATGAAATGGGGCAAATTATCTCTCATAAAAGAGGCAAGCAAAGACTTTTTAGTGGAGTGAAAAAGAAGAGAGGTGAGAGAAAAATCATGAAGCTTACTCTCATCACATTCCACTAAAGGAAGGAATAAAATGCACACTCATTTTGGTATGAAAATCTATCTTACAATACAGGAAAGTGGGGGAGAAGGGGATAAGCAGGGTGAGGGGAATGATGGAAGGGAGGGTAATGGGAAGAGGGAGCAATTAGAAGTCAACACTCCTGGGGAAGGGCAAAATCAAAAGAGAGAATAGAAGAAATGGGGGTCATCATAGGATGGAGAGAAATACAGTTAGTCTTGCACAACACGACTGTTCTGGAATTCGTTTGCAAAACTACACAGATATGGCCTATATTGAATTGCTTGTGTTTCCAATGGGGATGGGTGGGGAGGGAGAGAGAAAAAGAAGTTGGAACTCAAAGTTTTAGCAACAACTGTTGAGTATTGTTCTTGCATACAACTGGGAAATAAGAAATACAGGTAATGGGATGTAGAAACTTATCTTGCCCTACAGGACAAAAGAGAAGATGGTGATAAGGAAAGGGAGGGATTAAAGAAGGGAGGGCTGATTGATGATAGGGCAATTAAAATGCTCAGAGCTTTGGAGTGGGGGAAGGGAGAGATGGGGAGAAAATTTGAAGCTTAAAATTTTGTGGAAATGAATGTTGAAAACTTAAATAAATAAAATAATCTACTGTGTACAGAAACATGGTGGTAGAGTTTTTAGTGATTCATTTTTGTACTCCAAAATTAAGCAGCCCCTACCTTAAAGGAGTTTATATTCTCATGGGAGAAAACAATGTACACAGATTAACAAGGATATTTAAGCAGAGAGAAAGCAAGCCACAGAGACAACGTTTGGCATAGAAGATTGCTAAGGAACAAACTGTTTTTAATTCTTTGAATAATTTGGAGTGAAGCTCACTGGTGAGTGGGTGCTTCAACTCCTCAAGGACAGCTTATTGTTCTCAACATCGTTTTGCATAGTAATAGAAACTCTTAAATTTAGCATTTGAAGTCCATCACAATGTATCTATTGTTTCGTTTTTTTAGACAATTCAAATTATTTCTCCTTCTCATGCTTTACATTTCAGCTAAACTGTCCTTCTTGCAATAGGTATTTCACCTTCAAAGATTTCTGAGTTTATAAGGTAAGTCCTCTATCTTTATGTAGAACATAATTTCTCTACAATTCTGTATTGACACCTTGTATGCTTGAAAAAAAGATCCTCACCTTGAAACCAATTGGTTAGTGATCCTCTCCAAGCTGAAGTAGTTTGGTCCTCAGCTATTTGGCATTTTATCTGTCATTAACCCTATGCTTGAGGCCCTTCTGTCTTGTCAAGACCTGCCAGAAGATGAATTCTACTGTTACAGCCTTCAAGAGTGCAAGAACATCTCCTCACTGAAAGGAGGCATGAGAATAGGGCTTTAATATAGGAATATATTGTACCTAAAGGAAATAGTGAAGCATTAAAGTTAGAAGTTATTAGGAAAGAAATTAGGCATAAACAGAAATAAAACACATACAATTAGATGGATTAAGTTCAGTTTCACTCTCCTGAGTGTGAATGCTGTTGTGGTACTACTGATAACATCTAGTGGAATCTCCAGCTTCTAAAACATGATCAGTGTAACAGAGAGATCCTGGTGAAGTTAAGAGATGACATCATTTTCATATTTCTTCTTTCTATTTATTAGAATGCAAAAGTCAAATGTTACCAAGGAAATATAGATTAATTTGCTTATTAGGACATAGTATGCATTACAAAAACAAAATAAAAACATTTTTAGTATTTTAAAGGATCTTATATGCCAAGAGAACATGATTTTTGTTAAATATAAAGTTAATAGGCCAAGAGATGAAGTATGGATAGAAGTAGGCTTTGAAGTGAGGAATACCTTGGTTCAAGTCCCACCTGAGAAACATACTGGCTCTCCATGCTATAGGTGATTCTTTAACAGTATAAATTATAGAGAAGTTGTTTCTTTATTTTCATTAAAATAACAGGTATAATTTCTGTCTCTTAATAGCCCCAACCTATCATGAATAACTACAGTAATTTTGTCCATAGTCCAAGATGTTTTCTTTGTTATTTTAAATGTTCTGAAAGGAAATGCTAAGGAACATAAAGCAACCTTCTCTCTCTCTCTCTCTCTCTCTCTCTCTCTCTCTCTCTCTCTCTCTCTCTCTCTCCCCCCTCCCCCACTTTAAGCTTGGCTTGTATAAAGTTCTATTTACTAGGATAACATGACAAAGATTAAATAAGAAAACATACCTGGCTTTGTTTTGGAAAAAAATATATATCTTTTAATGTTTATCTTCCTCCAGCTTGGAAGGACTGTATCATTAGGGAAAGGATAACTAGGTTATAAAGAGATACATATAGAATGTGAGAAGACAACGTACATAGAAGCAACAGATTTGTTTCATGACTAGACTGAGTTAAGCACAGCTGTTATTTTCCTCAGATTTGTTCTCTGTTCATTCCACTACAGCAAAATTAGAGCTGATTTTTTCTAATCCCCCCATATTTTTGCCATTAAAAACATGTGTATGGTATGGATGAGGGTAAGTCAGTGGAATAGGAGATTTATAGACTCAAAAATACTTATGTGTAATAATAATATAAGATCATCATAAAACAGTTTGTAAAACATATTAAATGTTTAATTAAATGATTGTTTCTGACTGTTATTCATTGTAATTCAGTCAGAAGTAGTTCTAATTACATCCATCTATAAATATTGCAGAAATATTATACTTTTTACTTACTTGAGAGGTAACTTTGTCACATAGTCCTACAGATATACTTTCTGACAATCATAGTCACACACACACCTATTCATACTCTTCATTCCCAGCTTCCAGAACAGATACAGCCACAGCCTCTATGCTCCAAGTCTAGGCTCAGTCATGACCCCAAGAGCTCAGCATTTCCCAGTTCCAAAGATCCACTGGAAACAGGGGCAAGGAGTGGAGAGAGAATATCAGGATAGTCGTGCAGAGAGTCGAGGAACACGGGACAAGTCCTGGGCAGCCTCAGACAGATACCATCTAACAATAGTGACTCCTACAGAGAGAGAGAGAGAGAGAGAGAGAGAGAGAGAGAGAGAGAGAGAGAGAGAGAGAGAGAGAGAGAGAGAGAGAGAGAAGACAGACAGACAGACAGACAGACAGAGACAGAGACAGAGAAAGTCAGAGACGGAGACAGACAGAGAGAGAGCTAGAGATTCTAAGAGGAGGAAATGATGAGGAATAACGTTCCAAGCATCCTGAGTAGCCCTTGAGAGACCAGATGTCATATGTCTGGAACAACAAGCATAGATCTAGAACACAGAGCATATGAAGGAGAGTGAGTCAGGCCAAGAAAGATTTTTAATGCCAAACAGAGCAGATGATATTTTATCCTAGAAGCAATAAGAAACCACTCAAATTTTCAGAGCAGGGAATTGAATATGATGAGGCTCATATGCTAAAAGCATCAGTTTGCCAATAATGTGAAAAATGAAGGGGAGAGAGGAGATGTTCAAGATGCTATTAATAGTAGTTCAAGTGAGAAATGAATTGTAATTATCGTGGTTGTACTATGAATGGAAAGAAGGGGCAGCTAGATGACACAGTGGATAGAGTGTTGAGCCTAGAGTCAGGAAGATGAGTTCAAATCTGACTTCAGAAATTTACTAGCTATGTGGCCTTGAGTAAAGTACATAATCTTTGCTTGTCTTTATTTCCTCACCTTTAAAACGGGCATAATAGCACCCCTTTCTCATGGTTGTTTTGAGGATCCAATGAGATAATAATTGCAAAGTACTTGACACGTAATATGTGCTATATAAATGGTAGCTATTATTATTATTTTTTTTATTATTATTACTAGAAGTGCTAGAATAGAATTGGCAATATTTAAGAACTGATTGGATATGGGAATGAGAAGAAAGATTTTAAAAGAATAGAAAGATGACAGATAACATTACTGCCTAAAATGGCAATGGATGAAACATCAATGCTATCAACACATATGCTACTTTCTTATTTCCACTGGATTTTTAAAAAATTATTTGTTTTTAGTTTTCAACATTCACTTTCACAAAACTTTGAGTTGCAAATTTTCTCCCTATCTCTCCCCTCCCCCTACACCAAGATGATGTGTATTCTGATTGCCTGTTCTCCCAATATGACCTCCATCTATCATCCCCATCTTCTTTTATTCCCTACTCCTTCTATTTTCATTTAGGGCAAGATAGATTTTTATATACCCCATGGCCTGTATATCTAATTTCCAAGTCACATGTCAAAGCAACTTCCAACATCTGCTTCCAAAACTTTGAGTTCCAAATTCTCTCCCTTCATCCCTCCCCACTCACTCCTATTGAGAAGGAAATTAGTTTGATGTAGGTTATACATGTGTAGTCATGCAAAACACTTCCATAATAGTCATGTTGTGAAAAACAATATTTATCTCCATCCTGTTCTCTCCCCCATTTATTCTATTCTCTTGTTTGACCCTGTCCCTCCTCAAAAGCGTTTGCTTCTGATTACCCCCTTCCCCAACCTGCACTTCATTCTATCATACCTCAATCTTTCATCCTCTTCCCCCCTACTTTCCTGAAGGGTAAGACAGATTTCTGTACCCAACTTAATGTATATGTTATTCCTTCCTTGAGCCTAATTCAATAGGAGTAAGGTTCACTCATTCCCTCTCATTTTCCCTCTACCTCCTTTACTGTTAAAGGTTTTTTTCTTGCCTCTACTATGGAAGATAATTTGCCCCCATTCTAACTCTCCCTTTCTCTATCTCCCAATACATTCCTTCTTTCACCCTTTAATTTTATTTTTCAGATATCATCCCTTCATATTCAACTCACCCTATGCCTTGTATATATATATATATATATATATATATATATATATATATATATATATATAGAAAGAGAGAGAGAGAGAGAGAGAGAGAGAGAGAGAGAGAGAGAGAGAGAGAGAGAGATCTTCACAATTTGTATGCAGCTCTGATCTTTTCATCAAGAATGCTTGAAAGCGCTGGGAAAACTAGATAACAGTGTGGCAGAAATTAGGCATAGACCCATACCTGACACCGTACACAAGAATAAAGTACAAATGGGTACATGATTTAGGTATAAAGATTGATACCATGAATAAACTGGAGAAGCAAGGAATAGTGTATTTATCAGATCTATGGAGAAGGGAAGAATTCTTTACTAAAGGAGAGATAGAAAGCATTATGAAATGCAAAATGGATAACTTTGATTACATTAAACTGAGAAGTTTTTGCACAACCAAACCCAATGCAACCAAAATCCGGAGGGATGTAGTAAATTGGGAAAGAATTTTTACAGCTAAGCTCGGGGATAAAGCCTCATTTCTAGAATATATAGAGAACTGACTCATATGTATAATCATACAAGTCATTCCCCAGTTGATAAATGGTCAAAGGATATGAACAGGCAATTTTCAGAGGAAGAAATTAAAGACATCTATAATTATATGAAAAAATGCTCTAAATCACTATTGATTAGAGAGATGCAAATCAAAACAACTCTGAGGTACCACATCACACCTATAAGATTGGCAAACATGACAGAACAAGAAAATGATAAATACTGGAGAGGATGTGGGAGAGTTGGAACACTAATTCATTGTTGGTGGAGCTGCGAGTGCATCCAACCATTCTGGAGAGCAATTTGGAACTATGCCCAAAGGGCTACAAAAATGTGCATACCCTTTGACCCAGCAATATCGCTACTAGGACTATATCCCCAAGAGATCATAAAAATGGGAAAGGGTCCCACATGTACAAAAATATTTATAGCAGCACTCTATGTAGTTGCCAAAAACTGGAAGTCAAGGGGATGTCCATCAGTTGGGGAATGGCTGAATAAATTATGGTATATGAATGTAATGGAGTACTATTGTGCCATAAGAAATGATGAACAAGAAGACTTCAGAGAGGCCTGGAAGGACTTACATGACCTGATGCTGAGTGAAAGGAGCAGAACCAGGAGAACTTTGTGCACAGCAACGACCACAGTGTGTGAGAGTTTTTTCTCGTAGACTTGGAATTTTGTAATAACTCAAAAACTTCTTATAAAAAAAAAATCCCAAAGGTGGTTCTCAAGGCAAAATGCCTTGCACACTCAGAGAAAGAAATATGGAAGTCATTCGCAGAATGTAGCAGATCATGTTTGTGTATGTGTATGTGTTTGTGTATCATGTTTTGATTTGTTGTATGATTTCTTTCATTTATTTTAGTCTGACTACATAGCATCACTATACTGAAAATATACTCAATAGGAAAGTATATGTAGAACCTATACAGAATTGTATGCAGTCGTGGGGAGGGAGGGGGGTAGTGGGTTGTAGGTGTGGGGGGGATAAAATCTCAATTGTACAGCAGTGATTGTTAAACCTTAAAAAATAATAATAATAATGATAAAAAGAATGCTTGAAGCTCTCTATTTCATTGAATATCCATTTTTTTCCCTGAAATATTATACTCACTTTTTTTGGGTAGTTGATTCTTGATTTTTAACCTAGCTGCTTCTATCTTTAGAATATCATATTCTGGACTCTCCAGTCCCTTAATTTAGAAACTACTAAATCTTGTGTTATCCTGATTGTCTTTCCATAATACTTGAATGGTTTATTTCTGGCTGCTTGCAATAGTTTTTCCTTGACCTGGAAACTCTGGAATTTGGTGACAATATTCTTAGGAGTTTTCCTTTTTCAATCTCTTTCAGGAGGTGATTGGTGGATTCTTTGAATTTCTATTTTACCCTCTGGTTAGAGAATATCAGGGCACTTTTCCTTGATAATTTCTTGAAAGATGATGTCTAGGCTCTTTTTTGGATCATAGATTTCAGGTAGTCCAATAATTGTTAAATTATTTCTCTGGATCTGTTTTCCAGGTTAGTTGTTTTTCCAGTGAGTTATTTCATGCTGTCTTCTATTTTTATTCTTTTAGTTTTGTTTTATAGCTTCTTGATTTCTCATAGAGTCATGTGCTTCAATTTACTCCATTCTAATTTTTAAGGAATTATTTTCTTCAGTGAGCTTTGGATCTTTCTTTCTTTCTTTCTTTTTTTTTTTTTCCATTTGACCAATCTTCTTTTTAAAGCATTTTTCTCTTCATTGGGTTTTTGAACCTCTTTTACCATTTGGGTTACTCAATATTTTTTTTAAAGTTGTTATTTTCTTCAGCATTTTGGGGGTGTTTTTTAGCAAGCAGATGACTCACTTTTCATGATTTTCTTGAATCACTGCCATTTTTCTACCCAATTTTTCCTCTAACTTCTCTTACTTCATTTTCAAAATCCTTTTTGAGCTTTTCCATGGCCTAAGACAAATTCTTATTTTTCTTGGAGGCTTTGGATGTAGGAGCTTTGATTATGTTATCTTTTTCTGGTTGTATGTTCTGATATCCCTTGTCACCAAAGTAAGATTCTGCAATACAATTTTTTTCCTCTGTTTGCTCATTTTCCCAGCCAGTTATTTGAGTTTTTAGCTCTTTGTTAAGATAGGACTCTGCTTTCAGAGTGGAGAGATCACTGTCTCAAGCTTCAGGTTTTTATACATAACTGTTTTCAGAGATATTTCTTGGGACCTGAAAATTTTTAGTTCTTCCCAAAGTTGTATGATCAAAGGAGATGTGTTTACTACTCCCCTGTTGTGGGCTCTGGTCTGTGAGTGACCACAAGCACGTTTTTTTCTCCCTTGGCACTGTGAGGAGGATACCTTCTCCACTGCCACCACAAGCTCCCTCATGTCAGTGCTTCTCCTCTCGCTAAATCCTCCACCCAGGACTGCAACTGAGATTGAAGCAAGGCAAAGCAAGAGAATCCTGCCTTAGCACCAGGAAAGAGATCCCTGCAATCTCCCTCTGATCAGTCACTTGATTCCCCCATTGTCTGTGGGCCAAGAGCTTCAGGAACAGCTACTTCTGCTGGCAGTGCCACCACCACCCACACACTCCTTGCTCTCACCCAAGTCCTACAGACTTTTCCTACTGCACTTCTAAGTTGTTGGTTGCATTTGTGGGTTGAGAAATCTGGAAACCATTACAGCTGCCAGTGATTCAGTCCCCTGAGGCCTACTCTGGGTTTGCTTTGGCTTGGTCTGTGCCAGCACAGTCCACACTAGACTGTGCTCCTCTCCCAGACTGGTACAACAGACCTTTACTGTTGACCTTCCATTTTGTCTTGGGCTAGAAATTTGTTTCACTCTGTGATTTTGTGAGCACTGCTGGTCTAAAATTTGTTTAGAAAATTTTTTTAAAACAAATTTATTTATATATTTTTAATTTTCAACATTCATATCCACAAGATTTTGAGCTCCAAATTTTCTCCCCACCTTTCCCCTCCCTCACCCTGAGATGGCATGAATTCTGATTATCTCTTCCCCCACTCTGGACTCCCTTTTATTATTCCCCTCTCTTATCCCCTTCCCCTTTACTTTCTTGATGGGCAAGATAGATTTTATACCATATTGCTAGTATATCTTATTTCTCATTTGCATGTCAAAACAAGTTTTTGACATTTGTTTTTGAAACTTTTAGAGTTCCAAATTCTCACCTTTCTTCCCTCCCCACCCAACCCTATTGACAAGACAGCAATTCAACATAGGTTATACATGTGTTGTTGTGCAAAACACCTCCATAATAATCATCCTATCCTGACCTCCAATTATTCTATTTTCTTTTTTGACTCTGTCCCTTTTCAAAAGTGTTTTCTTTTGACTACATCTCCCTCAAACTCTTCTCCCTTCTATCATTCCCTCTTTTATCCTCTTCTCCTCTACTTTCCTGTAGGGTAAGGTACTCAATTAGATATTTGTGTTATTCCCTCACACACATATACGCTATATATATATATATATACACACACACGCACACACACGCTTATGTAATAGGCATATCTACATACATGAAGGTCACATATATGTATATACACCATTAAAACAAATAAAACTTGGTTAAATTCAAAGTGATTTGACACAAAGATGCTAGTTTCCACTGAGATGAGAAAGCTCTAGCAGTAGAGAGGATGGGAAAAGTTTTAAAGTTTTTTCCCCCAAAGGATTATACTCATTTCTGAGCAGGTGATTCTTGACTTTAATCTTAGCTCCTCTGACCTCTGGAATATCATATTCCCAGCCCTTCCACTCAAGAAAGTCCCTACTTCACTCTGTCATTTTGGACTCTGCCCAGTCCTACTGAATTTTTATGAGAAAGATCTACATATATGCTAAAGGCATAGCTGATGAAAATATGAAAAGTGAAAGGGCAGACCTTTCAAATGATTGTCTTTGGCAAGCTGATTCTTTATACTTGACAAGCTGATTGAAAGGTATAGAGTATACAGGATCCTACTACGTTTATTATTTGATTACAAAACAGAATAGACTTGGCAAAGAAAAATTCAGTTTTAAATACTCTCCTCTAATGAAAGATCCATCATGCCTGTGTTAAGATTTTATAATAGTCCTTCATAATTGTAACCTCAGAAATAACTTTTTTGTAATATTCTTATTACTGTTAAAAATGGAGGGTCAGTCTCCCTAGACAATTAACCCACATCCCTTATAGTAAAGATAATACATTCTGATATTTTTTTCCAGGTAAAAAACACTTCTCATATCATTAGTCTTCATTTTGTATGTATAATGCTTAGATACTTGTCCAAGTGAGATAAGAAGTATGGATTAGCTGAGGTACTTGGAGATATCCTCTTGGGCTTGCACAAAATCAGAGATCATTTCAATCATAGATTCCCGATTCCAATGAGTGATAAACCAGTACTAGCTAAACCCCTGAGGAGTCATTTGTGGTCAGGGAAGGAGAGCACTTTGACTTTTTTTCCCCTTATGCATTTGGTGACACTAGAACACACATGCACATTATCCCTGAAATTTGAAGGATCTGGACAATTTTGGACTTTCCGTTCTCAGTCTCCTCTGGGGACCCAATTTTTCAGTAAAAAAGTAGGAGAAGGGATAGCTGCTTTGGAGTGTATCACATATCAGCAACTAGCATACTATAAAAGGAGGAAATATACCCTTAACAAAGCGTTCTTCATTGTCATAGTGGGCATTCTGTGTCAGGTTTAAATTGAAAGTTGCTTCTTTATAAATAATGAGCCAGTCCAGATACTAATTTTTGTAGATAATATTATGCTGATTCCATTAGGTTTCACAGCATAGTAGGGCTTCTCTAATGACACCAAGGTTCGTACTATGACAAGAAGTCTAAAATCTAATCCATTCATGTAATATATCAACAGATAGACAATGAATTAAATTCATAATGAATTGAGGAAGATAAGATGAATTGAATTTTATTCAATTAATCAATCAATCAACAAGTATTTTTTTTTAAGCCAGACACTATGCTAGGCCTGAGGATGCAAATGCAATTAATGAAACAAATTTTCCTGCAAACAATTTGCATTTTAATGGAAGACAGAACAATGAAACACACACACACATACCCCTACACACCCACTCATGCACACAATATATATTCATATACACATATGAAATAGGTACATCTACATACATGAAAAGTCACATATATGCATATACATCATTAAAACAATTAAAACTTAGTTAAATATAAAGTAATTTGCCTGAAACATACTAGTTTTCACTGAGGTGAGAAAGCTTGAGCAGTAGAGAGGATGGGGTAAATTTTAAAGTAGAAGGTGGTACCTGAACAGTACCTTGAAGGAAGTGAAGGTCTATGAGGTAGAGATGAGAAGGGAGATCATTTTGGGCCGAAAGCTAAGTCTGTGAAAAACATAGAGATGGGAGATGTATTATTGTGTGTAAGGAAGAAAGAAATAAACAGCTTTCCTTGATTGTAGATTGACAAAGTGGGAGTAATATACAATAAAGCTAGAAAGATAGATTGGGGGCAAGTTGTGAAGGAATTTAAAAGATAAAAAAAAAAACAGAGGTTACATGTGATTCTAGATGCAATAGGAAATTACTGGAGTTTATTTATCAACAGAGTGGCATTTTTAGATCTGTCCTTAAAGAAAATTATTTTGGCATTAGAGGATGGACTGAAGTGAGTAGAGACCAGTCAGAAGGCTGTTGAAATAATGTAGACAGGAGATAATGAGAGTCTGAACTAAAATAGCAACATTTGGCAAAACAATTAAATAAATGGGCTACTGAACTCAGGATGTGGGGCAAGATTTCAAGAAAATTCCCAAGTCACAAATCTGGGAAAATAAATGGATGGTGGTACTGTGAATAGAAAGTGGAAGGATGGGTATAGTATAAAGATAATGAGATGTTTTAGAAAATTTGAGTTTCAGATGCCTCCTGGACATCTAATTTTAAATGTCTAATGTGCAAGTGTATATGCAACAAAAGTTCAGGGGAGAGAATTCATCTGGATATATAGATTTGTGAGTCATTGACACAATGATAAAACTTAAAACCATGAAAAGTGATGGGGTTACTTAGAGGGTACAGAAATTTAAGGGAAATGTTCAATATCTTTAGTGATCTCAAGTTTATCATAAACACAAAGATCCACCTTTTTTAGGACAGATGTTCTACTGGTAATGAGCTTGAAACTTTATTTCCAATGAATCATAGATACAGGTGACTTTAAGTGCAATAGAAATGAATGAAGGGATCATGTAGGCTACCATATATTTTCCATGAGACACTATCTACACAAAGAGATGTAAAGAGCAGGAAAGGTATGACTGGAAAGGGAATGAGTCATCTAATGAAAGGGAGAGACAATAAATGGGCATTTCCTTACACCTGGCATAATAGAGTTGCAAGGGTTCTTAGAGGTCATCTTCCCTAAAGAGCAGGGATTAATAGATGTTTATTGGTTGACTGGACATCTGATGCATCTAATACTTTTAAATTTGAATGGAGTCCTTCAGCCTGATGCTATATTCTTCAGGAAAGATCTGTGGAATAACATGAACAAGAATTGTACAATATAAGAAAGTATGACTGGATTGTCATCTGTACCAATGGAGGCAATACACTGATGAGCCCTCAGATACACTGAAGTTTTGAAGTATAAATCTGTCATTCCTTTTATGATTAATAGCATTTTCATATGCTTTCATGCTGCTGTTTTTGTCTCTTTCACATGTTTTTGTCATGCCCACTTCATTAGTCTGTAAGTGTCAGAGAAGATACAACATCTTCCTGTTTTTTATTCCTCTGTAGTGCATAATTCATTCAGGACACAGATTGATAACTGTTTTCCAGATGACTTTTTTCTATCACGATATGAGATATCATTAGGAAAGCAACCTTTGGGCGGATCAATATTTTCCCATATTTTGAAGTCTTAACATTAATAAATATACTAAATATGTGAAATGAGAAATTGAGAACATAATCTGGAGAATTAAACATAAAGCATATTCTTTTGTAAATAGTACTTGCTGGAAAAAGTATACTGATTTCTCTAAAACTTATCACTTTTACTAAGGAAGTTAGTATTTAAGCTCTAAAACTCTAATTTTGAAAAGAAAGAACAATACAGGGTCATTCATGAAATGCAATTAAAGGACTTGCAAAATCAATTATTAGTGGATGAATATCTGAGAATGTTATGATTCGGGTAATAGGAGAGTAAGATACATTCCAAATGACACAAAGACTTGATAAAACTGTTATCTGCTTTTTTTCCCCCTTCATGACCTTATTTAATTTTTCAGAGTCAACAAAAGATTTGATAATTTGAATTGAAAGGATAAATGTCTAACTTAAGCATTTCTGACTGCAGCTCTGTCAGGAATTCCTGACCTTACAATTTGTTATGATTTGATTTCATCAGTGGACATAATGATCATTATTCTATATAAACAAAGGACATTTTCTTCTTCAACCCCAGATTTAAAATTCACTGACATGGTAAAACTGAAATTTAAACTGAACACCACAGAATAATTAACAATAGATTCATGTTGTGATGGAAATTACCATTTTCATTGATGCTGAGGTGATATAGTTTGCAGAGCTAGTTTTTGAAAGGTCTTGGGAGTACTATCATGTTGTTTATCTTCCAGAACTCAGTGTGTATTTTTGCTAACTCATTAGTTTGGAGGAAGCATTTGATGAGTCCCAAATGCTCAAAGGCATAGACCAATGGATTATGATTGGTGAAAGACTCTTTATTTTACATTTTGAGAGATAAATTTGAAACAGCATAATCACAGAGCTTGGTAAGAAAGGATTCTTTTAACTCTTTAGCAAATAAAGAAGCTTTAGAGCACTGAAAGCCTTCATCCTCTCTCAGGAAGATAATGCTGCTGCTATTTCTGCTGTTTCTGAGAAGAGACCAACCTGGCATTAGTATTTGTCACTATCCCTCCTTAAGGAGATATAAGTAATATCTCAGCCGACTTGCATTTTCTTCCTTAAATTCTTGAGGGGCATTTATTTAATTGTCAGCCATATTAAAGTTCTAAAACAGTCTTGAAATATGTTTAACAATGAGGGGAATTCTCAATTTAACATCATTCAGGAAATAGCTACAGGGATCACATTTATGGCGTGGCAATGGAAATGGTAATACATATACACCTTTAAACTATGTTTATGTTTCTAAGTTAGCATATGGACTTACTTATCTGAGAAGGGAAAAATTCCAGCTCTGGCACTGGATGTCCCATAGACATCTCAACTTAATATGCCTAAACAGAATTTTGGGCAGAATCTTTTGCCCTAAACCCATTTGCCCTCTTAACTTCTCTTTTTCTGCCATAATGCATCATTCTTCCCATTACTCAAATTAGTTTCCATGGAATGATTCTTGACTCTTCCATTCCCATTACCTCTCACATTTTCATTAAGTTACAAAGTCTTAAAAATTCTGTTTCTTCAACATTTCATGCATCTTCTCTCTATTTCCAAGGTCACCAACCTGGTTTAGGCTCTCATCCTTTCTCATCTGAACCACTGTATTAGTTTTCTAACTGGCCAATGCCTCTAGTCTCTCCCTTCTCCAATTCATTCTGTGGCTACAAAACTGGTATTCCTAAAGTACAAGTTGGAGCAGCTAGGTGGTGCAGGGGCTAGCTCAAGGTCTGGAGTCAGGAAATTGTTGAATCACTTAGGTCATACCTGACTCTCTGTGAGTCTCTGTGACCTGATTTAAGGTTTTCTTGGCAAAGATACTGGAGTGTTTGCCATTTCTTTCTCCAGTTCACTTTACAGATGAGGAAACTGAAGCAACCAGGGTTAAGTGACTTGCCTAGGTTCACACAGTTTGTAAGTATCTGATACTGAATTCAAACTCAGATCCTCCTGACTCCAGCTCCAATGCTCTATCCAATATGCCACCTAGTTGAGAGAGAAGTCAAGAAGTCCTGAGTTCAAATGAACCTCAGACACCAGGTGTGTGATCCTGGACAAGTCACTTAACCCTGATAGCCTCAGTTCCTCATCTGAAAAATTGCCTGGAGAAGGAAATGGCAAAGTACCCCAGTGTCCTTGCCAAGAAAACCTTAGAATCAGGAAGAATCAAACATGACTGAAAAATGATTCACCACAACCACAACACAACCAAAATAAAACTACAGGTCTGACTCTTTCATTCTCTTGCTTAAGAAGTCTTAGCTCTATTTCCTAAAGGATGGAATATAAATTGGTCTGAAATACCTTCATGGTTGAGCTCTATTATATCTTTACATGTTGATCTCATATATGTAATGTTACCTCACAAATTTTGTCTTCCAGTCAAACTGACTTAGTTGCTGTAGCCTTATTACTTGCAGCGTATACAAAGGCATTATTTCTATGCCTGAATATAGAACTAGGTAACTTCTACTACTTCTAAAAGCACTATTAGTGCTACCTGCACTGATTCCTCCAGTTACTCAGAGTCTCCATTGCCCTAAAATTATTTTGTATTAGTTTGTCTTCACTTCATCTCTGTACATGCTGCATTCCCACAGTAGAATATAAATTTCTGTAAGGGAGAGATTGTTTGTTCTTTTGCTTTGCATCCCCAACCCCTAGCCCAATGTTAGGAATTTAGTAGGTACTTAATGAAACCTTGTTGAAGTGAGTTGAAAGACCTGAATTTTGTGCCAAGGAAAGATTTGCATTGTATATTCAATGAAGAGTTTTAACACCGTAAGTAGAGGAAGTTATGCTAGCATTCTTGTATATGGATTTCTCCTCTGGTCAACAGCCTTTGCTAAAATCAGCATGCCACCATAGTTCAGTTATCTTAATTATTGCTGTTGTTTTTTTTTTTAAATTGATTCTTCCTATCTCAGACTGGAATCACAGGGTCTCCATCAGCCTAAATCTCCCCAGTAGCTAGGATTATAGGCATACAATATACTATATACTATAGTATACAGACTTTATACACATATATTATACAGACTATAATGTTTGTAATATAATAAGTTTGTAAGTTAAATATCACTACCATTAAAGTGGTAGTAATAGTAAATTATGGTACTAGTAATGGTAATAAAGTAGTGGTAATAGGAGCATATCACTCACTGTTGTGGATCAAGGTAAATCCACTTTGAGTGGGTATATGCCAGGGCTTCACATGATACTTGAGGGAGTGGGAACATTTGCAATCATAGGCATCTTGCTCCAATCCAAGTCATTTGCTAAATATGGATCACTACCACACAAGCAATTGGTAAAAAATATAACTAACATGAATATAATGTTTTAATATTTGCCCATTGCTTTATGTGCATTATCTGATTTAATCCTTATAATGACCCTTTTTGGTAGGTGCTATTATTATTCCCATTTTACAGATGAGGAAACTGAGGTTTATAAAAATTAAGTGGCTTTCCCAGGGCAACCCTGCTATCCAACATCTGAAACAAAATTTGAATATAGATTTTCCATACTCCAAGTCCTGCTTTCTATCCATTACATCACCTAATTCCTCTATTTATTAAATATGTCTGTTAGCTCGATCATCTGACATCAGCTTTGCAGGTGTAGATCATATGATGCCAACTTCCAGTTTGCTGAAAGGCATTCAGGTCCATTACACTTTCTATATTTATTTACATTGAAATTTATCAAAAGTAATACCAATACAGCATTCTCTTATTTGAGATAACTTTCAGTGTTCTTTTCCTGATATTTTCTTCATCTTCAAATTTTGGATTAGTGTTCATGGACTGAGTTTCACAGCTAGATTTTATTGTATCCCATCCATAACTTATTGCTACATAGTGTAGAAATTGATCTGTTATTCTTTGTGTATTCCCTGTGGAGGAATGCTTGAAAGAGAGGTCTGTATTTGCTGAATACATATCTTCCCATAGGTGGAAGGAAGTTTAAAGGAATATCAGTTTCTTCCCTAGAGCAAACAGTCTTACCTTCTAAGAGCATAAGACCAGGGTATCAGAACTTAATCTTTAAAAATTCCTAATTATGACTTTCCTAAGTTATATTATTATGTTAATAACGACACAGACCTTGGCAGTTAATATTCTTAACATGTTCACAGTTCCCTTGTTTGAGAATGAAGAGGCACTATAATTTCTAGTTCATTAACTCCCATGTTTCTCTGAAACTACTAGTTTTGTTAAAATAATAGCTTTGGAAACTGATGCTTTCATTAGCACATAGGTCAAAAGAAAGTGATGAGGTCACAGAATGGTTATTTCTCTCCCTCCATATTCTGGAGTGAGATGTATACATAAAGGATGAACTTTCCCACACCAACTACAAGCATTTGGAAGGGAAAAATCATCTGCAGTCACTGCAGTATCAAAGGTGGTGTACTGACCAATAGGGCACACACAAAAAACAATGCCTAAAAGGCATATTACTATGGTCATTCATTTTTCATTACATCGCATACTCCATTAGGATGAGCTTATATTGATTGTGTTACATGTATTTTAAATGCCTAGTATGTTGCTATCTTCTCTGTGGATATTCAAGAAATATTTCTTGGTTTGATAAAAGAAAACAAATTCAGGAAATTGGGAGAAGTAGAGTCAATTCTATGAGTACAGGAATTGTTTGATTTTTCATATTTGTAATTCCAGTACCTATCCAGTATTTAATGCCTGTTTGTTGATTAATAGAACCCGCAGTATCAGTTTATTAGGACATTAAAATGCCAAACCAGGAAGAAGGTAGGGAACAAGTATGTATTAAACACTCCTGTGTGTCAGGCATTGTGGAAAGCACTTTACAGATATTATCTAATTTAATACCTACAACAATCCTATGAGGGAGGTGCTATTATTATCCCCACTGTACATTTGAAGAAACTGAGGCAAACAGGGTCAAATAGTTAATAAGTGTCTGAAGCTGGATTTGAACTAGGGGCTTCCTGAAATCAGGCCCAGTGCTCTATTGCCTGTGCCATCTATATATGCAGATCTTGAGATAAGATGGGAAACAGGACAAGTTGTCCACTTTGGGGTCAAGGAGATTATAAGAAACTGATACCTTCAGTGGTCTTGGCCATCACTGGTCAATAATGAAGGTCTTTTAAAATATTGATTGTTAAATATCACCTTCATTTTTCAATAAAGCCCCCCCCATTCCTTACCTGAGAATTATCTTCTATAACAAATGAAAAGAAAAGAGGGGAGGGGGTTCAGTTTGTCTGAAGCAACACCATTCAGTAGTTAAAGGCTAGAGAAGAACTGAAGTAAAAGATGGTCTTCTTTGACTTCACAAAAGAATCAATCAGGGAGGGAAAGACTCTCAGAGTTTCTGACTACAAGAGAAACAATTACTATTTACACGCATTGTGAGCCATCAAAACTCAAACAATGAGCAAATCAGCGAGAGCCAGATTGATTTGTATTTAAAGGCATAATCAAATAACTTCAACTGAATCACAATTGACTTCATCAAAACCTGGTTTTGCAGAACTATATTTCAATAAATCATACATCCAATAAGGGAGATAACATGCAAATGACTATGTGCAAACATGGTATATGCGGGATAAATTGGAGATAATCAATAGAGAGAAGGAACTATCATTAAAGTGGGGTTAGGAAAGATTTCTTGTAGATGAGATTATAGCTGGAGTTTGAAAGAAGTCAGTGAAGCCAGGAGAAAGAGACAAGGAGGGAGAGCATTCCAGGCATGTGGGACAGTCAGGGAAATCTTGAATACAGAAATGAAGTGTTTTGTTTGAGGAACAACAAGGAGATCAGTATCATTGCATTTGATTACAGTTGGGTAGGTGAGTGGGCAGTGGACTGTATTAAGGCATAAGAACACTTGAAAAGTAGATCTTTCTTACTGCTTCTTGATACTATGGAGGTTAGATAATGTAGCATTATAACTATTGATAATCATTTAATGTCGTTTTTGTACTTTAATAAGGGCTAGACCCTGAATTAATCAAATCGCTTCTTTGTTCTCTGAGTAAACTCAGAGAATACCTTTTCTTATGTCAACAAGGCCAGATGAGACTGACTTAAGAGCATTCTTAATGAGACCCTTAACTAGAGACACTATCTTGGATAATGAGACTTTTCCAATTCTTAATATTTTAATATTTTGTAGACATATACTATGTTGTAACATGTTAATCGTAAAGAAAATACATATTCTGGGCCAGAATTTTAATTGGCACTTTGTCAACTCTCTTATCTTATTATATATACCACCTATTCAATTAATAAAATTCCTTTTTCATGATATAAACACATATAGAGACCATAAATCTGAAGGACAAAGACATAATAGAACTGTCCTAAAATAAATTTATACCTGGTAATTCTTATGTCAGGCAATCAGAAGTTTCATTCTGACTCCATGGTCATGAATCTGCTAAACTTTAAGTGCTTAAACTATATGAATTTGCATATCACTTAACCTGTTTACCTCTTGTAACAAAACTTCCAGGTTGACAATATTTATCTTTTATTTTTTGTCCTCGCAATACAACCAACTGCTCTTCTGTTAGTAGATATTAAATTCTTCATAAAATTTATTTATTAATTTGTCTTCAGCAAACTACCTTGGTACAAAAGTTGCAATATCATTTCATGCAGACTCTTGTACAAGTATTTAAAATCAGTGTTGGAATATCTGATGAAAAAATGAACCATGAAATAATATGTAATTTTTTTCTTTATGATGATACTCACTCTTCCAACTTATTTCTTTACCTCAGCATATTTTTTTCCCTTGAGACTTGTTCCCACTATCTCTCCAAGATTCTAAGTGTGACAGACACATACAGGCCATTTCCAGTGCTGATAGACACAGGAATTTGTCACAACTGATCTAGGGTAGTTGCCCCATCACTCCTCAGAATTTCCCATATTGGTACCTGATTTAGTGCAGATGTCTGATCAGCCTAGTCCTACTGTACCTAAGAATTCTAGAGATTATGTGATTCACTAGCCTTAGCTTCCTTAGTAGAAGGAGTTGCAGGTATTTGCCACCACATCTAGCTCTTACAATATTTCTAAATTGCGTTCTAGGATAGTTGGGACAATTCATAGCTATACCAGTAGTTAGTGTTAGTGTTTTAGTTAGTTAGTGTGCTCTTTTACCAACAGCCCCTTCAGAACTGATTTTTTTCCTTATTTTGTTATCTTTGGCATGAATTATTTTAAATGTAGCACTAATAGCTTTTAGTGATCATCACTTCCCTTTCTAAATGACCACAATACATTATTTTTATAATACACATTTGATTTCTTGTAGGAATTGAAGTCATTCTCAGTAGGCAATAGTCTGTCCATCTTCCCCCACTTTTGAAAATCAGGAAATTTATCTGCCTCCAATCTCTTAAAATTATGTAAGGATACGGATTTACATTCTGTGAACTTTGGGGGTTATGCATGCATTAAAATATTTCTTTCTCTTTTTGTTTTACATATCAGGAGTACTGTTTATTGCAATTCCTATTTTCTCTTGATAGAGGAAGGGAAAATAGTTTAACTCTTGAAACTTTTCAGTATCTGGGTAGTGGGTGGGATTACGCACCCACACCCCCCCCCCCACACACACACACAGAGCACAGAGTGAATTGAATAGGATGAGATCATATCTTAAAAAAATGAAACTAAGCAGTGAGAGAGAAATATATTGGGAGGAGAAAGGGAGAAATGGAATGGGGCAAATTATCTCTCATAAAAGAGGCAAGCATAAGACTTTTTAGTGGAGGGGAAAAGAGAGGAGGTGAGAGAAAATCATGAAGTTTACTCTTATCACATTCCACTAAAGGAAGGAATAAAATGCACATTCATTTTGGTATGAAAACCTATCTTACAATACAGGAAAGTGGGGAAGAAGGGGATAAGCAGGGTGGGGTGATGAGGGAAGGGAGGGCAATGGGAGGAGGGAGCAATTTGAAGGTAACACTCTTGGGGAGGGACAGGATCCAAAGAGAGAATAGAAGCAATGGGGGGCAGGATCAGATGGAGGGAAATATAGTTAGTCTTGCACAACACAACTATTATGGAAGTCATTTTCAAAACTACATAGATATGGCCTATATTGAATTGCCTGCCTTCCAAAGGGAATGGGTGGGGAGGGAGGGATGAAGAGAAGTTGGAACTCAAAGTTATAGGAACAACTGTTGAGTATTGTTCTTGCATACAACTAGGAAATAAGAAATACAGGTAATGGGGTATAGAAAGTTATCTGGCCCTACAGGACAAAAGAGAGGATGGGGACAAGGGAAGGGAGGGATGATAGAAGAGAGGGCAGATTGGTGATGGGGGAGTTAGAATGCTTGGTATTTTGGAGTGGGGGGGGGATAAATGAGGAGAAAATTTGGAACCCAAACTTCTGTGAAAATGAATGTTAAAAGTTAAATAAATTAATAAAAAAAAATAAAAATTAAAAAATTAAAAAATTGGTTTGAGAACATTTTAAGACTGATGATACTACTCTCAACTGGAAAACATTAGAGTACTAAATACTTTAGAGACAAACAGGAACACGAAGACCTGTGAAACTTTAGTGAAGAATTGCCTTAGAAATCTTAAATGCCACTCAGTCTGAGACTCGACTTTTTTATGCATGTCTAAAGATTTTATCCCTGTAGTATCAGGCTTAAAGGAGTTTGCAGTGTCCTCTTTTGCCTGGTAAATGAACTCCAGATGACATTCCTTTGTGATGTAACATTTACAGAGACAGGGATTGGTGGGAAATAGGCACATTGTTGTCCTTTGTTTTTGAAGAGGACCAATGATGTCACAGGGTGATGTCCTGACATGCACATGAATTGGATGTAGAGTTGCTCAAAGTCGTCGTATTTACTACGTACACATTTACATCCTTTATTAATCCTCTATGCCCTATAATACTCCACTACTCTCCTTGAAGCCCTCACCAAAGCTCTCAGTCTTCCATTTGTAAAGCACTGTGGCCCTTACAGCCTAACTTGAATCTAGGCAGATGCTTTTATACCAGGTGCTATTTAGGGCATGATCCACCTATCATGCCCCAACAATTACCTCCTGGCTTTAGTATGCTTGTTAGTGTTTGTCCTTCCTTTATGAAGAGGACCAATGACATTACAATACTGAGGTAAAATAGTGGATTTTCTACTTTCACATGATTTGGATTTAAGTGAGGCAGAATTGCACAGTTTTTAGTTTCATTCTCTTTTCCATAGTCATCAAAGTCAGGGGGTGAGAAAAAAGTCAGGAGGATGACTAGCAATGGCCCAGGATGCAGTAGACGACCTTGGCATCTTCAATGTCTGAACAAATTCTATGCACTCCTCAGCACTTGTGTTAGGGGCTTTTATGGCCATTGGAACAAACTGTTCTCATCTACCCATTGTGCTGGGGAAGTCTTCACATCCCTCAACTCACTGATGGATTTGAGGCCCGTCGATTACTTTCAACTTGATTTAGCCTGTCAACAGAGATAGTTTTAATGTGGTGTGACTGCTAAGCATGCTGTAGCTTCTTGGAGCCACAGGTGACAGTTAAGTGAGACGCAGACACCAAAGGTGAATAAACAGCCTGAAAAGGGCTCTGCAAACCCTCACGACAGAGATGCTAATCCTCTCTGAACACCCCATACACCTGAGAAACAGGCATATGGCTGTAGGATTTATTTAGCTTGAAGCTGTCCATTTGTTAATATGGATATCAAGAGATAAAGAAAAAGCATCAACTTAGCAGAAGAGAAAAGGTAATTAGGGTTTGGTTTCATATCAGATCTTTGAACTCTAGGAACCAAAAAGAACTCAGTGAGCAAAAGAGTTGAAAATTTATAGGCTAATACATTTGACATGATATCTATGGGAAAAATCAATGCACGTTTAAATAATAAGGGAAAAGAAAGAGCATAAGCCTGAGGGCCAAAGTGCATTGGTCCTTTTCTAAACTGTGAAGCTGTTTCCCCTGGGAAACTGATTCAGCTTTTGGAGACTGAAGGGCAAGGGATGAACCTATTACAACTAGAAATCCTAATAAAATGAGGTGCGGATAACAATCTCTGGCATGAAACTGAAACCGAAAGGTTAAAACACTGAAAAATAGGAGAGGAATAGGATACGTTAATTTTTTTTTAATATTGTAAGTATTTTTAGAACACTTTAACTGTTGTTTAGTTTTCCATGACTAACAAATAAGCTGTTCTTTTTTCTTTTGAGAATAACATTCATATATAAAGGCCATTTTCATTAACCTTAGATTTGTACCTTCCAGTCTCTCTGCCCAAAGGCAATGCTGTTATTTACAATTTTTCTTAGTCCTGTGCTAAGCCAAACAACCATCAGTGTGAGGCTAATATATGTTAAGTGCCTTGGGCACATTCCAATTAAGTATTACCATAGGTTGGAAATTTTCCAGAACGTTTAGTGAATATCACATTCAATCATTTTCATTAAAATTAATAGCAAATGTTAAAAAGTAATATACTAGGAGCTGAGGAAATAGCATTTTAAGCTTCAAGATGGCCACTTTTACTGTGGAGAAAGGATTTTAGCAAAATCCTAGCCTTGCTCCTTGCTTTTTGCGTGACTTTAAGCAACCCACTTGGCCTCTACGGACCTCAATTTCCCCATCTGTCAAATATAAGAAAGGATTAATTGACTTCTATGGAAGTGGTAATGTAGAGAGTAGAAAGAATATTGGAACTGAAGTCAGAAGACCTGTGTTCAAACCAATTTGCTAGTTATTACCTTGGACCAGTCAGTTATATTGTCTTGGCCTCCTTTGTGAGAAACGCAGAGACATAAAGACAGATACAAAGAGAAAGAGTTGGGGAGGCAGAAGCAATATGGGAATTAATTTCATTTAAATACTCTTGAATAGTGACTTCATATATTAATGAATATAAGACAATTGAAATTAAGCATTCTGGCATATTTACAAATGGAAACTTCAAATTAAATAAATCCATGCTAAAATGTATTTGCTAGACTTCATTTCAATGACAGGGTTTGGAGAGTTTATTGTAGAGAAAAATGAGTGGGAAAAAATTAAATGTTTAGAGAAATCAAGGGTCTGTTAATATATCTTTCAGAATTAAGTCAAACAAATGAAAAATGAGATATAGTTAAAGAAATCTAGTTAAATCTAAAGAATCATGTTACATACCACACTAAAAAAAAGCAAAAAAAAGCAAATCCTAAAGTTATCCCTGGAAAACAATAATAAAATTCTGTTCCCTTTATATTTTTACACAAATTATGAGCTTAAAGCTAAGAAAATAACTTTGAATTTGCTCCTTATTAACCTGATAAGTTCTGATGTTTAGTCATATTATTTTCCATGTGGATATCAAATAGACCATTTAAAGGAAGAAGGGAGCATTAAGATGTGGAATCAGATTTAGTCAGAGCTCTGTTTTATTTGCAAGTTAGTCTACATGATTCTGACTGAACCTTTTGGAACTTGTAAAACGCTATAACTATTGTTTCAATTGTTTAACATAGCAGGTGCAGTTTTTATCAAAGGCCCAAACTTGGAAGCAGAAAAACATTGGTTTAGAATCTTCCTCTGAGAAATATTGGCTGTATGACCATGGGAAAGTTGTTTAATCTCCCAATAATCTCAGACAATTCTCTATACCTTTATTACAATTAAACTGCAGATCTATATACGGTGCAGGAGGTTAGCCACACTGCTGAATAAAATTATAGTGCTAGAATCCATTTCTCTCCTTGGCTCCATCTGTATTTGCTTAACATGGGGATTTGTCATTTGCCAATCCATGAAATAAATTGACATATACTCTTCTTACCAGTTCTTATGCTCCCTAGGTATTTAATAGGTGCGAGGCTTTTTTACTTGCAGTGATATATTATCATTTCCTTGAAAAATTTGCGTTGATCATTGAGACTTTGCTCCTTAAAGATAATCTTTCCATAACCATAAGGCCTTCCCCTCTGTGTGACCTGTGACACAAACAATCCACATGATTCAACTGTTTGTTTAATGATCCTTTTTCAACCTGTAAGTGGCAAAATTGAAGCAGATATCACTCATTCAGGGTCCTTTGATTCCATTTTTGAATCTTGGATATTCCCTGGTCTTCAACTGCTTTCCATTATATTTGACAACCCAATGGTATATTTAAAGGACACATTTAGGATTTATCAGAACCAAAAGTATCCATTGTTGTTTACTGTCACTTTTAGTTGTGCTGTCCTCCTTTCCCCCCAATCTTTTTTGGAGTTAAGAAGCACAGAAAAAGTGTCAAACTGCTTTTTGTCTCATTTAGTCTGCTAAACAATATGGAGAAAGTGAGAAACCAACCTACACCTTGGAAGAAAAAAATACTTCATTGCTCATGTGAAAAAGTACAAAATTGAAAACTCAGTACTCATTCTGATCTGGTGAATATTCAGATGATTAAACTGAGTTAAACCCAGTATTTCTTAAACCCGTTTCATTTTTTCACCACTGTCATAAATGGTATTAGAAATACAACAAACAGAATGAAACTTACTTTGTGATTGATAGAATGCAAAATGCATACATTCTGATTTTGGAAAGTACACAATCTGTTTCAATCTTCACCAAAATTATTTTGAAGGAGGAGAAAGAGAAAGAGAAGAAGAAAGAGGAGAACAAGAAATAGAAGAAGAAGAAGTCTTAATTTGTTTCATGATAGAACACTATATAACACCACTGGCATGCTTCATATAGGCCCAGAAGTCCAGGGCCTATAAATTCTTGAAAAATAAAATCAAACTCCAACATGTCTTCCTCTTACACCTTTACTTATGGCAATGAAGACAGTGATAAGAGAATTGAAGGCTTCTCATTGTTTTGTAATAGCAGAGCAGAAATATGCATGATGAGTGCCTACACAATAGTAAATCTGTACTATTCCATATACAATGTCAGGGTTTTTGACAATGCTTCCCAATTAACTTTTGGAGAGTCAAGACAACAATATTGCCAGTTGCTCACTCAGCACATTTCTACACATTTTCCTGAGTTAAATGAGACTTACAAGACCAAATATGCATAGTAGTTTGACTAAATTGCCGTGTCATGAACAGTAGGTGAAATATTTTAAAGATGTCTTGGGACTTTAGACACACTTTTCTTCTGTCCTTTTCTGTAATATTTGTACATTTGTAATGGTAAATGAAAATTAATGATGAGTGCAATGGATGCAGTACTGGATTATCTTTGTACCAGTACTTCAAAAGAAGAGGAAAATAGAAAGCCTCATTTTCTTATTTTCTTTTTACTTTGCATTTAATAGTATTTTTCTAATTACACATAAAGATAGCTTTATACATTCGCTTTTATAAGATTTTGGGTTACAAATTTTTCTCCTTCTGTCCCTCTTCCTCCTCTCCCCCAAAAAGCAAACAATCTGATTATAGGCTATACAAGTAAAATCTTATTAAACTTATTTCCACATTAGTCCTACTGTGAAAGAAGAATCAACACAAAAGGAAAAAACCTCAAGAAAGAAAAAAACAAAACGAAAGGGAAAACAGTATGCTTTGATCGGCATTCAGATTTCACAGTTCTTTCTATGGATGTGGGCAGCATTTTCCATCATAAGTCTTTTGGAATTGTCTTACATCATGAGTAGTCAAAGGTGGGGAGGGAGAAAGGGAGGGAGAAAAATGTGGAACACAAAATCTTGCAAAAGTGAATGGCAACACCCACAAAAACAGGGGGAAAATGTTCTCTATTTAATTGAATATTCATTATTTTCTCCTCAAGGATCATACTCAGTTTTGCTGGGTAGGTAATTTTGATTGTAATCCTAACTTCTCTTAACTCCAGTATATCATATTTTAAGCCCTTCATTCACTTAATGTAGAGATCTTGACCTTAGTTACACAAATCCTGAATTGTTTCTTTCTTGATACTTGCAATATTTTCTTCTTAACTTGGGAGCTCTGGAATTTGGCTGTAATATTTCTAGGAGTTTCCATTTTGGAGTCTCTTTCAGGAGGTGATTGGTGAATTCTTTCAATTTCTATGTTCTCATCTGTGTCTGTGATATCAAGGATTTTTCATTGGTACTTTCTTGAAAGATGATATTGAACCTCTTTTTCTAATCATGACTTTCATGTAGTCCAATAATTCTTAAATTCTCTCTCCCAGATTCTTTTTTTGTGTCAGTTTCTCTCCCAGTGTTATGTTTCATAATTTCTTCTATTTTTTTATTCTTTTGATTTTATTTTATTTTTTCTTGTAGTCAAATGAAGTCATTAGCATCCTCTTGCCCAATTCTAATTTTTGAGGAATTGTTTTCTTTAGTGAGCTAGATTATCTTTGCACCAGTACTTCAAAAGAAGAGGAAAATTTGGCCAATCTACTTTTTAAGGAGTTCTTTTCTTTAGTAAATTATTTGTCCCTCTTCTTCCATTTAGCCAATTCTGCTTTTTAAGGCATTCATCTCTTCAGTGGATTTTTGTTCCTCTTTTAACATTTGGCCAATTCTGTTTTTTAAGTTGTTATTATCGTCAGTACTTTTTGTGCCTTCTTTCCTAAGCTATTTACTCATTTTCATGGGTTTCTTGCATCACTATCATTGCTTTCCTAAATTTTCCTCTACTTTTCTTACTTGATTTTTAAAATACTTTTACAACAATTTCAGGAACTTTTTAGCCTGAGACCAATTTTCATTTTTCTTTTGAGCTTTGGATGTAGTTGTTTTGAATTTCTTTTCTTCTTCTTCATTTGTGTTTTGGTCTTCCCAGCTGCCATAGTAATTGTCTATGACCAGGTTCTCTTTTTGTTTTTGTTTGCTCATTTCCCCAAACTATATCTTGACTTTAATTTTATGTAATAGTTGGGTGCTGCTCCTTAGATGGAGGGGGCATTGTCCTGAGTTTCAGGTTGTTTGGTGCAGCTGTTTTCAGAATTAGTTGGGGGGCCTCTAAATTTTCAGTTCATCCAAAACAGTATGATCGAAGTAGTGGTATATTTACTACTCTCCTGGTGTATGCTTTGGTCTGTGACAATAAGCACTCTTTTCTACCCTGGAACCATGATCAGGATCCTTGTTTCCCTGCGGCCACAAACTGTGGCTGACACTCAGATTCGAATATAGACAGGGTAACAGAGTCCTGCATCCAATACTACCCATGTAATCCCCTTCCCTTCTATTGTCTCATCCCCTTATCCTTTGTGGTCAGAGTGAAACTGCTGCTTCTAGTTTAGTTATCCCCAAGGTCTGGTGTTATCTTACTTGGATTTCATCTGAGCTAGACTTTGCTCTACTCTCACCTCATTGTGGTAGACCTTGTTTTTTCAATCATCTAAGCTGTCTTGGGATGGAAAATTGTTTCACCCCCATCCTTTTGTGGTTTCTGCCACTAGAATTCACTTTGATATGTTACTTAAACTTGCTTGGAGGGGAATTTTAAAGAGCTCAGGTGATCCCCTACCTTTTCTTCTCCAACCTGATTCTGCCTCTATATTGGACATTTTTAAACAAGGCTCCAGAAGGGTGTCATTATTTCCCTGATCCTACTTCCTCTTCATTCAAGTTTGAATTAAAAGCTCTTTTTCAAGGCAATTATATGTGTTTTCTATCTTAACCACTATTACTTAATTTCAGCTTTACCCAAATTAATAATTTTGAAAAGTTTAGATTTTCCCTGAATGTACTTCAGGAAAATAAAATAAAAGAAGGGCTCCTCATGAACAGTTACAGCAATAGCATTGCAAATATTTCAAGACTGAGGCCAACATCTGATTAATAAAAGTGGTTCACTTGTAAATCAGTGGTGAAGTGTCAGCTCCTTGAATAGGCTAAAGGCTTTATTCTGATGAAAGAATCACAATAAAGATGCATTTACAATTGAAATGGGGATGAAAGTAATTAAGAGTTCTTTTTAAACATAAGGATAAATGAAGGAGTTGAGGAAGGTTAGAATTTTAATAAGAAAAAATAAACTCTGTGCTATTTATCTTGTTGATTGGCTAACTTTTTTTTAGTGAAAGTATTTAAACAATAAAAGCATGATTGTACCTAGATAGGTAAGCAGTAATATTCCCCAAATGATGCTACAATTTGTCTTAAAATCATACATTAAAAGCCAGTTGTTCAAAACAACAGTTATAAAAGAAACACTTAAAAATTAAGAGATCACAGCAGACACTCTCTTCAATTTGACTGGAATGTTTATTTTTTAATTGAGGAATTTTGCAGTGTGTCTGTGTGTTTCTATGCATATACATGCATATGTGTGCATATGTTTATAATATATTTCTAATACATGTCTATAAATTTATATGTGTACTTGTGTGAATGTGCATATAGTACTTTCAAAATATATTTTAATGAAGAAACACTAGTGTTTTATCTTCCCTTGAGGAAGATAAGTAGAGACAGCATTTCAATATTCTGTTACTGATACTTTTGAATGGTCTATTTTGTTAACGGTCTCACTTATCCTTCAAAGATCCGCTCAAATTCAATCACCTCTGTGATTCCATTTGGATATAGAAACTTAAGGTCCATACTGACACATCATAAACTTCAATAGAAGTCCTTTTAAGCTGAGATCACATCTTAAATGATTAAAGCCCTATGCAATATTCTTTTCCCACCTATTATCCTTTGAAGGTCCCTGTATATTCTGTCTCCTTATTATCTCTTTTGGTGTTCAACATTCATCAATCAATAGACATTTTTAAGAAGCCTACTACATGCAAGGCAATATAGTAGGCACAACACAAAGATAAAAATAAAAGGAAAAAAAAATTCTGTCCTGAAAGAGCTGATTCTATTAGGGGAAACAACATGCACATATTAAGCATTTCACACACACACACACACACACACACACACACACATTTTGGTATATATTTTTAGACTAGATCTATTATTTCATGGATGTAGGGAACTTCAAGTGAGGAAGCTACTCCTACCAATTGAAATCATCACCTATTCTTCAACTTGTAGTCTTGAAGGTTTACTTAGGCGATGAGATGTTATGTGATTTGTTCAGGGTCACATTTCTAGTATGTGTAAGAAATAAAATTTGAAACTAGGCCTTCCTAATTTGGAACCCTACTCTCTTTATGCATTATATCATACTGTCTTTCTATTTCAAATATATATGTGTTTACTATTTAGTGGACTTTCAGTATTAGTCAACAAGGGCAATCAAAAAAGCTTTTTCACACTTTAGTTGCATTAAGGGTAGCATAGTGTAGCAAAAAGACTTCTCAACTTAGGCTCAAGAAAGACTTGAATTCCAATCCAGGATCCCTCACCTACTAGCTGTAGTATGATCAGTAGTGAGCTTCTAAGATTCTTTTTTTCCTCATCCTAAAATTTGGAATAAGCTTCCCAACTTGTCATGATCATTTTGAGCATCAAATAAGAAAATGAGCATAAAACACTTTACAAATCTAAAAGCACTATGTAAATGGCAGTTCTTCGAGACACAAAGGGAATTATCATTTCCAGAAAAAGGGTAGTGATGATGCCATTACACTATATCTTTTCATATCCCAATTCAAATATTGTGTTAAGTCCTGATTAGCATATTTTAGGGAGGACATTTAATAAGCCATTTTACTTGCAGAGAATGGTTACAAGGATATGTTGGTGACTGTCATTCAAAACAAGAACCACTTAAAGAAACTATGAATTTTTGATCTGAGAAGAAATTGTGGGTATAGAACTAACTGCCTTTAAAAGTTTCAAGTTTTGTCATATAGAAGAAAGATTAGACTTGCACAGTTTAGTCTACGAAGGCAGAACTAGCAGCAATAGTCAGAGTTCACAGAAAAGTACATTTTAATTTTTTGAAAAGAAAAATTTCTAAAAATATTAACTGTACAAAAGAAGCTATATAAAAAGCATTTGGGGAGGTAGTTGATTCCTGTCATGATGTCATTGATACCCTTCAAAAAATGAAGAATAAACAACAACATGAAAGACATTAAACTAGATTTGGTGTGACTAATTTTCTAAAACACCATTGAGATATATTCTGGTCAGATATGAGGTGGAAAAGAAGACCTCTCGGGACTCATCTAATGTAAGGTCTATGACACTGGAATAAGTGTGTCTTCAAAGAGGCATGGGAGGTAGAAATATCTTTTCAGTGTTTTCCCTAAACATTCACATATCTCTAGAAACAAGTTTAATTATTAAAAATGTCAAAATTAAAATCAGTATATTTCTGACATTCCCTTCATCTCCCCTACCATTTTTCACCTTTTATTTATGATAGTAAAGATTTCACTGATATAGAACAGCAGCTAATGTTCATGTTAGATCACGACAGTTGTTATTTCCCTAGAGCAATATATTTATGTATAAGTCAAACTTTCTTGAGAGTTCAGTATAATCAATATTAAGTAGTTACTCAATTCCTGTTAAAAGAGATAAATAATCATGACATCTCCAAATGTTCTTTATTCGTTGGACGTTAATTGAAATTTTATTGGGTTACATCTATAGCTAAATTGTACCCATGCAGAATGATAAAGATCTTTTGTTTTCATAACTACCTATATATGAATAAATTTTAATGGTAAGAGTTTGGGAATATGTAGATCACTTCAATGGTTTATATAAGATTAATATTTACTATTTTGCATTTCTATTCAGTCAATGAGAGGCAGTGTGACATAATGGATAAAGGGATGTCCTTGGAGTCAGTAACACATGAATTCACATCTGTTACACAGATAAGCAGTAGAACATGGGTTAATTTAGTTTCTCAGGATTCCATGGTATTCTTTAAGACTGTAAGTTCAAATGATGTTGCTGATTTGCATTGATGGAGGGAGTTTGGTTCAGACAAAAAGAAAAGGAATTTTAGTGTCCCCAAACTCGATCACCTAATGACAACCTTTCCATCATGAGCCACTTTCACAACCATGTAAGCTCACACTTAGAATCTAGATAGACAGGTCATCACCAATAATGATAGCTAGAATTTATATAGTGCTATAAGGTTAACAAAGCATTTCACATATTTTTTACTTGATTCTCATATTAAATCTGAAAGATGTTGCTCTTATTGTCTGAGATCGCATTCAAACTTTGGTTTTCCTGACTCAAATTTCCATGCTTTATTTTCTACAAAACTTTGTTGCCTTATCAGGCTTATATTTGGAGTTTTTTTGACTATTCGAGACCCTGCCAGAGCTTATGCTCCATTAATCTTACCTTCAATTTCCCACAGGGTCACCTCTGCAAGTAATAGGGTTGACTAAGTAGCACCTTAACTTCATCAATATTTCAGTGAATATCTACTAAATACCTACTGTCCATGTGGCACATAATGCAAAAGAAGGCAAATTTTTAAGAGGAAGTGCATTCTTCAGAAAATGACTCAGAAAAATTAAATGACTAAAGCTCTGGAGCATTGTCTGATTTGGATTTTCAAAGATATTGATAGAACACCATTAGATAATTTTTGTTTTGTCGAATTGGCAAAACCAAACATTCTCAAAGGATTTTGAGCAACTTATCCTAAAAACAAACTTCATTTATTTATTTATTTGTTTCTTTGTTTGCTTATCTATTTATTTACCTATTTATCTATTTATTTTATGTTGTACAATCACTACCAAAAAACTTACATTTTGAACAAACCACCTACCCCCCACCACCCTCTTCCTTCCCCAAGACACCATTCAATTCTATATAGGATCTACATACACTTTCCTATTGAATACGTTTTCACTATAGTCATGCTGTATAGATGAACTGAAATAAATGGAAGAAATCATACAACGAATCAAAACACAACACACACACACACATACAAACATGATCTGCTACATTGTGCAAATGAATTCCATAGTTCTTTCTCTCAGTGTGGAAGGCATTTTGTCTTAGAAAACCATTGGGAGTTGTTTTTTTTTTGTTTGTTTTTAAGATCTTGCATTACTACGAAGTTCCAAGTCTACCAGAAAAAAACTCTCGCACACTGTGGTCGTTGCTGTGCACAAAATTCTCCTGGTTCTGCTCCTTTCACACAGCATCAGATCATGTAAGTCCTTCCAGGCCTCTCTGAAGTCTTCTTGTTCATCATTTCTTATGGCTCATTAGTACTCCATTACATTCATACAACTTATTCAGCCATTCCCCAATTCATGGGCATCCCCTTGATTTCCAGTTTTTGGCAACAGTATTTTTATACATATGGGACCCTGTCCCATTTTTATGATCTCTTGAGGATACAGTCCTAGTAGGGATATTGCTGGGTCAAAGGGTATGCACATTTTTGTAGCCCTTTGGGCATAGTTCCAAATCACTTGCCAGAATGGTTGGATGAGCTCACAGCTCCACCAACAATGAATTAGTGTTCCAACTCTCCCACATCCTCTCCAACATTTATCATTTTCCTGTTCTGCCATGTTTGCCAATCTTGTAGGTGTGATGTGGTACCTCAGAGTTGTTCTGATTTGCATCTCTCTAATCAAAAGTGATTTAGAGCATTTTTTCATATGATTATATGTATCTTTAATTTCTTCCCCTGAAAATTGCCTGTTCATATCCTTTGACCATTTATCAATTGGGGAATGACTTGTATAGTTATACATTTGACTCAGTTCTCTATATATTCTAGAAATGAGGCCATTATCCCCGAGATTAGCTAAAAAAAATTCTTTCCCAATTTACTACATCCCTCCGAATTTTGGTTGCATTGGGTTTGGTTGTGCAAAAACTTTTCAGTTTAATGTAATCAAAATTATCTACCTTGCATTTCATAATGCTTTCCATCTCTTCTTTAGTAAATAATTCTTCCCTTCTTAATAAATCTGGTAAATACGCTATTCCTTGATCCTCCAGTTTATCCATGGTATCAATATTTCTACCTAGATCGTGTACTCATTTGGACTTTATTCTTGTGTACAGTGTGAGGCATGACTCTATGCCTAGTTTCTGCCACACTATTATCCAGTTTTCCCATCAATTTTTGTCAAACAATGAGTTCTTATCCCAGAAGCTGGGGTCCTTGGGCTTATCAAACAGGAGGTTGCTATATTCCTTGCCTACTGTGTCTTGAGTGCCAAGTGTATTCCACTTGTCTACCCTTCTGATTCTTAGCCAGTACCAAGTGTTTTTGATAACTGCTGTTTTATAGTACAATTTGAGATCTGGTAGTGCTAGGTCACCTTCTCTAGCATTTCTTTTCATTAGTTCCTTTGATGTTCTGGACCTTTTGCTCTTCCAGATGAATTTTGATATTATTTTATGCAGCCCTAGAAATAATTTTCTGATAGTTTATTTGGTATGGCCCTAAATAAGTAAATTAATTTAGGTAGAATTGTCATTTTTGTTATATTAGCTCGGCCTATCCATGAGCAACTGATGTTTCTCCAATTACTTAGGTCTGACGTTATTTGTGTGAAGAGTGTCTTGAAATTGTGTTCATATAGTTCCTGGGTTTGTTTTGGCAGGTAAACTCCCAAGTATTTTACAGTGTCTACCCTAGCTTTAAATGGGATTTCTTTTTCTATTTCTTGCTGTTGGACTTTGTTGCTAACATATAGGAATGCAGAAGATTTGTGTGGGTTAATTTTGTAATCTGCAACTTTGCCAAAGTTGTTTATTATTTCAAGTAGTTTTTTACTTGAATCTCTGGGATTCTCTAAGTATATCATTGTATCATCTGCAAAGAGTGATAATTTAGTTTCTTCTTTGGCTATTCTTATTCCTTCAATTTCTTTATCTTATCTAATTGCTACAGCTAACATTTCTAGTACCATATTGAATAATAGTGTTGATAATGGACATCCTTGTTTCACCCCTCATCTTATTGGAAATGCATCTAGCTTATCCCCATTGCATATAATGCTTGCTGAAAGTTTTAGGTAGATACTATTATTTTTCATGGAAAGTTCCCTTTATTCCTATGTTCTCCAGTATTTTTAATAGGAATGGGTGTTGTATTTTGTCAAAAGCTTTTTCTGCATCTTTTGAAATAGTCATGTGGTTTCTATTAGTTTTGTTGTTGATGTGATTGACAATGCTAATAGTTTTCCTAATATTGAACCAGCCTTGCATTCCTGGTATGAATCTTACCTGATCATAATGTATTATTCTTCTGATAAGATGCTGTATTTGTTTTGCTAAAGTCTTATTTATAAATGTTGCATCTATAGTCGTTAAAGAAATTGGTCTATAGTTTTCTTTCTCTCTTTTATCTGTTCCTGGTTTAGGTATCAAAACCATATTTGTATCATAGAAAGAATTTGGTAGTACTCTTTCTTCCCTAATTTTCAAAAATAGTCTATATATTATTGGAATTAACTGCTCTTTAAATGTTTGATGGAATTCAGTTGTAAATCCATCTGGCCGTGGAGATTTTTCCTAGGGAGTTCATTGATGGCTTGTTCAATTTCTATTTCTGAGATGGGGTTGTTTAAGTATTCAACTTCCTCGTGTGTTAATCTGGGCAATTTATATATTTTTTAAAATACTCATCCATCTCATTTAGATTATCAGATTTGTGGGCATAAAGTTGAGCAAAGTAATTTCTAATTATTGTTTTAATTTCCTCCTCACTGGAGATGAGTTCACCCCTTTCATTTTTAATATTACTAATTTGATTTTCTTCCTTCTATTTTTAACCAAATTGACCAAAATCATTTTTCTTCAATTTTTTATCAATTTTATTAGATTTTTCATAAATCCAACTCTTGGTTTTATTTATTAATTCAATAGTTTTCTTAATTTCAATTTTATTAATCTCTCCTTTTGTTTTCAGAATTTCTAATTTGGTATTTACTTGGGGATTTTCAATTTGTTCTTTTTCTAGCTTTTTCAGCTGCATGTCCAAGTCACTGATCTCCTCTATCTCTATTTTATTTATGTAGGCATTCAAAGATATAAAAGTTCCCCTAAGAACTGCTTTTGCAGTATCCCATAAGATCTGGTAGGTTGTCTCATTTTTGTCATTCTCTTGAATGAAGTTGTTGCTTGCTTTTATGATTTCTTCTTTAACCCACTCCTTGTTTAGGATTATATTATCTAGTTTCCAATTGATTTTTTGGTTTATCTTTCCATGGCCTTTTAGTACATATAATTTTTATCGCATTATGATCTGAGAAGAATGCATTGATTATCTCTGCCTTTCTGCACTGGATTATGAGTTTTTTATGTCCTAGTACATGGTCAGTTTTTGTAAATGTGCCATGTACCACTGAGAAAAAGGTATATTCCTTTCTATTCCCATTCAATTTTCTCCAGAGATCTATCATATCTACCTTATCCAGGGTTTTCTTTACCTCCTCAACCTTTTTCTTATTTATTTTGATGTTAGATTTGTGAAGTTCAGAGAGGAGATCGTTGAGGTCCCCCTAGTTTTGCTGTCAATTTCTTCCTTTAACTCCTCCAACCTCTCCTCTAAGAATCTGGATGCTATACCACTTGGAGCATACATGTTTAGTAATAATATTGCTTCATTGTCTATGGTGCCTTTTAGCAGGACATAGTTTCCATCTTTATATCTTTTGATTAGATCTATTTCTGCTTTTGTTTTGTCTGAGATTAGGATTGCTATTCCTGGTTTTCTTATACCAGCTGAAGCACAATATATTCTGCTACAACCTTTGACCTTTATCCTGTGTGTATCCCACCATTTCACATGTGTTTCTTGTAAACAACATGTTGTTGGATTATGGCTTTTGATCTGTTCTGCTATCCATCTCCGTTTTATGGGAGAGTTTGTTCCATTCACATTCGTAGTTATGATTACGTTCTGTGTATTTACCTCTATGCTCTTTCCCACCATTTGTGCTTATAGCTCTTCTGCCTCCCTTCCCCTCCTCAATGATGTTCACTTTTCACTACCTCTTCCTGCAGCCTTCCCTTCCTTCTTTTAGCCCCCCTCCCTTTTACTCCCCTTTACCTTACTGCTTCTTCCCTCCCTTTTATCTTGCCTTCCCTTTCTTCCCTCTTCCCTTCCTACTCCTACAGAGCTGGTTAGGATTATCTACTTAAGTTTATTGTATCCTCCTTGAAACAAATCAGATGGAAGTACCTCTCAAACAATGCTCATCACCCTCCCCTCTTTCCCTCTTCTATAATTTTGCACTTCTTCCTGTGATGTAATTTACCATTTTCTGCTTCCCCATTTTCACACCTCCTGTTACAATCCCTTTGGCATACTTAAATCATATTTTTAACATGACATCATTTACTTTATACCAGTTCCCTCTATGTATATCCCTTTTATATTTCATAATAGATGCACAATTCTCAAGATTAACAGATATCACCTTCCCTTATAGGAAGGTAAACAGTTTGCTGCAATTGAGTAACAAGTTGTTTTTTTCTCCCCATTTATCTTTTTATGCTTCTCTTGAGACCTGCATTTGAAGATCGAATTTTCTACTAAGTTCTGCTGTTTTTGTCAGGAAGGTCTGCAAATCATTTACTTCATTGAATGACCATCTCCTTGCCTGAAATGTTATGCTGAACTTTGCTGGGTAGTTGATCCTTGGTTGTAGTCCCAGCTCCTTTGCCTTACAAATATCGAATTCCAATTTCTTCAGTCTTTTGATGTAGAACCTGCAAGGTCCTGTGTGATCCTGACTGTAGCTCCTTGGTATTTGAATTGTTTCTTTCTGGCTGCCTGTAGTATTTTCTCCTTCACTTGATAATTCTGGAATGTGGCAACGATATTTCTGTTATTTTGAGCTTGGGATCCCTTTCAGGAGCTGATTGGTGGATTCTTTCGACGACTATTTTGCCCTCTGGATCTAGCACTTCTGGGCAGTTTTCCTTGATGATTTCCTGGAAGATATTGTCCAGACTCTTTTTTTCATCATGGCTTTCTGGTAGGCCAATAATTCTTAAATTTTCTCTTCTGGATCTACTTTCAGGTCAGTTGTTTTTCCAATTATATATTTTATATTTTCTTCTATCTTTTCATTTTTTTGATTTTGTGTGACTGATTCTTGCTGTCTCATTGAATCATTAGTTTATGCTTACCCAATTCTAATCTTTATCAAATTGTTTTCTTCAGTTAACTTTTGCATCTCCTTTTCCATCTGTCCAAATTTTGCTTTTAAGGAGTTATTTTCTCCAGTTAATTTTTGTACTTACTTTTCCATTTGTTCAGTTTTTCTTTTCAAAGAGATGTTCTTGTCAGTGATTTTTTTTTTTTATAATTTTATAATCATTGGCCAGTTTTTCTTCTATTTCCTTCTTCAACTGTTCCAGGAGAGTTGTTTGTGCTTGCGAGCAGTTCATAGTCCCTTGTGAAGTTTCAGATGAAAGTACAGTCTCAGTATTGACCTCTTTGGTATTTGTGCTTTGGTCCTTATCCCCTTAGAAGGATTCTATGGTTTTTTCACCCTTCTTTTGCTTTTTCTTGTTCATGATGTTGATTGTGTGTTGTCGCTTCCAGTTCTTTCAGTTAGAAGCTGCAGAATTTGGTGTTGAGCCAACTTACATGAAAAAGCTAAGAGCAAGTTTTTGTTTTGTGTTTCCCTGGTGAGCCTTGGAGTTAGCTTGTTAAGTATGGGGGAGTGGTGACCTGGTCAGGGCAGATCTTCTCAGCTGAGCTGAGGCAAAGGCAAGCTCAGGGGAATGGTGATCCCAGCTACCCTATTGTCTTCCCATTTCCCCTGGAGTGCTGAGGCACACCTAGATGCTAGTCTGAGTTCCCACCCCTCCTGGGGCTCCTCTCCTGGTGCTGAGGCTTGCCTGGGTCCTAGTGGGAGTTTCCTCCACCCTAGGTCCTGTGTCCTTCTGGTTTACCTCGGCCACAGTAGGAGGCATCCCCCTTAGCTATTTTCCTATCCTCAGTTGTTATGACACCATTTGTCCCCTTTGCTGTTTCCACTGATCCAGGATTTTTCTAGAGAAATATTTTATGGTTTTTTCAAGGTGATGAAGCAGGGAGGGGAGAGCATTTACTGCTTACTCTGCCATCCTGGCTCCTGGAAGTTCAAGTAGGTAACTTATCAATGTTTAATCTGCATGCTGTATGTCTCAGGAGCTGCTGTGCTGATATCTGGAGCTTAACGGCTCTCACTGGCTTGGTTCTGCTGGTTTCCCAACCTAGGCTGTAGCTCTGCTGGTTCTGCCTGCTGCTCTCAGGTTTCCCAGGGCCATTCTGTTCTGCTGCACTGACTGCGCTGCACTATGTGCTGTGGACTCCCCCTCGTGGAACAGATCCTTCCTGTGGACCTTCCAATCTGTCCTTCGCTCTGAATCTGCCACAGTCTGTCTCCCACTCCTTTCAGAGTTATCCAAAGGAGTTTGTCCAAGAGTTTAAGTGAGTTGCTGCTCTCACTCTGCCATCTTGACTCCATCCCCAAAAACAAACTTTTAACAACAATTAATTCAACCCTGTTGAAATATGATACATTTCATACTTTATATCTAAATTTGAAGTTATAAGGATTATAAATTATTAAAAATTATAAAAACTCACATGGATATCTCCTTCCCCTACATCATGCTGTCCTAAAATATTGGGTTTCGCTGCCTGCCTTTCTACAACATCAAGAAGTATCATTTTGCGGACTAAATGTAAGGGTATTTCATTAGTCCTTGCTGTCTTTCAAAGAGATTATAAGAACCTTTTTTTCTTTAAGACAAACAGTATGTGTATTGTATGCGACATATTTATATAGGGATAAAAACTCAGGATGAGCCCTTCCTCAAGTAATACTAATGAAACAATGTGAAAGGGTACATATTTTCACAAGATAACAAATAAATGTGTTCAATGCTGTAATTATTGTTCTTACAGTTAAGAAATCTAAAACTTTATATCCCTAAATCTTATTTTCTCTTGATGAGACTGACTTCTGCCGAGGAACAAATGCTTAAATCTGCTCAATAACAGGGGGCTCTATTTTGTAAAAAGATACATCTGCTTTCCCTTTCCTGCCCCCCCCTTCCCTGTGATTAAAAGTATTCAACACACCTCTTTCTTTTTCCCTGTGGTTATGTGACCTTGGGAAAATCACTTAACCCCAGTTGCCTCATCCATGGTCATCTCCAGTCATCCTGAGGAAAATCAGGTCACTGGACTCAGATAATTCTGGAGGAGAAGTGAGGCTGGTGACCTTGCACAGCCCTCCCTCACTCAAAACAAAGTCAGGTGCAAGTCACGTCATCATTTCTCTGATGGCATGGTCTTCTTCAGCAATGAAGGACAAACACACACACAACTGCCAGAGCAGGAGGATACCCCACTCCCAGCTGAGTGCCCAAGATTTGTATATAAAAGCAAGTCCTTGTCCTTCTCCAAGCTGCTGGTGCCCCAAGGACTAGCTCACTGCTTTTGCATCAATAAATCTTGAGTAGGACATTATCTGTCTCTTGAATTCTTTCTGGACAATTCAGCTTCTGAACATCATCCTCTTCCCTTTCAGCTCTAATTTTCATAGACTCACAGGTTTAAGTCTCTTCCTAGTATCACACCCAGTTTATTCCTTTTGTTGACAAAATTCATAGAAATCTTTAAATGAAAATGAAAAGAACAGAAACTCCAATACCATATCACAATTAAAAATATTACTTTAAGCCTTCCAAAGTTCAGGCATATAAGGAAGGCAAAAGTTTAATAATTTTCCCAAGACGATATTTGTGTCACCAAGGCAATATGTACCACACTGGTGGTGACTATGAACATGCCAGTGTAGTTCTCAATCTTGAAGTATAAAAGACTCACCATATTGAAGGCAGAAGAAAAACTTTTATTTAAACACAAGAAAGCCAAATTCCAGAAGCAGAAAGTAAAATATGTCATGGTGACCAAGAAGTTACTAAACATGATCGCAGCAGAAGGCAAAGTCATTTTCAAGCCTCCCCTCCCTCAGCCAGGGCCTTCTCATTATCAACTGTCATGCTGTGTCAGTTGGTCTGCTTTCTTTCACCTCTGACCTGACCCCACTCACTCCCTTCCTCCTTGTTCCACTCCACCCTTCTTGTTCTGCCTCTTCAGCAAGCTCCTCCTACCACATATGACTTAAGCTTCCAGATGATTTAAACAGATCATATGGAACTATTAATTAATGAGAAAGACTTTTCTATTTAAATTACTATTACAACATTGTAATTTCATGGAAGAGTTAAGGCCAGAAACACAATTCCTGGTTAGTTTTAAAATATTATATGACATTGCTACTAGTGCCATAGTTAGATAAAAGAATTTAAAAAATTACATTGATTTTGTTTTTACTTCTACTCCTAAAGCCTACATCACTGTCTAATTTCATTTTTCTGTTGTGATTTTGGCACTTAGTAATACAACTGGCAGCTAGGTGACTCAGTGGATAAAGTGTTGGACCTTGTCTTGAGTTCAAATCTGAACTCAGGCATTTAGTAGCTGTGTGGCCCTGAGTGAGTCACTTAACCCTATTTGCCTCAGTTTACTCCTCTGTAACACCAGCTGGAGAAGGAAATATCAAACCTCTCCAGTATCTTTGCCAAGAAAATGCCAGTTAGGGTAATGAAGAGTCAGACACAACTGAATAATGGCTGAACAAGAACAAATACAATCAAACCAAGAAATCATTTAGTATTAGTACTGTTTTATGTGATTCCTTGAAAGATCTTATAGTAGTAGATTTTTATATCTATATCAAGAATTTTTCCCATTCCTCAAAATGATACAGATAATAGAAATTAACAACTAAACCTGTGATTTCATTGATAAAGGAGAAACCTTGATACACTAATATAAGTCAAGACCTTCTCTGAGAAATTGCCCCAGGCACTGATAGGTTACTAGGAGTGAGGAACCTGTGGCCTTGAGGTCACAAATACAGCCTTTTGACTAAAATTCAGACTTCACAGAACAAATCCCCTTCTAGGTCCTCAAGTGAAGCCCTTTCCCTGAATCCCCTTAATAAAAGGATTTGTTCTGTGAGGGTTGAATTCAGTGAAAGGGCCTCACTTGAGGATCTAGAGAGTCACATGTGTCCCCCAGGGTGCAGGTTTTCCACCCCTGGTGATTTTCCCAGGATTTTACATCTAGTATGTGTTAGAAGAGGAATTTGAATATAAATTTTCCTGGTTTCCAGGTCACTTTTCTATCCCTTATATTGCTACTATGCTGCAGTTACAAATAATTCCATCAAAAAGTTTAAGGAAAAGTTAAACACACTACTGAAACTATTGGGGAAAACAAAAAAAATCAATATAAAGTTTATGTATGCCAAAAGCTCTCTTAGTGTTTTATGTCCTTTGATTACACAGAAAGAATACTATAGTGTGAACTCTCGAACTTATGAATGATGAAAATTATTCAGGCTTGGTAATTAGACGCTTTCCCTTTTTCCCTCTTCTCTTTTTTGTACTTGCCTGCTACTGTCACTTGGACATTTTCACTTATCCATAAAATACAAGGCTTTCAGTTTGCCTTTGAATACTTCACACATATGAATATATATGCAAAGAGGAGATAAGTGATTGAATATTTGCATATCATTTAGGGGGCAGAATAGGGGTAGAAATATATCAATAAGAAAAACGAAAAAAGGTTATCAAAAAAAGGGTTATCACTCCTTACATTTTGAGTATGTGGACTCAAAGAGGCACTAATTTGTACCTGAAAATAAAATTTTGCAACCCATTTGAAAGATATTAAACTTTAATGAAAAGATGTGTTACACAGTCTAAAGTACTAGGGGCCTTATGACCCAAAACAAGATGACTACCATTTGGCAAATCATGTGTACTTTCATCTTTTGAACAGCTGCATGAAAAAGATATGAAAAGAAATAATGAGCTACAGCATAAAGTTATGTTAAAATAGAAAATAGTTGTAGGCATAAAGAATGTTTTTTCTATTTTGTGAAACGGAAACAGTCCAAATTAAATATATTAATGAGTTAAAGATTAAATCTTGGCAGTCTTCATTCCAGTAATTCTAGGGCTTGCTTTATTGTAGAAATCTGGTCTTACTTCTGTAAAATGACATTCAGTTTCCACTTTGTGAGTTTGACTTCCTCTTACAAATCTTTAATACTAACGTCAACAATGACATTGTTATACCCCAAACTTAGAACAATGGCAAGAGAGCTTTTGTGGTGAACATTGTTGAACTGAGTTATGTGAAACTAGAAAGAAAATTCAAATTCTTTAGAAAGACTGCTGAGTCAGAAAACTGACATATCTTTGGTTGTAACATCATGAATGTGGCATTTTATATCTAGATCACCTATTTATTCAGAGGAAGAAAAACCTTCATCAATGTTATTATACTAGTAACAGTAATAATATTTGTTTATCTTTATATAGAACTTTACAACTACCAATTGCTTTTAGGTGCATTTTCTCATTAGATCTTCAACAATCCTGTGAGGTAGGTAGCCCAAGTATTATTACCACCCATTTTATACTTGAGGAACAAAGTACCAAAAGGTTAAATGACTTAGCGAGTGTCATGTAGCTAGTAGATGACAGGCTCAGCATTTCAACCCAAGTCTTCTACCTCCAAGTGAGTCCTCTTTACATTAAATCATGGAAGTGTTATGAAACTCTAATGACACAGTATGGCATGGAAGTGAGCTGAGACTTGAAGACTATGCTAGTGGACTATAAGTTCTCATAGATCATGCCAAAATTGAAAAGCTTTGAGTACAAGAATTAATTTACTAAATTGATAAATCATAAACCAGAAGGGTTCTGATGATTTGTTTTTACCACCATAGCTTGTTCAGTCTGTTTAATAATTTTCTGGACTTTTGATCTACATAAAATCATGGATACTTAAGCCACCAAGTCAATAACTTCATTGTAGTTCCATGAAGTGGGTAGCTATATGTCCATTTAGTAATGGACTTGGTAATGTAATCCAGATAATATTGCTAAATTCACTGTTCTCTGCTCCCTCACCCCCATCTTCAACACACACACACACATGCACACACACACACACACACACACACGACAAGAAACAACAAACACAGACTGCCCTAGCTATATGAAGGAAAGAAAAGTAAAGGGAAAAATTGGACTTACAGAGTGCCTTTAATCTAAGGTAAAGATGACTAAATACCAAATTAATAGGTGAATAGACACCCATTCTACCAAACCCAAGATAACTTATGGCAGGAGCGAGGATGGAGATTCCTGTATCCTCTTCAGTACTGAAGATGTAATTCATTTGGGCTTATAATTCATTAGTTGAATTGAATTCATCCCCTGTAGTTTAGTATTGTCTCACTATTGAGACAATATGCTTATGCTCAATATGAACTCTCTGATAACCATTTTTCTTGTCATTCCAATCAAATGACCATCTTCCTTGGCTACAAAAAAGGAAATACAATAAGATCAATGGTTTTTTCTTCTTTCTTTTGCCAAGTGTCATTGTAGCATTTATTCCAAGCAATGGCTTTGTCCCTTCTCCTTTTCCACAATATAGTTAAAAATTGAAGAAATTTGTTTTGTTATTTTCCTTCACTTCTCTTGGTTTTAGCACTCGGGACAGTCCTTTTTAAAGGATCAGATTATGCTTTTTATGGCCATAGACTTACCAATGTCAATTTCTTGGGCATCAAAAGCTGGAAGTAAACCTGGATCTTCTTGGTTTTAAGGCGAGATCTCTATCAACTAGGTCACAGGGGAACAGTGCTCAAATAGCAGCTTTGGAATTTCTTTAAAAATATTCCATATGTATGGTATATATTTGGGTGTATATATAATGGATACACTAAGCTGAAGCTGTCTTCATGTAGCTAACAAGTGTGCTGTTAAAAAGATACAGAGAGTGTTTGTGCAATATAAACTCTATAGAGACTTTTCTTTCCTTTCTTGGGTTGTTGCTGAACTACAGAGGAAATGCCAGACTGGGACAACGATTTGAAAAATTATTAATTAAATTTTCTCATTAGCTATATTTGGTTCCTTAATTGGCCTTTTTGACTGCATAATTTCAAGTGATAATTAGTTGTGGCACTAGCCTATTCCTATATCAATGCTATCTCTTAATTACTTCAAGGAATTGACTTAACATTTTTTCTCCATCCTCAGACACAGAAGTAATTTGTGATTTACCATTAGTTAGGCAGAACATTCAGCATCACTTTGAAAAATGACAATAAGAAAGTCCAATCACATGAGCCTAAACCAAAACAACTTTGGAAGAAGCCACTCTTTCAACCTTCTTGCACAGTATGAAATAGCAAAGGTAGGTGCTTTGAGCTTTACAACTGATGACCTATAAAGAAGTCAAAATAAATGAATATGAAATATATGCCTCTGTATATATTATATTTATAAATGTTCTTATGTCTTATATACATATATAAAACATTTACATATGTATGTATTTATTTCCAACCCCGATACCCAGAGGGAGAGAAATCATCCTTAAGAATAAATGCTGACCAATTGCCACCAACAAGCAGATAAGCAAAGGAACTCTGGAATAGCAGCACCTCCTATAACATGGGCCCTGCTTTGGGCCAGCCCTCATACCCATCATCTGTGGAAGCAATTCTTGTGAAGAAAGAGGGGCCAGCTCCAACCACCTTTTATAGGCAAGTCAGATTAGTTGAAGTAGTAACTTATCTGTTAATAAGAAGTAGTATGTGTCAGCAAGTCAAGCCACTAACACTATCACTACCATCATTTGCCCTTCATCTCATTGCAGATCCTGATAGAGATAGCTCAGAATCCTGAACCCAAGAACCTTTAGAATAGCAGTGCTTCAAATCCAGAGACTTTGTCCATTGTTGTGGGAAGCAGGTCCTCTGGAGATGCAACCTGACAACTGCTCCTGCAGGTGCTATGGTCACTGTTGCTGAAGGCCCAGAAAAGAAGGTTTTTGCTTATAAAACCCAAAGGTATAACATCAAAGACTGATATGATTTTATCAATAAAAACAATGCTGTTTAGGGGTGCTGCCACAGTTTAGGGTACTGGGACTTCCAAAATGTCAAGGTACAGGGTGTTGTTTCCTGGAATGAATTCACACACACAATGTCTTCTAGTCAAGTGGCAAAATTTATTGTAATGCTGAAAAAGCCAGCAAACTTCCTTAGAGAATCTGCAAACTTACAGGAGTGATACTAAAGTTTATATGGGAAAAGGGGCAGAGAAAGGAATGTATGGGGAAATTCAAGGAGTCAAGAGATCAATCTGTCAATACCAGATATTGGGAGAGAAGGATTAAAATAGTTCTATTCCAGGCTCCAGAGACAGTCCTTGGACAGACAACATCCTTCCACTGACAGCATTTATCTAAGGAATTACAGGGTCTGGTCTGCATGTGCCTGCAACAAGAAAGGAACTGCCCACAGAGGTCCACTGAGATGCTCAGTTGCTTCCAGAGACATGGTCTTTGCCTTTTCGGGTCCAGGTTCCATCACCCCATCAGAAATGATACTAAAGAGGCATTAACATCTGCTTTGCTACTATTCTCTAGGACCCTGGGATTTTTTTCATCTGAATAGCAACTGAAATTCTCTATGTATATTGCCTGCCTCAATATAATGTGGGTTCCTTGAGAGCAGGGACAATCTTACTCTTCACTTTAGTGCTTAGCACAGTGCTTTGCTTATATTAAGTGCTTAATAAGTGCTTTTTTCATTCATTCCGTGATGGAGGTGCTGTAATACCAGAAAGGATAACATTAATTCATAGAGGCATTTAATATAGCTACATAATTTACTTTTTTCTTCATTTAAAAAAATTTGCTTCTAAGAGCAAAACTGTTGGGACACAGTACTGTTCTCAGGAAGACCACATCTTTTACACTTCACATCCTTTCCAAATGGCATGAGATTATTTATTTCTATGAAACTCCTCATCTAATTTCATGAGAGGAAAAAACATTTCAAAAATTAATCCAAACTCAGTCAGCTTTGATTTTAATGTCACAGAATTTTACTCTAGCTAATATATTGAACAAGGAAGAGAAAAAGTTCTGTTTGTTTTTATCTCTAGTGCTCTTCTGTCTTATTTTGCAAGATCTGTGATCCCTGCTGCTATTGCTAATGGCAGGGGTTCAACCAAATTTAACTAAATCCTTGCATTTCAGTTCTGTTCAAAGAGATATTCAAATAATTTAATGGGATATTTTTCTTTCTTGTTTCCTTTCATTAATAGTCCATATAATTTCTTCCCTTTCCAGAAAGAAGATAAGCTCTCCTCAATGGCTTGGATGTGAAGGAAAGTGATATGAAATTACTGGGCTAGCAGTCTGTAAGACTGGCCAGACCTCTCTATTCACATAATTAGAACTAATTGAATTAGTCCCACTCCTAGTAAAGAAGTAAAATCGATATTATAATTAAAATTGCATTCCTGTACAATTGGATTTCCAAATGAAACCTCAAAAAGGGGTAAAACTGTTTCTTATTTTGGAGAAGTAATTAATGTTTGTATTAAGTTTATATCTTTAAAATAATCCTAAAGGAATTTACGGTAGTATCTTCAGTTTCATCATCTGAGCTTGATTGCAGGAATCTCTAGCTATAATCCTTAAAGTGATAGTTCTCTTAAAAAGGAAAGTTTCCTACCTGGCGTAAGTGACAGAGTCTATCTTATTACTACATTGAACAGTTAACTTCCTTCACATTTCATTTCTGTGAGGGATGTTCAGTTATTTTTTTGTTTGTTTGTTTATCGCGTCATTTTCTCAGAATATTATCTGAAAATATCCCATATTTTGAGCAGAAAAAGAACAGTACTCTTCATAGTAAGTCAAGTATTATCTATAGTCAGCTGAGAATTGGAATATACCATTACCCTAGGGAGGCACTGTCCAGTGATGAGAATGCTAAATTTGGAGAACTTGGAGTACTGAATCCTGAGTTCAAATCCTCCCGCCCCATGCCATTTAATTCTTCTTTGATCATGGTAATTCAAGGGGTCAGACTAGATGACTTCCAAAGTGCCTTACAGCTATAGAAGCATAATCTCCTGATCCCACTGACACCAATCAGGAAAAATCTGTCTTTTTACTGTTTTTATTGCTATTCAAAAGAATCAGCAACTTATTAAATTCAATAAGTGTTCACTGAACATCTTTTATCGTACTGTGGGATAAAAAATAATATAGATATAGAGAACTTGTTCCTTCAAGTAGTTTACAGATGAATGTGATGTCACTTTTTCCCCCTAGATCTGTATTTTGTGATTTTATGGATGTAATCAAGCAACAAAGCAATTAATAAATACTTATTCTGAGGTCAAGACCTACTTTCACTAATACAAACTGGTGATTTATTTCTTTATTATGCTCTTAGCTGATACACACATACACACAACACACACATACATAAAGGTTACCAATACAACAAACCTGTTACATTAAGGACCAGATGGGTAGCATAAATGAAAAGTATGATAGAAAGTAGAGATAATAGTGAATCACAATGTGCTGGAAAAGTGTCATAAAATCTTGGGATTTGAACTGAACAATGAAAGATGGAGAGTATTTTGATACACGTCTTCAAGGAGGGAAGAGAAAAAATATAATCAGAAACACTGAGCGCCAAACATTCTCAAATAATTTTGTTTTGCTTTTCATTGATCTTAAATTCTCCCATAAATTACCTTGATGCTCAGTACTCAAATGTTAAAATGGATTTGTGATTTAGCTGATACTGAAATTCCTTTCATCGATGCAAATGACAGTCAACTCCTGCTTGTCCAAACTGCACAACTCTCATTCACATCTTCTCAGAAGTTCACCACAATGAGTTGACTCAAACTGCTGGAGGTGTTTCTCACTTTCTTCTGACATGGAAAGGATACCAGTAGAAAACTCTAGCTCTCTATTTGTCATCATGTTCTCTTGTATGTGACCACTACATCTTTTATTTCTTCTCTACCTTTGTTTGATGCTGTCTTTTGCTCCTGTTCTTCAGTTAGGTTATATGATGCCATCTTCTCACAGTCATCATTTATCTTTCTGTTAGCCTCCCATAATGCACATCTTTAGATCTTTGGAGGCAGTGGTATTCTAGATCTTATTGACATGGACCAATACTGGGGAAATCTTTGTATTAAAAAGACAGGCCATTGTTGCTAGGGGCAATTTGGGATCAGAAACAGTATTTTGAAACTTCCTGAAAGAAGACTCATCTATTTTCCTCTTTTTTTTTGAAACTCTTAGCCCAGATTATCATCAGTAAATACTGTCTGTCCTTGAAAGACATAGTGTTAGACAACCTATATTGTGCATCTGTATGATTAAGGAAATTTATGGTGTGGATTTGCACCTACAGTAAGAGACACTTGAGAAGAAGAAGGTGGATATTTTATTGATTTACAGAAAAGGCAAATGCATAGACAGTATAGAGCAATAGCAGCAATAATTAATATATTTAAATACTAATATAATTATAGCAATAATAATATAGATAGAAGAGGAAATATAAAAACATCAACAATCCAGGGAGGCACCAACTCCTGTATTTTCACAGCTGTGGAATCCCAGGATACAGCTTTCAGGGTCTATATTGGGAGCAAGGGGTTCCAGGCAGAGCACTCTCTGTATGAGTGAGATTTCAAAGTTCTCCTCAGAACAGAGACCTAATAAACCCTTCCATACAAAGAAGGTTGACTACCAACAAAGAGGCTAATTGCCAGCTATCCCATACATTGTCCATCGAGAGGGTAGCCAAACCTCACGATGGAGTACATACATGATATTCATCCTTGGAGAACTGGCTAGGTTCTCAAGGCAGCAGATGTTCCATGTTTGTGTGGGATTTATCATGTCTTCAAGGTCCAAGTTCATTCAGGGGACACAGCAGTCTATGTGCAAGACCTGCACTGAAATATGGAAGAACTTGTAAGTCCATTTACAATTCAGCATCTATTCAGAGCTATCAGATGATCTTTCCCCCTTATCTCTGCCTCCTGGCTTCCTTCATGGCCCAACTGAAATCCCCCCAAAATTGAAATTTTACAGAAAACTGTTCCCAACCCTTCTTAATTCTAGAGTCTTCTCTCTGTTAATTAGTTCCTATTTATCTTGTATATTGTTTGTTTTGAATGCTGTGGATAAGTTCATTACCTTGGTAGTTTACTTTCCAGGGATGTACACATTGATAATGAGGTTGACTCATGCATTGCCAGTATTTGGGAGGCTCCAAAGAAAAGTATGAGAGAGAAGAGGTTTTAGACTGACTCTTAAACTGAACATCTAGAGAGCTGTTGGGCTGACTTCATTGTTATATGCCTGTGAAACATGGACAGTCTGCCAGTGCCATACTAGGAAACTGAATCTCTTCCATTTGAACTGTCTTAGGAAGATTCTGAAGATCACCTGTCAGCTTAAGGTACTAAACACTGAGGTCCTTACATGAACTAAATTGCTAAGCATTCAAACTATGCTTCAGAGAGAGCAATTCCGATGGACTGGCGATATTGTTGGAATGCAAAACATATGCTTGTTAAATACTCTATTTTATGGAGAACTCACATGGGGCAGGCAATCACATGATGGTCATAAGAGGCAATACAAGGACACTCTCAAGGTCTCTCTCAAGAACTTTGGAATGAATTGTGTGACATGGGAGACACTGGCACAGGACCACTCAGCATGGTGTGCTCACATCAGAAAAGGTGTTGTGCTCTATGACAAAGCCAAATTGAAACAGCTCAAAGGAAATGTAGGATGGGTAAGCTTTGAATATCCATCCCAAATGTTCACATGGACTTTCTGTGACCAATCTGTGATAGAGCAAAGAGGACCAAAATTACATCACTATGATAAAGTCAAGTTTCAATGTGTCTAACTGTGGCTGATCAGACCAATACAAGCTCGGAATGCTCCATCACAGATTGGCCACAGAAAGTCCATGTGAACATTTGGGATGGATACTCTTCATGTTCCTTCTCTTGGCAGAAAGGTATAGGGGGGGACAATAGATATAGCATAAGTCATCTATTATCAGACAGAGTTGAAGTATTATTTTGTTGTTGTTGTTGTTGTTGTTGTTGTTGTTGTTGCAAGGGAATATTCTAAGTGTTGGGGTGTCATTTATTTATTTAAAAAATAATATCAGAGAAAATTCTTTCCTTGGCTCTCCCTTTGCCATCAAAAAAAGAAAGGTGGTGAATGTTGATTGTGCTTAGCACCAGTTCTCCAGATTTAAGGAAATCTATTTGCTTTCCTACCCCTCTTCCTTTTCCTTCACTTAAAGCCCAATCATTGCCCCTTGCTTTATTTTCTTTTAAAATTTCTCTTAACAGTCCTCTACTTTAGCAATTCCTGTCTATGTGGGTATTTTCTCTCCCCCCTTCTCTAAGCTATGTTTTTGTGTTATTGTTCACCATTAGGATATGTGATCCTTAAAGGCAGAGGCCAAGACATATCTTTCTTTTTGAAAGACAAGTCTTTCTGTTCCCAATTCCTGGCACAGTGTCAGACGCATAGCAAGTCTTTAATAAATGCTTTATCTATTTATCTATCTTAGCTATTGACTCTACACCCCTTCAGTTTATACTAGATCTGAGACCCAGCTCTGAGGTATGAGCTACAATTTGTCCTGCTTCTCAAACACCATCATCTAGTGTTGGATCTAGGAATTCATCTTGACTTAGTTAAGAACAATAGGCCCAAGTTCTGTCCCTACATTAGAAGGCTACATGTTGCACCCTCCTGGCTATACCCATCCTCAGTATCTTGAGACCTCTATCTGCCTATGCTGATCTGAGCTGGAAAAAAAAATGATTTGCTTTAATTTTTTCTTGGGGTTGCTAACCAGAATTCAGTCAGGCTTTTTTCTAGGTCTTTGTAGGATTTATGAGGCTGAAAGAGACGAGACAATATTTCTTTTTATTATTCATCATAGCTAGTCTCTTCCATTTTCCTGCAAACAGATAGACATTTAAAATGCCCTTAATAACTTCCAGGGCAAAAGACAAAAAAATCCCAAATTACCTTTTCTCAAAAATGCATTTCGAAGTCTCATGACTGATACAAAAGGAAAAATTTCTATGTGTAACTAAAATCATTGTGATATGATATAAGAATTCCTGGACTGCGAATTGGTGTACTTGAACTTTTCTACTCTCTTATCTTTTTGGTTTTGGAATGGCTGTGGAAAAGAGGTACACTAATTTGCTGTTGGTGGAGTAGCAGCAAATTAGTGGAGGAACTATGAATTGGTACAACAATTCTAGAAAACTATTTGGAGTTTTGCAAAAACAATTGAAAGTGATTAATGTTTTCTTACCCTTTGACCCAGAGACCTAACCACTAAGATTATAGCCTATATATGTCAATGGCAACAGTAAAGACCCACATGTACAAAAATATTCATAGCAGAATTTGTTTGTGGCAACATAAGCCTGAAAACAAAATTTATGCCCAACTGTTGTGGAGATGATTGAACAAAATACAAATGTATTGGAATATCATTGTAAAATAGGATGACTAAAAATTGCAAAAATTGCAAACCATGATTCAGCTTGATCTTCTCATCTTGGTCAGTTACAGATCCAGCTCCTTTCTGTTTGTAGTAACTAAGGCAAATAGACCAACTTAATGGACTACCCATTCATATTTATACAAATCTATCCAAAAAACATTTGTATTCATTTGGTTCTTCCTGTGTACATGGATTCCTTGTGAGTGTCCAGGGTTATTACTGAGGATGCTCTGCAATAAAGGATGCTCTGCAATAAGCCCTTTGGCTTGATGCAGTCAGCACAATACTCTGTATGAATAAGAACATAGAGAAAAGCTTAAGATCCTTTTTCCCTTTTTAGTATATTTTCTACAACAATAGCAAGCACTTTTATTGAGTAGATATCTACCTATTTTATACTTTGATGAATGCTGATGATCAGAAGATTATGTGGGTGCATCTAATAAGGAAGTGTATATTCTCTTAACATAGAAAAGAGGCAATATATTGGTGAGATCTTTAAGGCAGGAATTTCTTCTCTAAGTCAAATGGTGTTTTGTAATCAGAAAATTAAAAAAAAACAACAAATATAAACAAATCTTCTATTCTGTAGATCATTTAATAAATTTTGGGCTGTAGAGATGTCTCTTTAACAAATCAATTATAAAAGCCTGTTTCCCTTGTATTTTCATCAAGTGTAGCTTAAACATGTGTGGAATCTATTTTCATAAAGCTTCTATAGGAAAAGAAAATAAAAATTTTGGCTAGTAGTTGTTAATGTTCTTTCTGTCCTCTTTTATGTAATAACTACCCCAAATTTTTTACAATCATCTCTTTTTATTCCTTTTTGAGATATCTTGAAAATTTATCCTTTAGTGCATTCAGAATTGGGGCACCTCAAGGACAGATTTCTGTATTTGACTTGTTCAACATACTCTTCTATTTCCTTACCCTTTGTTTTCCTTGGAAGGCACAGTTTTTTAAAAATTATTTTAAAATAAAATCAAATATGATTAGAACTATTATAACAGCTGTAATAAACCACTTACCATTTTAATATTTTTTATTGCTTAATGTTGACTTTGACCCTTTCTATAACAAGTCCAGAAGTCATACTGCTCAGAATCATCTAATTTAGAAATGGCTCTTGCATTATTAACTAGTTATCTCATGTCTGCTAAAGATATAGTTGATTTCATTTTGCATCTTTGATTATGCTGTTCACTGCTTGTGAGATAGTTATGCACATTACCTTCTTACTCTCTTCTTGAAGAAAATGCACATGATATATAGGAATGAAGCTACAACATCTAAAATAAAGGGGAAAAGAGGCAAAAAAAATGATCTTAGAAAGCACAACTTTTGCAAAAGATGAAATAGAAAAGTTTGAAAATGAAAGAGGTTTCTCTTAATTTCTAATCCTGAACCATATTTATCAATCCCTCTTTCCTTTGCCCCTACCAAGCAATCCCACCAAGCGTATGCTGACTTGAAGAATTTCTCTACTTTTCTATCCTTTGTAACAGATGTCAGAAAAAAGAGGAAATCTTCATCTTCATCACAACCTTTTTGCTTACCCTGATCGTGAGCACTGAATGGCAAAATCACCAAATGTCTCATGAAATTGTTTCTTATTGCTTTTTGGGCTCACTATGACACTATTCTCTTTATTTAGGACAGCTTTCAGCCATCCTTCAATTAAGCCACAACTTTCTCATGTTCTTTGGTTTTATTTATAACAAGAATGTCAGTATTGATATTCAATTCATTTGATGTTTATTAACTTGTTGCTCATTAGTTAAGAATCTAAATTGAGAATGTCTGCAGCTGAACTGGCATATACAGATGGCCCCAAAGTTTTATGATTCGTATTGCCTTTTCCATCCTCTATTACATTTTTTTCCTGCCATTTCATCACTCTCACTATGGAAACTGAAGGAGGTAACACAAAACTGAGAGTCTCAACTGCTAAATCCTGTGTTATCCTGATTGTATTTCCACAGTACATGAATTGTTTCTTTCTGGCTGTTTGCAATATTTTCTCTTTGACCTGAGAACTCTGAAACGGCTACATTATTCCTAAGAGTTTTCCTTTTGGGATCTCTTTCAGGACATGATCAGTGAAGTCTTTCCATTTCTGTTTTACTCTCTGGTTCTAGATTATCTGCATAGTTTTCCTTCAAAATTCTTGGAGGATGATGTCTAAGCTCTTTTGTTGATCATGGATTTCAAGTAGACCAATAATTTTTAAATTATTTCTCCTGGATCTATTTTCCAAGTTAGTTGTTTTTCTAATGAGATATTTCACACTATCTTCTATTTTTTTTCATTCTTTTTTAATATAATTTCTTGGTTTCTCATAAAGTCATTGACTTTCAGCTGCTCCATTCTGATTTTTAAAGAATTATTTTTTTTCAGTGAGCTTTTGAACCTCCTTTTCCATTTGGCTAATTCTGCTTTTTAAAGCATTCTTCTTCTCGTTGACTTTTTGGAACTCTTGCTATTTGGGTTAGTCTGTTTTTAAAGGAGTTATTTTCTTCAATAATTTTTGGGCCTCCTTTAGCAAGCTGTTGATTTGCTTTTCCTGATTTTCTTGGATTGCTATCATTTCCCTTCCCAATTTTTCCTCCACCTCTCTTACTTGATTTTCAAAATCCTTTTTGAGCTTTTCCATGGCCTGAGACTATTGCATATTTTTTTGAGGTTTTGGATTGTAGAAACCTCGACTTTGATGTCTTCCTCTGATGGTATGCTTTGTTGTTCCTCACCCAAAAGGATGGAAGAAAATATCTGTTCACCAAGAAAGTAATCCTCTGTAGTCTTCTTTTTCCCCCTTTTGGGGGCATTTTCACATCCAGTTACTTGACTTTTGAGTCCTTTGTCAAATGGAGGATATGCTCTAGGGACCTGTAAGTTCTCAGTTCCTTCAAGGTGGCACAATTAAGAGAGAAGAGTTTACTCCTTTCATAGCCTTCACTCTGGTCTGGGAGAAACCACAAGCTCTCTTTTATGCTTAGGATCTGCGAGTAGGATTCGCTGTCCACAGCCACCATGAGCTTCACCACTCCAGAGCTCATCCTCACCCCCATACTACCACTTGGAGCTGAGCTCAGATTAGCTACTCAATTCCCCCCAGCGTCTTTAGGTTGAGGGCTCCAAAAGTAGATACTGCTACAGCAATCTCTGCTGCTACTCTGGAGCTGGGGGTAGGGCCTAATCATATTCCCCTTTCATCTAGGTGGAACAGCTTACTGACATTTGAAGCTGTCTTTTGCATTTGTGGTTGAGACATCTGGGAATCACAGCTGCTACCTGTGATTCCACACTCTGAAGCCTGCTACAGTCCTGTCTGTGCCATGTGCTATGCTGTGCAGCCAAGGCTGTGCTGCACTTTGCTTTGAGCCTGTTGTAACCTGTCAACCTCCCAGGCTGTCTTGGGCTGGAAATCTCTTTTGACCTGTCATTTTGTGGCTTCTGTTGCTCTAGAATTTGGTTAGAGTCATTTTTTACAGGCATTTTATGGGCTATAAGCGAGAGCTAGAGCAGGTTGTCTTTCAACTCCTCCATCTTGGCTCTGCACCCCCATATGGCTACAATTTTGCATTTGACTCCAACAATGACACTTAGTTTTATTGTGTTTCAAGAGGATGATTTATTCCCTCACTTGCAGATGACATCTTGGAAATGTGTGTCATTGGTCATAAGGCGAAAGGAAAAAGGAGAATGAATGATTCAAATGAATGATTCAAAAAAAGTATTACACTGCTAAAAAATTAGGGCCAGTAGTAAACACATCATCACAGCAATTTTTTTCTTTTATTTGTAAGATCATTTTGTAACTGTAACCACATGTGCCTTGCAAATATTTTTTTTCAAAAATCATTAGACTTATCAAAATATATCTGATAATTTGTAATTGTTGAATATCACTATATAGCTATATACATAGATTTCACCTGCTATGTATAAGACTGTGTTAGGTGATAAAATCTGAACATCTTTTATATTTCCAATACATTTCTATATATTCAGAAACTTCTGCCTCTTCCTCTATTTAACCATTTGTTGGATAGTCTACAATGGCATGCCAAAAATACGGCCATGAAAACCAGGCTTTTGGGGAGCATTTGTTGTTACAGGGAGCAGGCAGCTGTTCAGTGACCATAGTGATAAAAAAGAACAGGCACTATGCAATATTCTGAAGTTCTACCATGTGCTTTGCACTATACTGGACATAGGGGAGACAGAAGAAAAAAAAGAGAGACGTTATTCCAACTCTTTATTAATGTTTAGTCATTTAGTCATGTCCAACTCTTAGCAACCACATGAACACAACACACACACACACACACACACACACACACACACACACACACACACACACACACACACACCCCAATAGTGTCCATGGAGTTTTCTTGGCAAAGATACTGGAATGGTTTGCAATTTCCTTCTTCAGTGGATTAAGGCAAGGAGAGGTTAAGTGACTTGTTCAGGATCCTGCATTTAGTAAACCTCTGAAAGTGAATTTGAACTCAGACTTTCCTGACTCCAAGCCCAGCACTCTATTCACTGAGCCACTTAGCTGCCTCTATCCCTACCCTCAGGGAGCATTAAACATAATGGAAGAGATGATCATCTATTTCTATCATTATCTATTCATAAGAAGATTTTAAGGAAATACAAAAGCAAGAACATGCATAGGATAGGCTTAATGGAGATTAACCAACATGATACACAACTATATTTCCACATTCTGGGCAGCTCCTTTTCATATTCTGCCTTCTGAACTTTATTTCTTATAAGTCTTAGCTTTGTTAATAGTTAACAGTGTAAGGAAAGCCTCAGATGCCAGCTTCTAGCAAAGAATTTTTGGATTCTTTTAGTTCTTAACACCACTTCCTTCCTCACACTCCCTTGTATTTTTTTATGTTCACCTATAGAAGGTAACTGGCACAAATGTAACCTCCTCAAGAGAGACAACATTTTCAATTTTGTCTTTCTCTTGTCAATGACTAGCATAGCACTTAGCACATTATAGGTGCTTAGTAATTGTCAGCTACCATTATGCATTACAATGCACGTGATAAGCTTATTTATCCTCCTACCATTAGCATTCATAGAGGAGTGGTCTGGTGGAAAGGGCTCTGAATTTTAGATAAAAGAACTTCACTTCAAATAGTGCTTTGCTTCATGTATGACTGGGCAAGTGATCTAACCTCTCTAAACCTCATTTACCTTATCTGAAAACTGAGTGCTCTTGACTTGAGTAGATGATCTTTCTTGCTTTGAATATAGTAACTTCTGACAATAACTGACTGATTGAAAGCTTGGGTATCCTCAGTATTTCCATGTGTGTCCCATAGGCTGCATATTGCATTTTTACAATTTCTTTTGCCTTTCAAAACTTTGACTCTCATCTTACCCATATTTCACCTAAATAATTCTTTCTCTTGGGAGAAGAATATAGAGTCAATTTGTCATAGAAATTTCATCCCTTGGGAATGAAATTAATTCATTTAAAAGGCCAAAATCACAATGCTGTATTTGACATGTAATTCCCCAAACTGAAAGGTTGAGAAATATTTTGTTCTTTTCTTCCTCCTTGGCAATAGAATAAGTGCTTCTCCATAGTTTACTCTTTGACTTTTATCTTGAATCATGTTTTCCTTGGCCACCATTCTTTTTTGAGCAATACTTTACCAATGTGTCATATTTTGTGATTTATTGCCCTAATACATCATTAGAGTGACAGCTGGCTGTAATGATATATGGCTTCATACATCATCATAGCAATTTCTCATTTGGATTGCATATTTTATGGACATTTGATTTAGCATTTTAAAAATATTTATGTGTGTGCAGTTACATAAAATAATCTTAGGAATAGTTTTCAAAAATAATTAGATCTCTCAAAAATCAGTTTGGTTCACAAAGTTTTCATTGGCCTTATGGATATTTGACAATTTCACTTTTTGTCATACCTTTGTCTATATTTCCCTATGTCACTCAGTTAAAGGAATATAATTATTTTCCCATAGGAAATTTGCTGAGAGTTCTCTCCCAAGGCTGATTCTAGCTTGCCCTTGCCTATCAAAATCTTATCTATCCTTCAAGACTGGTCACAAACATTATCTTCCTCTGTACTAATTTTCTTGGTCTCTTTTTTTGCCCTGCTCCATCTTTTGGATCACTTCCTTCTTTATAATCTTTCTAGTCTTATAATTTTCACTGTAATTTGTATTTTAATTTTTTTCTTTGATTTTTTTTCATGAACATGTGCTATCTTACCCACTAGAATGCAAGTTTCTTGAATTTAGGAATTATATTTTACTCACGTTACTCACCCCCAATGTCTACAAGTCTTTGTGCACAAAGAAAGAACTCTTATAAATGCTTTTATCTGTATGACTTTAGAGAAAACATTTTACATTTCTAAGTTTTGTCTTGCTTTGAAATGGGGCTAACAGTCTTTGAATTTACTACCTTTTTGGATTGTTTTAAGGAAAATGTTTTATGCATTGTTAAGGACAAAATAAATGTATTATTATACATGTGACATACATATATATGTATTATATATATATATATATTTATGTGCATATATAAAATACAGGTGTATATTCCCAGTTCAATTCAATAAAAATTATATATAGATACAAAAGAATAAAATATACATATAATGTAACATGATAGATTTAATAAATTAATAAAATGCTTGTTGAACTAGAAATCAATGAGGCACTAACATGGCACATCACATAGTTTATTTTATCAAAAACCTAACTGAATCTCAGAGTGAATGAGAGAACTGGATATGCCAGTGTTCTGAAACATTTGTACAAAAAATTGTACACATGTAAGCCATGATGATAATTTTTATTGTTATTATATCATCAATATTATTGACATTATGAATTAGATATTTTAGATCTTTATACTACTGTTTCATTTTGTTTTTCTATATGATTCTTTGTTGATAGCAACTTCTTTTTATATTTGCTAAGCTTTCTTCCTCTCCATCTTCAATTTTTACTTAGAGGCCATGAAGTAGGTATTACAAAACTCGAAAATGTAGCTTCCACAACTGTTTTAAAGCAACCAATATATGGGACAGGTGGAAATGGGATGAACAATACAGGACATGACAATTACATAAGACCCAGTCTGAGTCTAATATAACAGGATGCAGCAATACATGCTTAAAGAAGTGTGATACAAAATGATGCATAAGTATGTAAGAAAGATGTAAGACAAGTGTTAAACAGTGTTCAACATGCTTCTTTGTTTAGCCTAGAAATCTCTTTGCTCATGAAATTTTTTTCAAGGGGAAATGTACTGCATAGCAAAATGAATCTCAATTACAAAATTAATTTGCATACTTTTCTAACAGAAATAGAAATTCCAAGACTGTTCTTTAATACACACACACACATACACACATACACACATACACACAAACACACTCACACCTCTTTTTGACTCCTGTGGTGTAAATATGATCCCAAGGTTGTTACATTCAGAAAATCCATACCATTCATATGACAGGCTAGAATAACGATATAGATATTAAAGGTATAACTTTAAAGCTTTCTATTCTTTTCTAACATCTGATCAAAACCAAAAGGAAAGAGAAAATCAAACACATGATGTATTTGTTCTCAGTAAGTTGGAAGTGCTGAGAATGAATGCAGAAACAATGCCTATTTCTACAAACCATGACCAAAATCAGTCATCATTTGGTAAAATAGAATATCTTTTGCTATTAAAACAGTGCATTCCTTGACTAGTGATGATTTCCAGTGAGCTAATTGACTTCACTCAAGTATCTGACCAGATCAATAATGACCAATTTTATTTTTCTTTTTTGCTCTCTGGGTTCAGCTAGATTATTGTACCAGCTGTGTTCCTAAGCATATCAACTGCTTAAGAAATAGTCAATTAAATATTAAATCTAACAATCTATAACTGACATTTCCAAAACATGAGATCAATTTCCATTCACTTCTTCAAACCCCTTGTTTTCTTTATTCTGAGAAACCAGAAGAAACAATTTAAAATATAACTAAAGAAAATGCTAGACTCAGGACAATATAACCTAGTGAAGTCAAAACATGTGGCTTGCCTCTGACCCAGAGCCTCTTAGGAAATGTAATAAAATTGTCAAGAGGTGACCTGATGAGCATAATTTACTTGAATTTTATTTTAAATACATTTTCATTTTATGTCTCCTGAAGTGGTTCTTAGCACTTATTAAAAACTAAGGAAAGTATGTTATGTTGCATTTAGGCCTAACAGGAAAAAAATAGTTGAACTCCAATTTTCAAACTTCTATACCTTGCTAATTCTTAATGTTCACTTTCCATGGTAGCCTCATATGACACTACATTTACTTCGCATGTATTTTGTGTTATTTATTTCTGTTTGTCTTTTTTCCCTCCTGTGCAATGTAAACTTCTTGAGGGTGGAGATTTGTTTGTTTCTGTCTGTGTGATTAAGGATTAGGGCATACTTTTTTTTTTTTTATTGAACAGTTGTGTATGTCTATATGGCAGAAGTCCCTAATATGGCAATGGCCTGTGCCAATTCAAATCAGAAGCTGCTATAATTGAATTTAAAATAATGGAGGAGATAAAAACTGAGTTCCATCATTTTTTATCAAGATAAGCATAATAAACTTGATTAAAGAAACTTGACAGGCATAAAAACCCTGAATGCAGATTTTGCATAGATTTTTGTAGATTAATAGAAAACAATAAGCAGAATGCAAAACTGGATAAGATTAAATAATCTGATTTCTTATTGGAAGAATGATTACAGACTTTCCAAGTTAGGAAGTTGAAGGCAAGTGAAATCTCTGAAATGAGTGACTTGCAGGAAAAAAAACAAAATGGAGGTTGTTCACAAAATGGAGTCAGTATTCACAAAATGGAGTCAGTTTGCTTCTCATAGTTGTATCCTTTGATCCTTGAAGGGGACTAATTTCTAACCTCATGGATCACTATGTATAAGCCAAATAAATAAGGTTTCATATATTGAAAAATTGAAATAGGGTCAAAGGCTCTTCATCTTTAGTCCATATTTTTTCATAAGAATTTGGGTTGTATTCACATCTCCACCAGGGATGCTTTACTTTTCTGATATTTAAACCACCATCCTCTCAAGTTTCTCATAAGTCTCCCCACCCCACCCCCTACTATTCCTATGATATGATTAAGGACATGTGGAGTCAAATAGGTGATTCCACACATCCAAAACCAATTTGAGGGATGAGAGAAACAAGCTTTCCTGAGAAAAACAAAGAATCGTCCACAAGTTGATAGTCCTCAAAGAACTTCTGAATGGGGGTATTTTGTTTTCCCCAAAAGTTCAATTATTCTTTTAATATAAATTTGTACTGGACCATCATATTTGGTCCAGTTAGAGCCAGTAAGCTTGGCCAAAGAAATCACCCAGGCTTTGTTTTTTTATTTGTCTCTAATCCCATTAGAAAGGAATGCTTTATCACAAATAAAATGGTCTCCTTCAGTAATATCAGGAAAAGAAAAAATAAATGTACACATCTTCAGATTCCTTAAATCTACAATATCATTAAGACCTTGTGTATTGCTGAAACAGAAATGAAAACTCAACAAGAAAGTGCAACCTGAAGAGTCCTAAGTTTAATGGTATCAACAGTCTCATAAAATTTGAAAATAGCTTGTTTGTTATAAAGTTGGATTAGTGATATTGATCTTGGCTTGTTATTTTCTATTTTTCTTTCAGGGCATTAATGCAATAAGTGGCTAAAATAAAGGGTGTATAAGCCCCTTTCAAACGTGGTATTTTAGGACATGAAGCATCCATATAATCTGCTGATTGTGAGAACATTTTGTTTTCATTGATCAGGGTCACTTTGGTGAATATGATGACAAACCCAGCATCCATGGGGCCCAATTGCTCTAAAGTGATGCAAAGCATGCCCTTATCACCATGAAGCTTACTAATAGTATTAAGACTTTTCCAGTCCTCCAGAGAGGAGTAGAATTCAAAAAGAGCTACCACTAGTAGCATCAGACTTACACAGCAGAAAAGAAATGAACACGATTCAAAACATATGATGGGTATGATTGTGAGGCATAGAATAAATGGCATTGTAAAAAGTATCCATTTTCCCAAAGTAGACAATTTTTCATTTTCTAGATTAGCTTAGGAGAGAGAAATACCAGATGATAGTGTGATACTAATAATAGTTAAGCAAAACAAAAAGATTTTTGGATATATTGCTCTCACATGAAAAAGTAAGGAAAAGGATTTACATGGTCACAGGGTAAGCAAGAGTCTTAATCTCAGATCTTGATTGCGGTTGATAGGATCAGCAATTCTTCCCAGTCAGGTTGAGTTCTTCTGGTCCACTGGAAATTCTTGATGCAGATGTTATCTCTTGGGTGAAAATCATGTAGTGAAAAGAGCCCAGTCTGTATTGTAGTGCCCACATTTTGAAGTTCCTTCAGTCTATTTTGAAGTTCCTACATATAAGAAGCAATAGAAGTATCTCTTCCAAGTAATGAGGTATATAGTAAAGAGAAAGGTTTGCTTTTATAGGAGAGTGGCCAAAAAGCATTTCAAAAGGAAAAAAAATAATTCCCACTTTAGTCTATTTTGTGGATTAAACAAAGCCATTAAACATGAGGCCACTTAAGCTGTGTTTCAGTGAACAGTTTGCAAGTGATGGTCTTAAGTTCTTTGTTTTTACTTTTTGGTTTGGTTTTTTTTTTTAAAGAATAAATTATATTGGTATTCAATTTCACAGCTATTTAGAAAAGAAATACCTCATCAAAAGAACTATCCATGTTGAAGGGACAAATGCAGTATAGGACTTAAAAATTTGAAAAATTAGGCTATGCACTAATGTATTCAGTCTCAAAGAAATGAAATTTCTCACATGTTAATTTTCTGGATAACTGAATCACACCACGTAAAGCATCAATCTAAAAATTTTAACCATTGCAGATAGAAATCTTACTCTAATGGTATCTTATATTTCCCCAGGCTCTTAGAGTGTACTTAATGCTTTCTTTGACTTAGGGTAATAATGATGCACATCAAATATTACTGTACTGTACTGGGATTAGAGGAAGACTATCAGCACAATCACTGAGGTTTGTAAGATTATTTATCTTTAATTAAATGGTAATGCTTTTCCCCCCAGTTATTCTGCATGCTTTATATATTATCTGTGTTATACTTTGTTGTCACTTCTTGCTGTTTTCAATTTTCCTACCAAAAAGGAGGCCCTTTATAACCAGGGTGATTAAAACTGGATCCCAAATAAGCAAATGGGTCTTGAATGAAAGTATGAGGAATTTTCCAATGAGTAAAAGGCATGAGCCTTATGGACCTTTTGACACCTATTTTGCCTGATCAAAGACCACCCTTTTTTTCTTCTTTTGCTTACTGCCTAGTTCTTGCTGGTATTCTGGATAGTTGAGGTTGCCACATAGGTGGCCTTAGAATAAGTGAGTTATTACTGTATCCACATCAGCAAAGCAATGTTAGCATGAACTGTTGGCCAGGATGTGGAAATATCCTCATTACACGGAAGTAGATAGCATAATGGTATTCATTAAACTGAGTTTCCATGTGCCCATAAAGTCTGTCAGAAAATATTCGGCTAATACCAGTAGGAGCTTCTAGTGACTTTTCTACAGGTTTTTCTTTCCTAGGAGTACAAGTAGGTATAGGTTTACAAGCTGCTGCAGCTGGTGTTGGAGTCATAGGGGTGGAAACTGAGGCAGGGAACCAAATCACAGATGCTGTTGTAGATGAACTAATTGTAATAGTGGTAGCAGAATTTGATTGTTGAGTTGTAGTTGATGATGGTATTGAAGTAGCTGCAGCTTTGGGTTTTGTCACCATAACCACCACAAAGTTCTTCTCATTAATTTTGTATTCTTTGAGAGCAGCATCATTGTTGAAGATTTTGCCTACATAAAATAATTTTTGACCTGCTTCTGGAAAGGCATTCTTTCCCCTTTCAAATTCAGTCCTCTCTTTTAGTGCCTTAACTGGCTCCTCAGGGTTGATATTGAGCTTGAAGGTCTGTGGATGGAGGGTATTCAGAGTGACCTGCATAGTGTTGTAGCTGCCCCCAGATGCCATGGTAGCTGCGGGCTTGGTAGGCCTCTCAGGCTGCTGGGAGAAAGATCAAAGTTGCTGGTGGGCTTGGTCACTTTCACCCTGTGACCTATTCCCAGGGCGTAGGCCCAGCTGCTCCCACTGTCTCTATCCCCCAGTGTGATAGAACACAATTGTCTTCTCCCCAAAGCACAAGGCCAGTGGGGAGACCGTCCTCAGAAGCTGCGGGCAAGTATTGAAGGCAGTGAGTGTATCCTCTTGTTCATCAGCATCTAGTTGCCACTTCTGCTTCCCTCCTCTCAAGTTCTTTGTTTATTCATTCACTCTGACTTGAACTTTGGGAATGATAAGGAGTGTGAAATCAAGGAAGCACCCTGAGAAAGAACAATTTGGGAAAGTATCATGTCAATGAAATGAGACCCTCTGTTGGAATCAGTACAAGTCATTGGGTCAAGCCAGTGCACAATCTCTTTTAGAATAATGTTAACAATGAATCCAGCTGAAACTTGCTCAGTAAGGAAAGCTTCTGCCCAGTGATTCAGTTGACTAATGACTACAAGACAAACTTTATAGTGGCCAGACTTAGGCATATATATGAAATCAATTTCTAAATGTTCAAAAGAAATATAAACTAGAGGGCAACATCCAAAAGTTATGGAAGAGTTCAGTCCATTGTATGTTCTTTCAAGTGGAGGCAAACAGTACTGAGTATTTGGGTGAATGGGGGTGCAAGAAAGAAAGAAAGAATGAAAGGAAGTAAGGAAGGAAGAAAGGAGGGAAGGAAGAAAGGAAGAAAGTAAGAAAGAAAGAAAAAAAGAAAAAAAGGAAAGAAAACTGAGTAAAACTCTATCACAGTAAAACAGGTAGCATCACAGAGAACTGAGAAAATGATGGTAGCACTACTAGGTGCCTCAGTAGTTATAACATGTAAGTATAGTATTAATAGCAAGAAAGTCTTGCAAAAAGTGATAAATGGGTTTGCCATCAGGGTCTAGCCTGGGTTTCTTAACAGGGAGGATAGGAGTGTTGTAAGGGGATTTATATAGAACAATAATGCCTTCATCCCTCAGAGAGTCAATAATGGGTGTAATACCTTCAGTGGCCTCCTGAACAAAAGATACTGAAAGATGGATAATGGGGGATCTCCCTGAGTCTTGATGGTGGCAAGAACATAGAATTTTAGGTAACCTACATCTAAAGATAAAGTAACCCATGGAGAGTAAGGGATATTAGATGGAATCCCTAAACTATTATCAGAGATCTCTCAGGCATTCTGAACCAATATAGGGAACAAGGAAACTGAGTCTTGAGGGAAAACTGCGTTTAGAGATCCAATAGAAGTACAATCAGAATCTGTTTTGCAGAGCAAAATCAAATTAGGAGCTCTAATATCTAGTAAGCAATCATAAATCATGTCACCAACTTTAAGGGAGACATGATATTCACCATTTGGGGAGACATAGAGCCTGGGATAGTTGGGGCATGAGTCTCAGGATCAGGAAAAATGATAAGTTCCTTACTTGACTCTGTGGCCCCTGCCCCTTCTCATATGTTGAAGACTCTCTCTGGATTCTTCTTGGGTCCCCTCTATTTCTTATCATTAAATCCCACTTCTTCTTCTACATTCTCTGGCAAGATATCCCTTTCTGTGACATTAAAAACACTAATGCAAACCCTGGTTCTCTGATACAGCTCTTGGTCAGGGGCCAATATTTTTCGAGGTTTTGGCTTAGAATTCTTATTTGCCTTATCTCTCCTTTCAAAAACATACTAAGCCATGCTTTTAAACTAATTAATGTCCTTTTTCTGCTATCAAGGGCAAATCTTATAAAAATGTTTTCATATTTCTGGCTATGATTGACTAACTAAGTAAATATTAATAATTCAGGCATCTCATGCGTTGAATGGATCTAATCCCACAGGAGATGTCCCAAGATGCAATGGGAGACTCTGAATCTTTTGAGCTAAGGTTTTTCTGAGTTCTTACTTTGAGTGAAGCAACTTATTATGTTTTTTTTTTTAATTGTGTTCGTCCTTTATTGCCAAAGATCATGCCATCAGACAAATGATGACATGACTTGCACTTGACTTTGTTTTGAGTGAGGGAGGTCTGTGCATGTCACCAATCTCACTTCTCCTCCAGAGCCATCTGAACCCAGTGACCAGATATTCATCAGGATGACTGGAGATGACTCAGGATGCACTGGGAGACCTTGGGCCCTTTAGGCCATGGTGTTTGCAGGTACTCACTTAGTGTGAGGCAACACCCATTCAGTGAATGGGATTATTTGAGAAGTGAGTCAAGGGATGGTCCCTTGAATTAAAAAAAAAAAAAGCAACAAATTCAAAGTGGGAGGGGAAGACCTTCATGGTTGCTGACCAAAGAGAAACAATGACTATTTACGTTCACTCTAAGCTGGGCGGGCCCAATCAAGTGGTGTTCCGGCAGACCCCTATTGCTGCCAAATCAATGAGAGCCAGAGTGAATTTTAAGACATGGTTTTTAAGAAAGAAATCTAGCCTTTATACTCTTAAGATAACTGTATAGTTTCAGTCATTAAATTTACTTTTCTTTGGGCAGAACACTCTCAGATAAGGGCATGATACCCCATATGGGGATTGTGGGGAGGAGGGGAGAGGAGGGCAGGAAAGGGAGGGACTAAGCTGGCTAACCAGAACCGGCCAGCTTAGTCCCCACAGGGGCAGCTTGGACTATTCACAGGTTAAGGTTTGTCCTTAGTTCTGAAGAGGACCATGACATCAAGAAGATGAAGACATGACTTACAAATGAATTGGATGTGAATGAGGGTCATTTTATCCTCCAGAGTCATCTGGGTTCAGTGGCCAGATATAGATCAGGACATCTGGAGATGCCCCAGGATGCAATGGAAGACCTTGGCTTTTTTAAGCTAAGATCTTTCTGCAGGAGAACAATGTGAGAACACTGAGTGAGGCAATGCCCATTCAATGACTAGGCCTGTGCAAGAAATGAATCAAGGGATGGCCCCTTCAATTTTAAAAAGAAAAAATAAACTTGAAGGGGAAGATATTCAAGACCAAAATGTTGTTCAGACCAAAAAGGAACAATTACTATTTACATTCACTCTGAGCCCAAAAAGTGTTTGAGCTGGGATCTATTGTCTGACCACTGGAACCAGATGACTCTGGAGGAGAAAGTGAGGCTGGTAATGTTGCACAGAACTCTCTTCCTCAAATCCAATTCATTTGCAAGTCATCTCATCATCTTTCTGATGTCATAGTCCTCCTCCAGAATGAAGGCTATAATATAACTGCTTAACATTCTTACTGAACCTGCCATAAAAGTGGTTAGGGGTTTCATTTTCTCCTTGAATAGTTTCTTGGAACTTACTGCAGTCGTGAGGATCTACAACACATGCTTTCATTTTCTTGATCAAGAATTCCCTAGTCTCCTGCAGTCTCATGCAGTGAGATGGAATATTATGATTCCAACGTGGGTTTTGGAATAGCCATTTAAGAACACCTACAGAACTAGCAGGTACTCTTGTTACTGGGACTTATCTATTGAGAGTTTCAATAATGACAGTTCTTTCCCACAGGAAGTGTAAGGTCTTCATTAAATCAGTTTTGTCTCTCCAGATAAAGTTATAATCTCTAAATATGGCTTGAAATTAAATTAAAACAACCCCAGGGCCCTCATCAAATTTACAAGTATCTTCTCTCCATGTAGAGAGATTAGAAGGACAGAAAGGCTGGTGACAGAATATTTGGGTTAGTTGGGTCAGGTACATGCCTTTCCCAGAGATGAAAGACAATTGCATCAAGGTCTCTCATGTTCAAAGGAGATTGAATCCTCTGTTACAGTAGAAAAGAGTGAGACAGAGCAGTGGAGGAAGAAGAAGGAGGCGAAGCTTATATAGTAATGTGCTTAACAGCATGAAGTAGACAAGCCAAAGTGGCAGAAGTGATGGTACTAGATGAAAGAGACAGAAGGGGAATTGGCAGGAGAGACTACAAAGAAGGAAGCCTTTTAGGGGGTTTTGGGACAGTCAATCAGATAAAGCAGCCCAGCAAAAGAACTACTGCATCTGACATAAATTAGGCTTTTCAATAGGTAGCCTTAATTTCTTTAATTTGTAATAATGAAAAGTGCCATATTGGGTCCAAAGCAGATTACAAACTGAATTTCTTACAGCTTTAAATCCAACTTCGTATAATTCAGTAGCACACTTTTTGGTCTTTCCCGATTGAACTGGAAGCTTTCCCTGGTCCCAGGACAGAAGAAATTTTTTGCAGAGGAATGGGTGTGTATCATCAGCATGCTATTATCAGATCTCACTGCTCCTTTGAGAGAGTTTTCCCAATAATGTGGTGGGAACTTCCCAAGCAGGGTAGAGGCTTACCTTATTTAAAAGAATTTGACATCAAGGAGGAGTCTAATCTTTAAGGCAGTCTTACATGAATAATGCCCTTGATGAACCTGCAGCTTCCTTGGGTGTGACATTTTGACTGAGTCCAAGTTCTACAGAGCAAATCATTTTATTAAGGGGATTTGTTCTGTGAAGTTTGGATTCAGTCAAAGGACCACACTTGAGGACATAAAAGGTCATATGTGGCCATGAATCCTCAGGTTCCCCATCCCTCCTCTGAGAAGTTTTTCTGAAAGGTCATCTTGGGAGTTAGGACCCACACTTGAACCCTTGGCTGGCTTGCCAAAAGCTATCTTAAGTAAACTTATAATAACTGAGAAAACAGAGTTCCAACTGTATGATTTATTAGCAAGATAAACATAATAAACTACGTAAAATGTTCCTCAGCAAGCACCAAGATCCTGAATACAGATTTTGCAGATTTTGTACAGATGTATACATAAAATGAAAACAATAAACAAGGCACAAAAAGGGAAATCTGGTAGAGTCATATCTGTTCCTACTGTATATTAAAGGTGTGTCTGAAGATTGAGTCAGGTGTATCCATTTAATATAACACTTTAAAGATCATTAAATATGTTACATATATTACTTCATTAGGTCCTGAGGATACTCCTGGAAAGTAAATGTTACAGTTATTATTATTATTATCCCCATTTTCATATGAAGAAGCTGAAGTTATGGAATATTAAGCCATAAGCCTGTGGTCACTTAACCAAGAAGAATCAGAGCTGGGACTTGAACCTGTCTCTCAGACTCTTGTGTTCAACACTCTAGCACAACTTGGCAGAAAGTGGGGCCAAAATTGAAGTAGGCTAAACTTCTTCAGTTCACAGATAAATTTTTAGCAGCTCATTTGCTCACTTTTTTTTAAAAATTATTTTTTAATGTTTAACAATCACTGCTATACAATTGAGATTTTATCCCCCCGACACCTACCCCCCACTACCCCCCTCCTTCCCCACGACTGCATACAGTTCTGAATAGGTTCTACACATACTTTCTTATTGAGTACATTTTCACTATAGTCATGCTATGTAGTCGGACTAATATAAATGGAAGAAATCATATAACAAATCAAAACATGATACACAAAAACATACACATACACAAACATGATCTGCTACATTCTGCGAATGACTTCCATATTTCTTTCTCTGAGTGTGGAAGGCATTTTGCCTTAGAGAACTGTAGAGGGCCGAGCTCTGGACCGTGGCCCCCTGGTGAGCCTGGAGATGCCCGGGAGTGAGAACCCACCTTCGGGTGCTGGGAACGCCCCTTCCGGAGCTGAGCTCTGCCTCCAGGGTGGAACATGGGAGGAGCCAGGGCAGGGTATATAAGGGGGAACACGGGAAGGTCGGGGGGATTTTTGGGGTAAGCAATAAAGTGCAGTAAGCAGCTCCTCGAGTGCACTGTTTGGTCATTCCCCTCCCCCACAGGAGGGGGCGGGAACCGTTGGACGACCGGTAAGGCAGTTGGAGCAGTTGGAGAGGTAAGCTCCAGGCGACAGCTCAGGGCAGGCCCTGAGCAGAGAACCACAATTGGGATTTTATTATTTTTTTTTAAGAAGTTTTTGCGTTATTACAAAATTCCAAGTCTACCAGAAAAAACTCTCACACACTGTGGTCGTTGCTGTGCACAAAGTTCTCCTGGTTCTGCTCCTTTCACTCAGCATCAGGTCATGTAAGTCCTTCCAGGCCTCTCTGAAGTCTTCTTGTTCATCATTTCTTATGGCACAATAGTACTCCATTACATTCATATACCATAATTTATTCAGCCATTCCCCAATTGATGGACATCCCCTTGACTTCCAGTTTTTGGCAACTACATAGAGTGCTGCTATAAATATTTTTGTACATGTGGGACCCTTTCCCATTTTTATGATCTCTTGGGGATATAGTCCTTGTAGCGATATTGCTGGGTCAAAGGGTATGCACATTTTTGTAGCCCTTTGGGCATAGTTCCAAATTGCTCTCCAGAATGGTTGGATGCACCCGCAGCTCCACCAACAATGAATTAGTGTTCCAACTCTCCCACATCCTCTCCAGCATTTATCATTTTCTTGTTCTGTCATGTTTGCCAATCTTATAGGTGTGATGTGGTATCTCAGAGTTGTTTTGATTTGCATCTCTCTAACAACAGTGATTTAGAGCATTTTTTCATATGATTATAGATATCTTTAATTTCTTCTTCCTAAAATTCACTGTTGATATCTGTTGACCATTTATCAATTGGGGAATGACTTGTATGATTATACATTTGAGTTAGTTCTCTATATATTCTAGAAATGAGGCCTTTATCCCCGAGCTTAGCTGTAAAAAATCTTTCCCAATTGACTACATCCCTCTGAATTTTGGTTGCATTGGGTTTGGTTGTGCAAAAACTTCTCAGTTTAATGTAATCAAAGTTATCCATTTTGCATTTCATAATGCTTTCTATCTCTTCTTTAGTAAAAAATTCTTCCCTTCTCCATAAATCTGATAAATACACTATTCCTTGCTTCTCCAGTTTATTCATGGTATCAATCTTTATACCTAATCAGGTACCCATTTGGACTTTATTCTTGTGTGTGGTGTCAGGTATGGGTCTATGCCTAATTTCTGCCACACTGTTATCCAGTTTTCCCCGCAATTTTTGTCAGACAGTGAATTCTTGTCCCAGAAGCTGGGGTCCTTGGATTTATCAAACAGAAGGTTGCTATATTCCTTGCCTATTGCGTCTTGAGTGCCAAGTGTATTCCACTTGTCTACCTCTCTGTTTCTTAGCCAATACCATGTGGTTTTGATAACTGCTGCTTTATAGTACAATTTGAGGTCTGGTAGCGCTAGGTCACCTTCCCAAGCATTTCTTTTCATTAGTCCCTTTTATATTCTGGACCTTTTGTTTTTCCAAATGAATTTTGATATTATTTTATCCAGCTCTAGAAAATAATTGTCTGATAGTTTAATTGGTATGGCACTAAATAAGTAAATTAATTTAGGTAGAATTGTCATTTTTATTATATTAGCACGGCTGACCCATGAGCAACTAATGTTTTTCCCCTTACTTAAATCTGACTTTATTTTGCAAAAAGTGTCTTGTAATTGTGTTCATATAATCCCTGGGTTTGTTTTGGCAGGTAAACTCCTAAGTATTTTATACTGTCTACCCTAGCTTTAAATGGGATTTCTCTTTCCATCTCTTGCTGTTGGACTTAGTTGCTAATATATAGGAATGCAGAAGATTTGTGTGGGTTTATTTTTTAACGTGCAACTTTGCCAAAGATGTTTATTACTTCAAGTAATTTTTTACTTGAATCTCTGGGATTCTCTAAGTAAATCATCATATCATCTGCAAAGAGTGATAACTTAGTTTCTTCTTTGGCTATTCTTATTCCTTCAATATCTTTATCTTGTCTAATTGCTACAGCTAACATTTCTAGTACCATATTGAATAATAGTGGTGATAACGGACATCCTTGTTTCACCCCTGATCTTATTGGGAATGCATCTAGCTTATCCCCATTGCATATAATGCTTGCTGAAGGTTTTCGGTAGATACTGCTTATTATTTTATGGAAAGTTCCCTTTATTCCTATGTTCTCCAGTGTTTTTTATTAGTAGGAATGGGTGTTGTATTTTGTCAAAAGCTTTTTCTGCATCTACTGAGATAATCATGTGGTTTTTGTTAGCTTTGTTGTTGATGTGATCGATAATGCTAACATATTCAGGCCAGAGTTGTGAGTTGCCCTTGACAAATTAGTATTTCCATTTCCATATGCTTCCCTGCTAGTTTTCTGCAAGTCTAGCTCACCCTGTGCCATGGTGAAAGAGTATGACCCAGGCTTATGGATTTACTATTATACTTAGATTATTCTTAGTCTTCTATTACATAAAGATTTACCATTCTGGCTCTTGCCTTTTCTTAAACAAATGTTATGATTGCTGCTGTTTTTTACCTTTTCTTGAGTAAAAGTTTTGATTATTCTTGATTTTGCCTTAACAAAAAATAAATATTTCATGTTTAAGTGTCAGTGGAGTTATGATGACTGATTTTGTATAAACAGAGAACACACTAATAGGGGCTTAAAAATTTCCATAGTAAATTTTAGGAGCATATTTATCTACACACCCAAGTTATTTCTCATAACCTGAGAGAGAATAGTAAGTGGTAATAGTATGGTTGGGACCATGGATAGCCAATCCCACTTTAGGGAAAAAATATTGCTTACATCCACTGAGAGATTAAATAACTTATTCAGAGATACAATGTCATTATGTGTAAAAGTTAGAACTTGAACTCAGGTTTTCCTTACTCCATGGCTCCTGTTCTGTGCACACTGCCACAATTTCACCTTCTGATCCCTTGATGTAAAAGCCACTAGATCTTTTGTTATCCTGATTGAATTTCAACAATCCTTGAATTGTTTCTTTCTCACGGCTTTCAGTATTTTCTCCTTGACCTGGGAACTCTCAAATTTGGCTATGGTATTTCTAGGAGTTTTTCTTTTCAGATCTCTTTCAGGAGGTGATTGGTGGATTCTTTCAATATCTACTTTACCCTCTGGCTCTAGAATGTCAGGGCAGTTTCCCTTGACAATTTCTTGAAAGATGATGTCTTTATTTTTTTTTTTAATTATAGTCCCATAATAGTCCCCATTATAGTCCCCATAGTCAGGTAGTCCCATAATTTTTAAATTGTCTCTCCTGGATCTATTTTCCAAGTGACTTGTTTTTCCATGAGATATTTCACATTGCTACTTTTTCATTCTTTTGACTTTGTTGTACGATTTCCTGATTTTTCATAAAGTCATTAACTTCCATCTGTTTCATTCTAATCTTTAAGGAATTATTTTCTTCAGTGAGCTTTTGGATCTCCTTTTCCATCTAACCAATTCTGCTTTTTAAGGCAGTCTTCTCCTCATTGCCTTTTTAGATCTCTTTTACCGTGTGTGTTAGTCTATTTTTTAAAGTGTTATTTTCTACAGTATTTCTTTGGGGTCCTCTTTAGCAAGCAGTTGACTCAGTTTTCATGATTTTCTTGCATCACTGTCATTTGTCTTCCCAATTTTTCGTCTACTTTTCTTATTCAATTTTCAGAATCCTTTTTGAGCTCTTCCCTGGCCTGAGACCAATTCATATTTTTCTTGGAGGCTTTGCATACAGGAGCTTTGACTTTGTTGTTTTCTGGTTATATGTTTTGTTCTTCCTCATCACCAAAGTAGGATTCTATAGTTTTATTCTTTTTCCAGTTTTTGCTTATTTACCCAGCCATTTATTTGACTTTTAAGCTCTTTGTCAAAGTAGTTCTCTGCTTCAAGTATGGGTGGAGAGTGTACTGTCAGCTGCTCGATCCTCCCACAGTCTGGACCTAGAGCTCCAGAAACAGCTGCTACCACTGCTGCTGCTGCTGTGGCTGACATATGCTTTTTCACCCCCTCTGTCACCCTGGTGCAGGGACTAGACCATACTACTCTCTCAAAGAGGTCCCACAGGATTTTTCCACTGACTTTGCAATTCTTCCTCAGGGTTTTGCAGTTGTGAAGTCTGAAAACTGCCACAAGTGCCAGTGATTCAGTTCCCCCAAGACCTGTTCAGGTCTCATCTGTTCTGGCATGATCCATGCTGGACTGTGTTCTGCTCCCAGGGCAGTGTGATAGACACTTTCCCTCAACCTTTCAGACTGTCTTGGCCTGGAGATTTGCTTGACTTCATCATTCTGTGGATTCACCAGTTACAGAATTTGTTTAAAGTCATTTTTACAGGTATTTGGCTGAGTTTGCAGGTAGAGTTCTAGCAAATCCATCCTTTTACTCTGCTATCTTGGCTCTGCCTTCCCTCTTCTTCCCCTAGACAAAGTTAAAGTACAGAACAATGACCTATACTGCTTATACCAAGATGGAAGTTGTTATACGTATGACAGGATGAAGTGCTGTAACTCTCGTAAAATAGCATCATGCTTTGGCAAATGGCATACTATTTCAGGTGTAAACAGAGTTGTGATCTCACAGTACTAGATAGCCTCTGTCTCTGGTAGTCTCCTGAATATTTAATTCAATATTTTTAAGTACCTACTATAGACAAAGTGTTGTGTTATGCATTTTGGAAAATACAAAGAAAATTATTACAACCATACATGCCATCTAGTTGAGTTGGATGGAGTAACATTATTTCCATGTATTGAGTTATCTCCAGGAATATAAATTCAAGGAGGTATAAAATATATATTCTAAGAATTCAGAAGCAAGAGAGATCATACTTGGCTGTGAACAAAGAAGGGAAACTTCAAATCAGTCAGTCAGTAAGGAAGTATTTTTATAAAGTTTGGCATATACCTTGAACCATGTTAATCATTGCGGATATAATAACAAAAAGAATTTATGATTTTTAAAGAATTTATATCTTAAAGGGAAGAATACATATGTGTATGTGTATACATAATATGCAAAGTTATTCAAGTTACTTTAAAGGTGAGGGAGCTGAGGTGGTCAGGAAAGAATCCAAGAGGTCACTGATCAGATTAGTCCTTAGTCCTATGTAGCCCTAAAATTGTGTTAAGACTGAAGGCTATTAAAGATTTAAGTTGGCATACACAGTCCCTAGTCCTAGAACCTGAAATAGGCTTAGGCTAATCCACTAAAGTCTGCTTTGGGAAGACTCTCCCATAATTGACATCAAGAGTTTTTCAGATTTGGGGAACTTTTGTCCCCGATGCCTGTTGTAGTTATTGACCTGGGTTGGTTCCCCTAGGTAGGAATCTAGAGAACTGTACCTATATGTACATGCTGAATATTTATTTTAACATCTTTGTTGACCATTTACCTTTAGTGCAAAAAGGCTTTTATATTACTTATAAAATTTGCCTCATCGGTTCAATTATTCAAGATTCTGCACTTGCATTTTTGGTCAGCCTATGTCATTTTTCACCTAAACATTTATTAAGCACTGACTATATGCCAGGTGCTGTGTTAAGTTCTGGGAATACAATTAATAAAAAGAAAGACAGTCCCTTTTCTCAGGGAGTTTAAAATTTCTTTGGGGAAGACAAATTACAAAAGGAGACAGGAAAGTGGGGGAGGGGATATGAGATACCAGGGGAGACTCAGTGTGGGAATATCTTCCATATAGTTGGAACCAGGCAAAGCAGTAGGTACAAAGTGAAATTTGCTGGAAGTCCAACTTCTTCCCTCTGTTAGGGAAAGTATTGGAAGCAGTGTGGTATTCTACCCTCCAGCCCTCCAATTAGAGGGGAGAGGAGATGGTTTCAATCATTGTTAAAATTAGTTTTATGATGATGAGATTAAAGTGATGAGCTGAAATCAAGTAGAGTAGAAATCAGCAAGATAACAAAGACAAAAGTTAGAAAAAGCTAATGGTGGAGGGGTTGACCAAAAGACAAATACACTGATATGTTGTTGGTGGAATGATCATTGACCCAACTACTCTGGAAAGTGGAGTGTGTGTGTGTGTGCGTGTGTGTGTGAGACAGTAATGACCAAGAAACAAAGATACTCATTAGTTGAGGTTAACAAATAAACTGGATGCATAAAAATGTAGTAGAATATTATTTTCATAGGAAATAACGAATATAAACAATTGAGAGATAGGAGTGAAGATACATGAAATAAATCAACGTGAAGTAAACAGAAACAGTATAACAAATTATTACAATAATGTGTATATGGGAAAAAATTGAAAAGAACCTGAATATTGAGCAATTAGAATGACCAATAAAGTTCTGTCAGAGAAATTGCGGGGAAAAGTACCCTTGGTCCTTCTTTGCAGATGTAGAATACTACGGGTATGAAATATTTTGCATATTGTTGATGTGTTGGTTAGTTTTCATTAATTATTTTTTAATTTGTTTGTGCATTTTTTATTATTGTTTTAGCCTTTGGAATAAGAAATGGTTGTCTTGATAGGGTAGGAGAGAGCTATATTCAGAAATGAAGACAATAGACAACCAAAGCTATGCATGAAAAGTTTTTAATGTTTAAAGTTTAAAGAACTATTATATGCTACTTAGGAGCTAGAAGGAGCCTGGATCTCATTTAATCCCTATTCCATAACAGCCCTTCAAGCATTTAAAATTTTTTATGTCTCCCCTTCCCCATCATTTTTCTTGCATTCAGTGTAATATGTGTGTCTACAAACTTGACGCTTTCAAACTGTGGTGCTAGAGAAGACTGTTGAGAATGCCTTGGATAGCAAGGAGATCAAGTCAGTCAATAGCTAAAGAAATTAATTCAAGCTAGTCTTTGCAAGGTCAAACACTGAAGCTGAAGCTTAAATACTTTGGCCACATAATAAGAACACGCGACTCCTTGGAAAAGAAACCCTGATGTTTGGAAAGATTAAAGACAAAAGGGAAAGGAGATGAAAGAGGATGAGATGGATAGAAACTGTCATGGAAGCAACAAACATAAACTTGCACAGACTTTGAGAGATTGTAGAGATTAGAAGAATTTGGTATGCTTTGGTCTATGGTTTCACAAAAAGTTGGACATACCTGAACAAAGAAAGAAATGAACTGTAAGAGAACCTTAGCTATACTATCCAAGCCTGACCTGCTTTCTTTAACAGAAGAACATTAAATCTTAAGTCATGTTAAGTAGCTTCCCTAAAGCTACATAATTAGAGGCAAAACTGAGACTAGATCCTAGAAAATAGTCAAGTTCAGAATTGAGAAATTGTGTTTGCTTATTGGCTGTTATCTACTACACTATTGAGTTCTGCTCAAGATAAAGTTATTATCATAGCTTTTGATCTCTCTGAATATCTGTTGGTAAATTTTTTCTTTAGGGATGAAATGACTTCTGGAAAAGTGGTTCATTATTTCTCTAACAATTGTCCATCTTGAAATCATCAGTTCTGTGTAGTTCTTATGACGTTAATCTTTCTACCATTGTTATCTTCACTATTAAAAGGAAGCAATAAAATGCAAAGGCTTAGAGATAATAACTTTTTGTTTTTGTGCTTGCACACAGTAAGTATGTGCTTAGCAAATCTTTCTCAAGTGAATAAAATATGTGGTCTGCTAGAAAGAGAATTACTTTTCCAGTTAGGTCTGTGATTGAGTTTGTACTTCCGCACTTACTTCTTATTGACCTTGAGCAAATGAGCCAATGATCCTGAACTTCAGTTTCCTCATTTCTAAAAAAAGCTGGTAATTTCATTTTCTTCTAAGGCAAGTGGTTCTCAGGATGTTTGCAAGGAAAGTGTTTTGTAAACTTTAATGTGCTATTATTTATGAATGAAAGACAGAATGGCATAGTGTTTAGCAAGCCATTCTCAGAGAAGAGAAGAGCTTACTTCACTCTGATAAATACTAGTTGTGTACCTGTGAAAGTCACCAAAACTCTCAGCTGTTGAACATACTCATATTCTTAAAGAGGCCTATTCAATGGGCATTACCTCACTCTAAGTGAGTACCTGAAAAAGCAAGCCTAAAAAGGCCAAGGTCTCCCCTTGCATCCTGGATCATCTTTAGTCATCATCTGGTCACTGGAAACAGATGGCTCAGGAGGAGAAAATGAGATTGGTCACCTTGTACAGCCCTCCCTCACTCAAATCAAAGTCGACTGCAAGTTATGTCATCATCTTGATGTCAGGGTCCTCTTTGAGAATGAAGGACAAACACAGACACATATTCTGTGTTCAATTCACTATGACTCACTATGACTATGTTCAAATGGGTCAGTGATCTCGCTTATTTGGAAGGTCCCTCCAAAGATGTAGATTGAAATAAATATTGCAGTTCATCCATGGCTGTCCATCATGTGCTACTCTTTTTCATCCCACCCCTAAATTCACTACAGAGTGTTGATTCCGCATGTTGAAGAATATCTTGTTTTCTACTGGCTCTACAAAGGATATGAGTGGAACAGGTCCTTGAGAGGATTGTCTTTTGTCTTTCTTTGTATACCCAACACTTAATACAATTCCTGACACATAGTAGGCTTAATAAATGTTTATTGACTGACTGATTCTTCAACCCTGTCATTGGCATGTGACAAGGACAATTTTTTCTTCCTACTATACCACTTCTGATGATAATTTTATTTTTGTTCTTTGGAGCTCTTCATGATTATATATTGTAGCTTACTACTGCCAACATATATCAGCGGAAGAAACTTACTCAAAAGAAGTTAGTGGCACTAATAAAAACACAGACACAGAGATACCTCTTCCCCTCCAAAAACATGCTTTAGAAATGTAAGTTATTATTTTGATTCTAGAAACAAATAAACTTGCGTATCTTTTTATTTATAAAAAAAATTTACATTAAAAGAAGGATCACGATATTAAAGTCAGTAACCTTCTGTAACACAGGCATACATCCTCATTTATTCAGCCATTTAGCAGTAAGACTCTGCTCCTTTAATAACAGGAAAGTGTACATGTGAATTGCTAGGTTGCAAGATGCTTTAATGCACTGGGCTTAAGGTCACCAAGAAAATAAATGGTGCAGTTTTTTTTTTTTTTTACAGACCATAACTTTAATGGCTATATGCCAAATGAATAAAGGTTATGGTTCTTTTGGAAGGCTCCTTGGAATTTATTTCAAAGGCTCAGATTGGCCAAACATGCATATTGACCCATCCTTTGCCTTATTTCCTGCTCTAATTGAGTGTCAAAGGTTATATATTGCTATTAGAGTAAGACATGACTGGCAGCAGGGGTCAGGGACATTCTGGCATTCTATCAGAGCCATAAAAACAAAAGAAAATGATAATTTCACCTGCTCTCACCCCAATTTTTCCAGGACAGGACTGGCATTGACCTTACTCTTTGTCCGCCATTGACTCTGTAAAACTTCAGTCACCCTAATTTTGCTTACTAAACAATAACAACATCCTTCATATCCAGAATAGGAAAGAAAGCAATGGAAAACATACAGATGACTCAAAAAGGACAGATTCAGGTGACAGAAAGGATAAATATCTTCTTTATTCCTGGATCATATCCCTTATTTGTCTAGCTCACTGTAACAACTGTTTCTCCCACCAATCTTCAATTTCATCTTACTTTATAGAGCATCTTCTAAATTTCTTTAAGTCAATCAGTACAAGTAATAAATTTTAGAGATCTCATATGCTACCAAAACCTCATTTTTGGAATTTGAAAGGCCTATCTTTTACAGAAAAAGTTTTCCTATCCTTTTAGTAAGTTCCAAACTGAAAAGCAAGTTAGATGTCTAATTGCATTAAAGAAATCCACTGGTTTCCTTCATCTCAACATCCTTTTCAGAGGATGTTTGAAAAGCAACAAGAATAGAGTTAAAAACTTTTCAATATTTTAAGCTAGAAGAATTATAATGCTTTTTTGGGGGGGGAACGGGGTGAAGGAAGGTTGTTTCTCTCTACTTCCCACAGCAATGCATTATAAGAAACATTAATAGAATACTAAAAGATATTTGGATTTAAATTCTTATTTAAATCCACTGCTATTTCAGGATCCATTGTCTGTAGTTAGTTAGGAGCAATTTAACAAAGGAATAGAAAGTTTTTATCTGCATAAGAAGTAAGAGGAGACTATTAAGGATTATGTGAAATAATTCAACTCTGAGCAAGATTTGGGAGAGTGTAATCGCAAGATCATAGATTTAGAGGAAAAAAGGACTTGAAGGCCTTCCAGTCCGATAAATCTCTATTTTAAAGATGAATAAAAACAGACCTGGGGAAATTACACAACTTGCCTACAGTTACCCGGTCAATAAGCAAATGGAATAATATTCAAATTCAAGTCCTCTGACTACAGAGTCAGGAGCTGGCATGCTATGGAATACACTGTGTCAATCATTCAGTCAGTCAAAGTCAGTCAATCACTCAGCAAGCATTTATTAGTTATCTCAGCAATCTTTTTTAAGTACTAGAGATGCAAAACCAAAAGCAAAACCTTTCTTGCTTTCAAGATGCTTACGTTCTTAAATAATCCTCTTGTCACAAGGTAAGACTGTACATGAACAAGGACAGATAGATATTTTCCTCTTCACTTTCTTCTCAACTGTATTCTCTGAAGTCATGATATTCTGGTTTGACCATCTTAGAAATTCTGTAAGAATCACTGATTTGGATTATGCATGTTTGTGCTCTTAGCCTTTTTATAAAATCGAAATATACAGAAACAGCATCAATTTTTTGGTACTTATAGAAGTTTTGAGCTTTGCCTGAATCTGTCTAATACCGATTCATGAATCAAATAAATTCCATCCAGTGCTCAAGCCACTTTTCAGAAGTAAGATATATATTTAGAGGGACATTTTATAGCTTCATCTCTTTGAGCTATAAATATGACATTTAACCATAGCTAAAATTGGATTCTTAAAGTTTTCTTGGATAGAATATATGGTATAGAGATGTGAAAACATTGATAAGACTAAAATAGGAAAATAATCACATCTTTCATTATTGAAAAGACCTGTTTGGTGCATATCTCAAATGGAACAGTTTAATCCATATACCAAGATTCATGCCTTTTTTTTTCCAAAGGTATATTTACGAAGGCAGTTCTACTGCCCCTTTCACCTAGCAGACAAGTTTGTCTTTGTTTTACCTATAAGCAACAAGAATTTTTTAAATGCCTTAAAGATTATCTGGCACATAGTAGTCACTTAAATGTTTATTAAATGAATGAAGAAGACATCTGGGAAAGTTCTTCAGAGGCAACTCTCAGCAGTCTTTCTGGAGTTTTAAACATCACTTGATTTTTCTTTGGAGGAAGAAAAAGGGGTAGAATAAGCACCTTGTCTCTGTACCTTTGGGGACCTGGATTCAAATCCTGCCTCTCATGTGTATTACCTGTGTAACTTTGGACCAGTCACTTAACATTCATCAGTCTCAATTTCCTTTCCCTTCTAGCTGTAGGTATATGATCCTGTGGCTTAAACAAGGAACCTCATGGATATACACACCAAAATATCAATGTGTTTGTTATATTATACACTGAAGAAATATGCTACACTTATCTATTTCCTACTTTTGACTATTCAATCTTAAAGCACCTGCACAGTCACTCCTACTCTGTGTTAGCCACTTCAACCCCTCAGAAGTTTCTTCTCCTATGACTTTTGCAATCCTTATTTGATTATCAACAAACTTATCATGGCTTTGAGTTTTTTGGTCAACGTTCCTTCCCCTCCTTTGTAATTTTACCCCCTTTTCCCCTTTAATCCATGAGGATCATACAATACTTCCAATGTCTTCTCTTGCTGACCTCCCCTTCTCGAACTTCTCTCTCCTTGGATCAAAAACAGGGATTGACTCTTTTCTCTACGCTTATGATTCCAGATAATTTCACAGCTAATTCTTCTTCATAACCTTTTCCCACTTATTTTGGTCAACACAATCCTTTTATTCTACTCTTGACTTGTTGCCGTTATCTGCGAACCTATGTATAATTTCCCCAACATTTTCTGTTACTTTCACATTTGGTCCAGTATTTTTCTTTCACTTCTTGCTTGAACCTCTTGCTTCATCATTTTCCCATTCATCCTCCACAGCTGCCAAAGTAATATGCCTGCAATACACATCTGAACTTATCTGTTCCTTATTCCATGCAATTCAATGGTTTCCTATTACCTTTGGGATCAAATATAACTTCTTCTGATTCATGCTTAGACTCACTCTCTTTTCTCCCCTGCCACCTTAGCACACGTTAGAAATCTCTATTGGAGTCCCTTTTCTCCTAATTGGTGATTCTTCACCTGGGACCACTATTTTAGGAAGGATGGATCCTCCTATTCCTTATGACCCCCAAACTTTTACTTCATCCTCACTGTGATCATCATTCCCTCCAGTCCTTACTTTTTTTCTTCCCAGACTGACATTGTTGATCACCTCCTCCTCAATATTTCTATGCTGTAGATTTAGAATTAGGTTGATGTTACTGTGCTCTACTCTCCTCAGTTTGATACTTATTCATTTATGTCATGTTCAGTAACTACAGTTGTACTTCAAAGTAATATCCCAAGTTTAAAAATTTTTTTAAAAATATCATCAGCTTTCATGGATTCAACAATCATGTTTATGCTGAATATTCCCAAATCTAAATATTAAATCCCAGTTTTTCTTTTTAGCTACAGTCCCAAATCTCTATTTTAGAATATCTCAAACTGTATGTTGGTAAGGAAAGGGATTGTGAAAGGACTAACCCCAATGATATTGCTGAGAACAGAGTAAGACATAAATTTATTAGGTGTAGAGTTTGGGAGATCATGAAGTTCCTGGTACCTTGGTGTCTCCTGGACAGTATGGGAAAGAGTGTGGAAGTTTAGCAGACTTACAACCCAAAGGAGACACCTTCGTGTTGAGCCTGGGGGATTATAGATGTTTCCAGTTACTAGGGAAAATATATGCATTCAACAGTAAGCCCACTAAATAGGTAGCAAGAGGAATAGATTTGATGGATGTAGGGGAATATGGTTTTGGAAGAGCTTGCTTGAGAAAATACTTACTTGGGAAAGTGCTCATTTCCATTTTGGAAAAGGTACTGTATGATGCTTTATGCTAAATCTTACTGCCTTTGGACAAGTGATGACTCAGGGAGCTTGGGGATCAGTTTTTTCAGGTTTCATAGTTGGGCCTCAACCATGTCTCCCAGGTCTCTTATAAGGCCTTAGCATTTCAAAAACAGAAATCATTATTTTTCTATCAAATTTTTTTGTCTGGCTAATTTTCCTGTTATTTTTAAGGGCATCCTTAACCTCTCAGTCATCAAGTCCCATATCCACAGTGTCATACTCACAAATCTGATCCATTGCCAAAGTTGATTGTTTCTACCTTTACTTCTTTCCTCTCCACTCAGCACTCTACCCTAGTTCGGGTTTTTATCACTTCTCTTCTAGATATTTGCTTGTTTGTTTCTTTTTTGAAAATATTTTTATTTATTGTAAATTAATTACAAGTGAGAAAAGATAAAAAAAAAACATGCCATGTACATGGAAGAACATAAGAGAGGATTCATTATAAAACAATAAGTTTCCATTTGAAGAAAACCTATATAATTCATACTATGCAAAGCTGCCCAGTTTTTCTTTGCTTCCTTGTAGTTTTCTTTTGTTCTCTGTTGTATAATTTTTACTTCATTTCTTCCCCTTTCCCCTGCCCTCCTTCTCCCCATATACCCCCCAAAAAGAAGGCTACAATTAAGTGAGGTCTTATGTACACATACACACAGAGACATATGTACATATCCAAATACATAGATATCTATAAACATACACATGTATGCACTAATACACAAATGTAACAGTGTGCTGTGCTTATTTCTACTTGTTATCTTTTTCTCTGAAGGTACATAGATTTTTATCTCAAAGGTTCAAATCTTTCCAATTTTTTCTGAATCAACCAGCTAATCATTTCCTACACCACAGGAATATTCTGATCCAATCACATCCTATCTGAGACAGTGTCTGTGAAAGTTTCTCCAAATTTTATGCATTCCTTCTCTTCTTGTCTACATAAATTTTATTTACGCATGAAAAAATATTAATTTAAAATACTTGAAATTATCCATTTTATACTTCAGCAATGCTTTCACCTTATACAGTTTAAGTTATGATACTGATGAATCTGTTTCCTTTGCATCTTTTGATGTTCCTGACCTTTTGTTCTTTCAAAAGAACTTTGCTATTGTGTTTTGCAGCTCAGTAAGGTAATCTTAAAGATAATTTAGTTGATATGTCATTGAATAAATATATTAGTTAAGTAAAATTGTTATATTTTATTATATTGGCTTTACCTACTCATGAACAATAAATTGTTCAGTTATTTAGATCTGACTTTATTTGTACAAAAAATGTCTTGTGTTTATGTTCATATACTTCCTGTGTGTATTTTGGCAATTATGTATTCAGGTATTTTGTGCTGTCTAGTTATTTGAAATGGTCTAAAATAATATTGAACAGTATTGCTTACATATAATGTAGCTTCTCCATTTCTCTCTTTTGATTAAATCTATTTTAACTTTCACTTTGCCAGTGATCATGATTACTTGTAACCCCAGCTCTTTTGCTTTATGAGATATAGGATACCAAGACCTATGATTCTTCAACAAAGGAGCTACTAAGTCATGTATAATCCTCATTGTAGCTAAATGACATTTATTTATTTTTTCTTACTGTTTCCAATATTTTCTCCTCAAGCTGGGAGCTTTGAAACTTGGCTATGATATCCCTGTAGGTTTTTTTTTTTTCTGGAATCTCTTTCATGTGGTGTTCAGTGAATTGTTCCTATTTCTGCTTTGCATTCTTGTTCTAGAACTTCAGGACAAATTTCCTTAATAATTTCTTGTAATATTATATCAAGATTCTTTTTTTATCATAACTCTCAAGTAATCTGACTATTCTTACATTGTTTCTCCTCAATCTGTTCTCCACATCAGTTGTTCTTCTGATGAGATATTTCAATTTCTCTTTTAGTTTTTTCTTCTTTTGGTTTTGTTTTATTACTTCTTAGTGTCTTAGAAAATCATTAATTTTGCCCTCCTGGTGCTGCCTGCCACCCGCCTCGTCCTTTTTGAGGCCTTGTCACCCCCATCCCTGAAGTCTCTGCGTGCTGGTCTCTGCTAAGTCATTAAGTAACTGCGGAGGAGGCCGAAACATGTCTGATAAATTGCCCTACAAAGTCGCTGACATCAGCCTGCCTGCCTGGGGATGCAAGGCCCTGGACGTAGCAGAGAATGAGATGCCTGGCCTGATGAAACTTCGAGAGATGTACTCAGCCTCCAAGCCACTGAAGGGTGCCCAGATTGCTGGCTGCCTTCACATTCCTGTAGAAACAGCTGTTCTTATGGAGACACTAGTGGCCCTGGGAGCTGAGGTACAGTGGTCCAGTTGCAGTATTTTCTCCACCCAGGACCATACAGCAGTTGCCATTGCCAAAACTGGCATTCCTGTGTACACTTTTAAGGGGGAGACTGATGAGGAATACCTCTGGTGCTTCGGGCAGATCCTCTCTTTCAAAGATGGGCAGCCCCTCAACATGATCCTGGATGATGGTGAGGACTTCACCAACCTCATTTACACCAAATACCCTGAGCTCCTGAAGGGTATCAGAGGCATCTCAGAGGAAACCACCACAAGCATCCATAATCTATAGAAAATGAAACTCAATGGAGTTCTGAAAGTGCCAGCTATCAATGTGAACGATTCTGTTATGAAGAGCAAGTTTGACAACCTGTATGGCAGCTGTGAGTCCCTCATTGATGGCATCAAACAAGCCACAGATGTGATGATTGCAGGCAAGGTGGCTGTGGTGGCCTGCTATGGTGCTGTGGGCAAGGGCTGTGCTCAGGCTCTTCAGGGCTTTGGTGCCTGAGTCATCATCACAGAGATAGACCCCATCAATGCACTGCAGGCCTCTATGGAGGTCTATGAGGTGACTACCAAGGATGAGGCCTGCAAAGAGGGAAACATCTTTGTCACCACAACAGGATGCGTAGACATCATCTTGGGCAGGCACTTTGAGCAGATGAAGGACGACGCCACAGTATGTAACATTGACCACTTTGACGTGGAAATAGATGTAAAGTGGCTGAATCAAAATTCTGTGGAGAAGGTGAACGTGAAGCCTCAGGTGGACCGTTACAAACTGAAGAATGGGCGGTGGATCATCCTGCTGGCAGAAGGCTGCCTAGTCAACCTGGGTTGTGCTATGGGCCATCCCAGCTTTGTGATGAGCAATTCCTTCAGCAACCAGGTCCTGGCACAGATTGAGCTGTGGACCCACCCAGGTAAGTACCCTGTGGGAGTGCACTTCCTTCCCAAGAAGTTGGATGAAGCTGTGGCTGAGGCCCACCTTGGCAAACTGATTGTGAAGCTGACCAAACTGACGGAAAAACAGTCCCAGTACCTGGGCCTCCCCAGAGAGGGCCCCTTCAAACCTGACCACTACCGGTAGTGAGTCCTGCCCAGCTCCACGACTCCAAATGACCAACCACATTTTCTTGCCTTTCCAACTCTTCCTGTACAGAGTAATAAATAGTATCTAGGTTTGGTTGGGGGAAAAAAATCATCAGTTTCCCATTTTCCTATTCTAGTTTTCAGGGAATTATTTTCTGCCTTAATTTTTCAATTCTCTATTTCAAGTTGGTTGGCTTTCTTTTCATAATTTTCTTGAATTGCTCTTTCTTTTTTCTATTTTCTCCTCATTTCCCCTTAACCTCTCTTATTTGATTTTTAAAGTTCTTTCAGGAACTATTTTTGCTTTTTGGTCGGTTTCATGTTTTTCATTGAAAAAGGAGTACTTTTCTTTTTTAAATCTCAACTATATTTTTTCTCAATATGCACCCACATCTTCTCTATCCCCATAATTGCTATCTATGTTTGGGTTGTTTTTCCTTCACTTACTCAATTTTTTTTCAACTGTAAGTGTAATCACGTTCTACTCATCAGGTACAGAGAAAGGTGGCCTGAGTTTCAGGTCATTCTTATTGTTATTTTCTGAGGTCTATTCAGGAGCTCAAGTGGGCTCATCTCACCACTCCTAAGAGATACCTAGGGTTCCCAGCCACATAGTCCAGCAAATGATCTTGTTCCCTGTGGCCCTTCCAGTGACTGCAAACTACAGTTATCTTCTCTTCCCTGGAATTGAAACAAGAGATTTTGCTCTTCTGCAGGTGCCTACAATATTGAGGTTCCATGCCTTTCTGCTATTGCATTCCCTGAGTGTGCTGCTTCTCCCTACAGCCCCAAGCACAGATGCTGATCTGCACAGCTGTGCTTGGTGCCCCTTGACAGTGAAAGGTCCTTCAATCTTCTCCTACTCAGTCATCAGACCCCCACACTGTCCATGAGATGAAAGTTTCTAAGGCTGAGGTTGTTTTCAACACAGCTAGCTTGTTGGTTGTTGATACTTCAGAGACAGCCTGGAGGTGTCTGCACTTCCCTCAGGCCAAACCTCCACCAGTGGAGGTCAGATCTTCCCTACAATCTTCTCAAACTGTCTTAGGAGAACAATTGACTTTTACTTACTTATTTCCACTGTTCTAAGGCAATGTTTTCTGTGCTTTTTTGTGGAGGAATTTTGGAAAGCACAAAATTTTCTGACTTACTCCTCTACGTTCTAAGAATCCTCTTCCTAGACAATTTCAATAGATTTAAAATTGTTTTCTCCGTCTCAGCTCTCTATCCACTTCAATCTATTCTCCTCTGAGCTTGTAAAGTGATTTTTTTTAAAGCATACGTCTAACCATGTCGCCTCATTTCCCCATTCCATTGTTCTTTATTACCTCCAGGTTCAAATATAAAGATAGTCACTTAAAGTTCTTCACAAACTGATCTCTTGTTGCATTTCCATTCTTCTGACATTTTACTCCAGCTACACATTCTATTATCCAAAGACATTTCCATATTTGATGTCTCCTAAACTCAAAAATCCATTTCTATCTTTGTGCTTTTTCACAGATTCCCTCTCAGGTTTAAGATGCTTTGATCCCTTACCTCTGCCTCTTTCCTTCAGTAGTTCCAAACTCAGCTCAAATCCCACTATCTGCAAGCCCTTTCTCACTCACTCTAGATGTCTTCTACTCTGAAATTACCTTGCATATACCGCAAGATAAGCAAAGTGATGATAATCAAGTACCTGATTGCCTTTGATGATTTGAAGTCACCAGAACCAGATTAACTTTTGGGATACTGAAGGAACAGGAAACTGTGATCACTGAGCTGTCAGTGATCTGTAAAATGTTAGGAGGTGATATTTATAAAAATAACAAAATAGAAATATATCTATAGTAACTCTTTTTCTAGGGGCAAGAAATGCGAAATTGAGGGGATAGTCATCAATTACGGAATGCCTGAACAAATTGTGGTCTATGACTAAGAAATGGCAAGTAGGATGCTTGCAGAAAAAAAATATGAAAAGATTTACATGAACTGATCATGAACTAATATAAAATGCAGTAAATAGAACTAGGATAACACTCTGCAGAGTAGCAGCAATACTGTACAATGACCAACTGTGAATGACTTAGCTATTCTCAGCAATAGATATTTTCAAAGGACTTTAAGGAAAAGTGCTTAGGGCAACTAGGTGGTGCAGTAACTAGAGCACTGGCCCTGCAGTCAAAAGGACTTGAGTTCAAATTTGATCTCAGTCACTTGATACTTAATAGCTGTATGACCTTAACCCTGATTGCCTCATTTCCGATTTCCCCCAAAAAAATAATGAAGGAGAGAAAAATGCTATCCATTTCTGTGGAGAGAGGGGAAACTGGTAGACTGAATGCAGGTAAAAATGTCAAAGCATGCTTTCTAAATTTTACTTTTGTTGATTTTTTTTCTTTCGCTAAATGACTAACATGGAAATGTTTTTCATGACTGCACATTTATAACCTGTATCAAATCGTTTGCCTTTCCAATGAGATATGAGGGAAGAGAAGGAGGAGAGAATTTGGAATTCAAAATTTAAAATGAAAAGAATGTTTAAAATGTTACCTGTGATTTAAAAAAAAATGCAGATGTCATGAGCTAGGGTTGAAAGCTAACACAGTAGGTAAACAGGTCAGGATTCAAAAAGTCCTTGATAGAATATAACACTATCCTGAATTTTAAAAAGAAGAAAAAATTTCAAAAGAATAAATGTAAAATTTTACACTTTGCTTCCTAAGATCAGTTTCAAAAGTACAAGACATAGGAAGTCATAGCTAGGTGGTAGATTTGAGAAAGCAGTCAGAATTTTAGAGGATTGCAACCTCAGTATGAGAATGGTTATCAAGAAATCTAGTGTAAATTTATGCTTCATTAATAGAAGAACAGAATTAGAGAGATATTAATCCTACTGTACTATGTCCTGATTATACCACATGGAGTTTGTGTTCAGTTTGAGGCATGACACTGATATGCAAAAGAATGAAGAGTTTGAAGTTCATACTGCATGAGAACTGTATTGAAGAAATAGAAAATGTTAATCATGAATGTAAAATGACTTGATGGTAGTGGGTGGATGGAATTGATAGCTGAAAAGTTATTATGTGGAATAGAGACTAGAATCAAATCAACAGAGATCTTGAGCTTAGAAGGACCTCAGACACTATTATCTAGTCTAACCACCATTAACTAGTCTATTCATATCAATCTACAGATAAAGAAACTGAGTCCAAAGAGAATAATTGATTTGCCGAAGATTATATGGATAAAAATTATACAAGGTGAATTTTAACTCAGGATTCCTGACTTTAGAGAAAATGCTCTTTCTACTGTTCCATTTTTGGCTTTGGCTTCAAAGTACAGACTTGGGAAAAAAGGAATGGAAGTGACAGAAGGACGTCCTTTGGATTCATGTTAAGAAAAAACAAAAACAACTTCCTAACAAAGGAATACAAAATTGAATAACTGACTTTCCAGATAATATGTTTTCCCTCGAAGGAAGACTTTTTTTTTTTCTCATTTGGTTCTCTTTCTTGTTTTTTTCTCATTTAATAGTATTTTATTTTTCTAATTATATGGAAAGATAATTTTTAACATCCATTTTTTATAAAATCTTGAGTGCCAAATTTTGAATTTCTCTCTCCCTCCTTCACCCCTCCCCAAGATGGCAAGCAATCTTATATATGTTTTAAATGTATTTGCACATTAATTATGTTGTGAGAGAGTAATCAACACAAAAGAGAAAAACCTCAAGAAAGAAAAAAACAACAAAAGTGAAAATAATATGCTTCAATCTGCGTTTAGACTCTATGGTTCTTCTGAATGGGGATAACATTTTCCATCACGAGTCTTGCAATTGTCTTGGATCATTGTATTGATGAGAAGGGCTAAGTCTACCATAGAAGATCATGGCACAATGTTGCTGGTACCATGTGCAATGTTCTCGTGATTCTGTTCACTTCACTCAGCATCAATTTATGTAAGTTTTTCAAGGTTTTTCTGAAGTCCACTTGCTCATCCCTTCTTGCAGAACAATAGTATTTCATTACATTAACATAACACAGCTTATTCAGACATTTGCTAATTGATGGGCACTCCATCAGTTTCCAATTCTTTGTCACCACAAAAAGAGCTGCTATAAATATTTTTGTACATATGAGTCCTTTTCTTTTTTTTTTAAGATCTCTTTGGGATACAGACCTAGTAGCAGTATTGCTGGATCAAAGTGTATGCATACTTTTATATTCCTTTGGGCATAGTTCTGAATTGTTCCCTATAATGGTTGGATTAGTTCAAAACTCTACCAATACATTAGTATTACAAATTTCTCACATCAACTCCAACATTTATCATTTTCTTTTTCTGTCATATTAGCCAATTGGATAGATATGAGGTGGTACCTCAGCATTGTTTCAATTCACGTTTCTTTAATCAGTAGTGATTTAGAGTATTTTTACATATTGCTATAGATAGCCTGAATTTCTTCATCTGAAAACCACCTGTTCATTTTCTCTGACCATTTATCAATGGAGGAATAACTTGTATTCTTATTCTTATAAATTTGACTCAGTTCTGTCTATATATTTTAGAAAGGAAGGCTTTATTAGAGACATTGGCTCTAAAAAATTTTGCCTAGCTTTTGGCTTACCTTCTAATCTTGATTGCATTGGCTTTGTTTGTGCAAAACCATTTTTAATTTAATGTAATTAAAATTAACCATTTTGCATTTCATAATGTTCTCTATCTCTTGCTTGGTCGTAAATTTTCTGTATAGATCTGTCAGGTAAACTATTCCTTCCTGTCCTAATTTGCTCATAGTCTTAACCTTTGTGACTAAACTACGTATCCATTTTGACCTTATCTTGGTATGCAGTGGAAGATGGTCTATGCCTAGTTTCGGCTGTATTGTTTTCCAGTTTTAATGGAAGTCTTTTAAAAGGACTGGATTGTCAGTTTTATTTTATCTTTCAGAGAATGTTTTTGTTGAGCTATAGGTTTGACATCTCTTCTAAATCTGAGATTCTGTAACTGTAAGACATTAGATATTTCATAAATATTCTACTTTGTAAAACCTAAAACTTGAAAATATCTTAGAAAGACTTTAAAAAAATTCTCCTGTTGAGTCCCATCATAGTTTGTTTCATTTACATTCTTCATTACTTGTTTTGGGGGCATATGATCAAATCATATTTAACCAGTGGGAAATTATTTTTTTAATCCTCCTCAAAATTCTAGAAGAAATTTCTTGAGATCTTATATCTGCATAAACCAAATGGATGAATGACTGATGGACTCATTTTTATCTCTGTGAAGTTCACTTTGGTGGTAGACATGAGAATTTACAATATTATTTTAGAAAAATATATTTACACTCACATTGTTCAAACAAGCTCTACATTTAGGGAACTGATGTATGACTAATAGGATTACTATGGCTTCTTTTAAAATGTCTTGTATATATTACCACAACACCAAGCAAAGTGCTACTGTGAAGTAGGTATTCAAATAATGTGTATCAGCTAATTATTTGTACATTCTCACATTGCATCAGCTTATAAATACCATGGTGGGAGACACCCAACACTTAGTCAGGAATTAGTAATTTTTCACACACCACACTCGACAGGAATATCTACACAAAAGAGAAAGTGAGTAAAGGGGAATGGCAATCTAAAGGTTTTTGGAATATCAGGACCTCTGCTGAGTCTGAAAAGAAGGCGATTCTGTTTCATTTTCACTGACGTTCGTATCCATGGAAACTCCCTTATAATAGTATTCACATAAGAGGAAAAAAAGGTGTTTTCCTTTCTGAAAGTGAGTGCATTAAAAGGAACCAGACCTTTGCAGAGAAGGTCAGCTCTTGAAAGCCTTCAAGAGCTTGGTGGCTGAGAAAGCTGGAGGACTATAAATCCTTAGTTTCTTTGCTAAGGAACTTGGCTCCTGAGAATCACTTCAACACTCTCTAACACAGAGAGAGGAATGTAAATTTTTGTTCCCTGTCTATGATGTTGCACTCCTGAGTGCTTGCTTCCTTGGCTAAAAGAACATGAAGGAAAAGCCTATTACATGAACCATGAGATTAATTATGAATAGTGGCAAACTGGAAAAGACAAGGAAAAAGATGTGTGACATTCTAAGAAGAATTATTTGCAAAGAATATCAGCTGGCAAATGTCCATAGCATAGTGATATATATATATATATATATATATATATATATATATATATATATATATATATATATATATATATATATATATATAGAGAGAGAGAGAGAGAGAGAGAGAGAGAGAGAGAGAGAGAGAGAGAGAGAGAGAGAGAGAGAGAGATGCAATAATGTTAAACACGGCTAAAATATTTTGTATTGTCAGCAATTTGCGGGTTACTGTGATAAGTATCTACCTAGGAAAAATATTCTTCTCCATGGGAATATTCAAAAATCTCGATGAGTGAAAACAGAAATAAAAAAAAGGTCATTGTATCTTTAAATCAAAACTGTGGCAAATCAGAAACATGAAGAGAAGCTCAAAATATGATAAAATAATAGAAGGCTTTATAATTCAGTAAGGAGCAAAAGGAAAACATCTTAGTTCCTCTTGAAAGTTGATAAATTTATATACATATATGTGATGTATATTGTATATCTTATTTTTCAAAGCACTTTAAAAAGAAATTGACTAGCTCTGGAAGGGATTACGATTATTTGATATATCCTGGAGTTTCTGGAAGGTCATCATAAATAATATATTTCAATAATAAAATAAAATGAAAAGGTTTTGATAGTAGTGTTGCTGTCTGTGCCTGGAGCTGCATTTTTGATCCAGGCAATTAATTCTTTTTCATGGAATATTTAAGTCCTAGGTGAAAAGACTAAATTGTTCTTTTTTCCTCCCATCCAATTCATGTCCATTTTAAACATACATTGATCTTAACTAGTGTATAAGATCAATTTGAACAGGTAACTCATTTCATACTCACTTTTATTGTTCATAGAATCTAGTATTGTGCCAGACACACAGAGCCCATAGACAAATATGTACATCTATAAATTTATTATATCCTTTTTTATATTATTGTTATGTGCCACTCTGTTATTTAACAGTCCAGGTTGTCTAAAATTGAACTACTCATTTAACTTTAATATAGTTGTCTAGGTATATTAAAATAAAAGTCTTTGTAATCTTTCTATGGTTCAGACAGAATGCTTAAATCTGCATATAATTATGTGAAGTGCAAAACAAGGAATAAGAGAAACAAAATAAAGTCAGTAAATATCAGGTCAGTCACATGAAACTTGCAACATTCCAATGTCATATGATGTTCCCCTTCTAAAATATCATCTTTAATGAACATTTGACAAACATTATCAAATATGAGCATTTTATGTAGAATGTAAAATTGAAGAAAAGGATTTTATACTTAAAAATATCAGTCTCTGTGACATAAAAATTGTATTTTAAAGACAGTTAATAAATGCAATATATTAGCATCCAAACTCTCCCTTAAACCACCATTTACTCAGTTGAATATATTAAAAAAAAACTTTACAATGACATTTTCTCTCTTTTAAGGAGATTCCCTGCGAAAGGTCTCTTTGCTATGAGTAAGCATCCCCAAGCAAAACAAGTACCCAAAATTAGTTCTCTACAAAAATGCATATTCTAATAAGTCACTCAAGTCAGGTTATAAGTAACATAATAAGACATTTCATCATTGGTCCTCCAAGTGGTTCATCATTGCATTGCCCAGAATTCTTAAGTTTTCAGAGTTTTTAAATTTTATTTTTGTTTGTTTTTGCAGTATTGTAGTTACTGTATAGGAATTGCTGCAAAGTGTAGCAAGTAGAAGCAGGAGAGCAATTTACACAATACCTAAAACATTGAGTTTCATTTTCTACAATCCTTTGTTTTCCTGTCATTAACTCTTCCTTTAATCGTGGTACTAATAGCTGTCACATCCCTTAATCCTCTAGTTTGTTTGTGACAAATATTTATAACATTTTATATCTAGGTCAAGTATCCATTTGGGAATTATTTCAGTATTTGGTACAAGTTGTTGGTGTAAACAATTTCTATCAGACTATTTTTCAGTTTTGCTTATAATTTTAAACAATAATGCGCCTGACAGAGCCAAGATGATGGAGTAGAAAGACACGTATACTCTAGTGCTTTCCCCACATTCCACAAAATACTTGTAAAAATGACTCTTAACAAATTCGAGAGCATCAGAAGCCACAGAAAGACAGAGTGGAAGAGGTTTCCAGCCAAAGGTAACCTGAAAGGCTGACAGGAAAGGTCTTTCCCATGGGATGTTGAGCAGAGCAGAGTTCAGTCCTGGCTGAGCAGTACAGGGCAGAATAGGAACAGAACAGGCCTCTGGGGCAGAATCTCCAACCAGGAAGGTCTCAGATTCCTCAATCCACAAGTGACCAAAAAAGCTTCAAAGGTCATTGTGGGAGAGATTTCCCAGCTGGGAGAGGGAAGCACGGTCCCCTCCAGCACTGGCCTCAGGTGGTGGCAGAAGTAGCGGCAGCCACAGCAGCAGAAGCAGTGGGCAGCAGGTGGCTACAGTGCCACAGAAGCAGTCTGGGTCCATTGTCCAAGTGGCTCAGCTTAAAGCCTCTGGGGAAATTCAGCAGGGGATCTAAACCTCAGCCCTCGGTGGCAGCCCCCCTCCCACCTAAAGCCACTGGGAAATTGAGTAACTCATCCGAATCTCAGCCTTGAGCACTGTACTGGGGGGAGGAGGAGCACTGGAACCCTCTTCTTCAAAAAGGATTCAGAAGTCAAGAAACTGGTTGAGAAAATGCCCCAAAAAGGGAAAAAATGAGATCATAGAAAGTTACTTTCTTGGTGAACAGGTATCTCCTTTCATCCTTCTGGAAGATGAAGAAAAGTACATACTGTCAGAGGAAGTTAAGGCTTCTGCCTCAAATACTTCCAAAAGGAATATGAAATGGTCTCAGTACATAGAAAAGCGAGTCAGCAGCTTGCTAAAGGAGAACCAAAAAATTGCTGAGGCAGATAAGACCTTTAAAAATAGACTAACTCAATTGGCAAAAGAGGTTCAGAAAGCCAATGGGGAGAAGAAGGCTTTAAACAGCAGAATTAACCAAATAGAAGAGGAGTTTCAAAAGCTCACTGAACAAAATAGTTCTTTAAATATGAGAATGGAGTTCAGGGAAGCTAATGACTATACGATAAATGAAGAAGTTCAAAAACAAAACCAAAAGTTTGAAAAAATAGAAGATAACGTGAAACATCTCATTGGAAAACAACTGACCTAGAAAATAGATCCAGGAGAGACAATTAAGAAATCATGACCTGAAAGTCATGATCAAAAAAAGATCCTAGTGTTATCTTTCATGAAACTTTCAAGGAAAACTGCTCTGATATTCTAGAACCAGAGGGCAAAATAAATATTGAAAAAATCTGAAGATGGCAGAGTTGAAAAATACACATACGCTTAGCTCTTGCCCCACAGCCCATAAAATACCTGTAAAGAAGAACTCTCAACAAATTCTAGAGCAACAGAAGCCACAGAACAACGGAGTGAAGGAGATTTCTATTCCAGAGAGACCTGAAAAATGGACGGTAAAGCTGTGGTGCACACTGGACGTGGAGCAGAGGCCAGCCCTGCCTTGTCCACACAGCCCTGAGAGGAAGAGATCCAAGCAGGCTCCAGGGACGGAATCTCCAACAGCAGCACAGATCCCTCAACCCACAGGCTCCAAAGGTCAGTGAGAGGATCTTTTCAAGTGGCTGAGAAGGGAGCAGGGTGCCCCATAACTTGGGCCTCCTAAGTTGGCAGCAGTAGAGGCAGCAATGTACAAGGCTTTCAAAGCAGGCAGTAGCCCACATCAATTGTTGAAGGTCTTATCATAAACCCCTTGAGGGAAATGAACCCTGTGTGGCGGCCCTGCCCCGACGTGAGCAGCTGAACTTAATCTTACACTGAATAACAGCCCTGCCCCTGCCAAAAATCCCTTAGGCTTTCAAGCAGTGCATTTGAATCTCAGCCCCCGAGTGCTGGCTGGGCAGAACTGGAGGCGAGGTGGTTGTGGAGAGGAAACTCAGAAGTCAAGTAACTAACTTGGAAAATGTCCCCAAAAGGGAAAAAATATAAGACCACAGAAATCTACTTTCTTGGGGAACAGGTGTCTCCCCCCATCATTTCAGATGAGGAAAAACAAGGCATACTGTCAGAGGAAATCAAGGCCTCTCCCTCTGAAGGAAACTTAAAATCGGTTCAGGCAATAGAAGAGCTTAAAAATCAAGTTAGCACTTTACTAAAGGAGAACCAAAAAAAATGCTGAGGAAAATAACAGCTTTCAAAAGAGGCTAACAAAATTGGAAAAAGAGGTCCAAAAAGCCAATGAGGAGAAGGAGGTTTTAAAAAGCAGAATTAGCCAAATGGAAGAAAAGGTTCAAAAGCTCACTGAACAAAATAGTAATTGAAAGAGAGAATTGAATTCAGGGAAACGAATGATTATGAGTTAAACCAAGAAGTTAGTTAACAAAACCAAAAATTTGAAAAAAAATAGAAGATAAACAGCTCATCGGTAAAACAACTGACCTGAGATCCAGGAGAAATAATTTAAAAATTATAGGACTACCTGAAAGCCATGATCAAAAAAAGAACCTAGACATTATCTTCCATGAAATTGTCAAGGAAAACTGCCCTGATGTTATAGAATCAGAGGCCAAAATGGATATTGAAAGAATTCATCGATCACCTCCTGAAAGAAACCCAAACAGAGAAACTCCTAGGAATATTGTGACCAAATTTCAAAGTTCCCAGATCAAGGAGAAAATACTGCAAGCAGCTAGAAAGAAACAGTTTGAGTACTGTGAAAATACAATCTGGATAACACAGGATCTCACAGCTTCAATATTAAGGGATCGAAGGGCTTGGAGTGAGATATTTCAGAAGTCAAAGGAACTGGGATTAAAACCAAGAATCACCTACCCAGCACATCTGAATATATTACTTCAAGGGAAAAAAATAGTCATTCAGTGATATAGTCGAATTTCAAGATTTCATGCTGGGGAAAAGACCAGATCTGTATTTAAAAATTTGACTTTCCAAGACAAGAATCAAGAGAAGCATGAAAAGGTAAACAGAAAATAAAAACCATAAAAGACTCTTGAAAGCTGAACTGTTTGCATTACTACTTGGAAAGAAAATATTTTTAACTCCTGAGTCTTTCCTCAGTATCTAGGTAGTTGGAGAGATTGTATACACACACACACATACATATAGATAGACAGAGAGTACAGGGTGTGTTATATCAGAAGAGATGATATCCACACACACACACACACACACACACACACACAATAAAATAAAATAAAAATTAAGGGGTGAAGGAGGAAAATTCCGGGAAGAGAAAGGGAGTAATGAAATGGGGCAGGCTATAACTCATAAAAGAAATAAGAAAAATATTATTGAATGGAGGAGATAAGGAAGAAGGGGAGAGGGAGGGGTAATAAAGCTACTCTCCCCACGTGTGGCTGAAGGAGGGAATAACATGCTCACTAAATTTGATATGAAAATTTATATACACCACAGAAAATTAGGACAGGAGACAACAAGTGGAGTGAAGGGAATGTTAGAAGGGAGGGCAAATTGGAGAAGAGAGTCACTAGAAATAAACACTTTCCAGAAGGAATAAGGTCAATTGTAGGGGGGGGGGGAATAAGGGGAATAGGGTAGGTCAGAGGGCAATATAATTAGTATTGCACAACATAATTACTATGGATGTCTTTTGCAAAACAACACATATTGAGTCTGTATTGAATTGCTTCTCTTCTTAGTGGGGCTGGGGAGGGAGCGGGGGAGGGACAGAAGTCAGAATTCAAAGTAGTAGAAACAAAAGTTGAGAATTTTTATTGCATATAACAGGGAAATAAGAACTACAGGGATAAGGGTATGGAAATTTATCTTGCTCTGCAAGAAAAGAGAGAAGATGGGGATAGGAGAGGGGTGGGGTGTGATGGAGGGGAGGGTACATTGAGGGAAGAAGTAATCAGAATGCAAGGTATTAGGAAGCAGGGGGAGGGGAGTGATGGGGAGAAAAATTGGACATGTTAGAAAGTGAGACAAAAGCAATTAGTATTAAAACAATACGCTGAACTAAGTACTGACAATAAATCAATGACATCTTTAGTTTGGAGAAAAGAAATTCGATCTAAATATCTTAAATCCTTGGATGAAATCTGGCATTGATAGAAAAGTCAAGGTTTTAATGGTAAATTTGATTTTATGGTTGCCATTTAATCAGGAACTAGAACATGTATAGAAAGGCATGTAAGCCACTTAAGACTTGTCTCAAAAGATGTTCCTTAGCCAAAGTGAAACTATAATCATATTTGAAACCTGGTTATTGGAACTTGCCATTTTTAGATGCTATGGGACTATTAAGTGACTGTTCTTCTGAGTCTAACTCTAGGTAAGGGTAGCAAGAAAGGCGATCTGAGCCTCCAATAAATGATGCCAGTAAGCTGATGAGATGCTGGTATGAACTGCATAAGGTGATCTCAAGGGAAGAGTGGGAGAGCAGCTGTTCAGCATGGACTGAGGTAGGATTCTCCTGACTCAGTTTCCCCACAGACACCTGACAGACTTTAAGCCTGAATGAATGCAAGTGGATAATCTACTCCTGCCTGGAATAGACATGAAGTTGGGGTGATATTGTATTCCTGCAATGTCCTTACTCTTAGTGGCAATTTCCTATAGTCAAAATGTTTGTAAGCTTAATACCAGATCTATTCAATTATAGATTATGGGTAGGGAAACATCCGAGGTTGTCTAAAATTAAGCTATTAGGCATAGGACTTTACACCAACAACATTAAGTTAGGGTCCTTTAATTCTTAGTTATACTGTGGAGACAATTATGTCAAGAGCTTGAGAAGCTAGCAATATAAATATTATTTGTGTCTCAGTCGGTTAATGTTTTTAAAAAAAATTCTTTTGTGGTCCATATTGTAAATGCTTCAAAAAGAACTGTCACCTGACCAAAGGTTGAAATTGCTTTATCTGTTATAAACTGTGTTAAATACAAATAATTTAAAAAGAAAGAAAGAAAGAAAAAATCCATCAATCACCTCCTGAAAGAGATCCAAAAAGAGAAACTCCTAGGAATATTGTGGCCAAATTTCAGAATTTCCAAGTCAAGGGGAAAATATTGCAAGCAGCTAGAAAGAAAGTATTCGAGCATTGTGGAAATGCAATCAGGAAAACACAGGATCTGGCAGCTTCTACATTAAAGGATCAAATGGCTTGGAATAGGATATTCCAAAGGTTAATTAACTGGAATTAAAACCATTAATAACATAGCCAGTAAAATTGAGTATAATATTTCAAGGGAAAAAAATGATCATTCAGTGATATAGAGGACTTTCAAGCATTCATGATGAAAAGACGAGAACTGAATGGGAAATTTGACTCTCAAACACAGGAATCAAGAGAAGCATGAAAAGTTAAACAGGAATGAGAAATCATAAGGGACTTTCTAAAGTTGAAAGGTTTACTTTCCTAGATAGAAATACAATATTTGTAAATCTTGAGACTATTCTCAGTATTTGCATAGCTGGAGGGATTATACACACACACACACACACACACACACACACACATACATACATATTTACGCAGAGAGAGAGATGGAGAGTGCAGGTTGAGTTGAATGAGAAGAGATGATATCCAAAAAAAAAAAAAAATTAAATTAAATTAAAGGGTGAGAGAGGAAAATATTGGGAGCAGAAAAGGAGCAATGGAATGGGACAGACTACCATTCATAAAAGAGATAAGAAATTGTTTTTCCAATGGAGGAGAAAAAGGTGGAGGTGAGAGGGAAAAAGTGAAGCTTACTCTCTTCACATGTGGCTTAAGGAGGGCATAACATGCTCATTAAATTTGATATGTAAATCTATCTTATACTACAGGAAAGTTGGGGAGAAGGGGACAAGTGGGGTGAGGGGGATGGTAGAAGGGAGGGCAAATGGAAGAAGGAAGTAACTAGAAATAAACACTTTTGGGAGGGGACAAGGTCAAATGAGAGAAGAGAAAAGGGGGGGCAGTGTAGGATGGAGGACAACATAGTTAGTCTTACACAACATGACTATTATGGAAGTCTTTTGCAAAATGACACATATGTACCCTATATTGAATTGTCTGACTTCTCGGTGAGAATGGGTGGGGAGGGAGGGAGGGAGGGAAGTTGGAATTCAAAGTATTAGAAACTAATGTTGAGAATTGCTATTGCATATAACTGGGAAATGAGAAATACAAGTAATGGGGTATAGAAATGGGGTATAGAAATCTATCTTGCCCTACAAGAAAAAAGAAAAGGTGAGAATAAGGGAAGGCTGGCGTGTGATAGAAGGGAAGGCAAATTGAGGAAAGGGGTAATCACAATGCAAAGTATTACGGAGTGGGGAGGGGAGAGATGGGGGAAAAATTGGAAGTCAAAATTTTGTGTAAATGAAGGTCAAAATCTAAAAATATATAAATAAGACTATTAAAAAACAGTAATATTCCATCCTAGGGGATCCATCCTAGTTGCTGGAGGAGTATTTCGGTTTATTGACCACTATGCTACTAAAGTTATTGCCTTTTATATATTATATACACAATCTGTTTCATTCATCCAGCTTTCTCTTCTTTTGTTGTTCAGTTGATTAATCATGTGTGACTCTTCAAGACCCCATTATGACCCAGTAATTTCTTGCCAACATACTGGAGTAGTTTACCGTTTCCTTCTCCAGAGAATTAAGGCAAAGAAAGGTTAAGGGACTTGCCCAGAATCACTCAGCTAGTGTCTTAGGACAGATCTGAATTTGGTCTTCCTGATTCCAGGTACAGCCTTTTATCTACAAAGTCACCAATCGGTCTTATTTCACTCTCTCTCTGACTCAGTCTCTGTCTCTCTGTCTCTCTCTAAACAGTAGGAGATAATGGATTTTGTTATTATTTGTTCTAGGACTTCTGTAAAGCAATTTAACTAGCATGCCATCGAATAAGTAAATTAATATAGACAATATAATTGTTTTGATTATATTGGCATTTTCTAAACATGAGCAATTAATATATCTCTAAATATTTAGGTTTCTCTCTTAATTTATGTAAAGATGTTTATTTTGTAGCTTTATTCATAGCATTCCTTTGTCTCAGCAGGTGAAATCCCAAGTATTTTGTATATTCTGCATTTATTTTGAGTGAAATTTCTCTTAATATTTCTCTACTGAGATTTGTAAAGTATGCAGAAAAACATCTATTTGGATTCATTTTTTCCTGAAGTTTTTTTGGAAGTAGCTAATTTTCAATTAATCTTTAGTTGTCTCTCTAAGCTTTGATAAGCAAATGAAAATATCCTCTACAAAAGTGATATTTCTATTTTCCTATGTTTGTTTGCTATACTTATTTGTTTTGTCTTACTCCTATAATTTGCATTTCCAGGACTACATAAAATAATAATAAAATAATAATAATAAAAATAATTAGTAATAAAATTATGTATATCATTATTTTGCCCTTAACCTCTTTGGAAAGAAATCTAGTTTAGTTTCATTAAAAAGAATGTTCAGTCTTGCAATTAGATGGATAGTATTAGCTACATTCACTTCTTTTTATGATTTTAGTGTTTTTTAAAGAAATTTGTGTTGTATTTTCTGCATTTACTGATACCATGTGATTTCATTACAATTGGTATTAATATGGTTGATTATAGTCATAGTTTTCCTAGTATCAGAGGAATCTCAATTCCTTGCATTAATTTAACATGTTAAAGTATGTAATCTTTCCTTATGTTGCTGTAGCCTCTTTTAAGTATTTAATTTAACATTTTTTCATTGATATTAATTTAGTATACGGATTTATAATTTTCTTTCTTCCCCACTAACATATAAAGATGCCATTTGTGCCACAGGGGCGATTTTGTAGAATTCCTTATTGACCTATTTTTTTTTGTAAAAATTTTACATAATATTAAAATTGTTCTTTGCTAGAACATCTAAATCCATCTAGTTCTGTTCTAACTGTTTGTGTTGTTGTTTTTATTGCCGTTGTTTTTGCATTAGAAGCTCACATCCATTGTCTAGTTCATTTTTGTTTGTTTATTTTGTTTTGTTGGTTAGAGCAGAGATCTTTTATTCCAACCCACTCAAATTATGAACAGAAAAATTAAGACCTTCAACATCTTAAGACACAAGATAGGTCAATGACAGAGACAGAACCCACCAAAAAAAAGTTGATTTCACTCAAAGTGGTAAGGGGATACAAAGAACAGTATTGAATCCCCCCACCTCCTAAGCTCAAACTCTTGCTTCTCCAAGTATGAAAGAAGACAGAAATGTCTTAGAAAGGAACTTGGAGAGTCGTCCAAAAACATGCCAAGCTTCTGAAAAGCTAGGATGTGCTCAGAAATGTTCCTCCATAGGCAGGGTAAAAGCCTATTAACCAGAGAAGCTCGAGTCTCAGCCCAGATATAAAGATGAATTTTGCAGTTGTGTCAGTAGCGACCTGACACCTGGTCTTTCTGAAAGTGTGGAACTGTGTGGCTGGTACAGTGGTAAAAGCTTGAATCCTCCCAGGACTGGAGTGAGGATTGATGGTTGTGGGTCAGAAAATCAACTCTTTTTGGAAAATCAGACATTCGTTGTTGGCTGGCATGTCAATCATTTTCTCCAGGTACAGGCGATTGACTTAAGCAAGTTGCTGCAAAAGGGATACATCCCAGAGCCCCCAGGCTGAATTCCTGTGTCTGAGGCTGATATCAAAGCCCACCTTGCTCTGGGGTGTGATCGTCTCATTGAAGGCATAAGTCCCACAGGTGATCAGCAAAGAATTAGATTGCTGCAGCTGTCCTGCCCCTTTGAACAACCCCTCTTTGCAGCTCATGCCACTGACGTGAATTATTGTAATACAGATCATCAGATGCAAAGACCTAGCCTGGATCCCTCCGCATTTTTCCCAGGTGCAGGAAACATGTAGTAACAAGACTGGCTTCATGTTCTGAAGGTGCCATTTCTTGATAAAAATCAAAATGCTGTGAAGGCTTGGGAAAAGCCTTCCAGAAATGAGTCACATGCTGACCTGAACCCTATGCTATCTCCATTACCTGGAAATTGGACTGGGAAGGATCTATGAACTGCTGTAAGATAGGAGAATGGGGTCCTCTGCTGCTGCAGCTACAAGCATCCTCTTAAGTCTGATCCCCCAGTTCCTATAACTGCTCTTTTAACGTAAAAGATCTCTTGCCCAAATCTCCCTTTTAATCTGCCCCTGACACCTACCTCCTTTGCCCTGCTCTCTCCCTACCCCCGCCTTTACTTGACTGTCTCCCTGATGCTCTGACATCTCATCCTTGATTATAATTATCCTAGCCTTTGATGCTCCTCATGATCTGATTTCTAATGACCGTGGATCCTTGGATCCCTAAATTTCCTATTTCCTGAGGTTTGCAAATCTGGCAATTCCTGACCCCCACCTAGTTTATTTTTGTTCCCCCTGAGATTTGGCTTACTAAGTTTTATGTTTCTTATTCTGCTAACCTGAACATTTTATATACTTACAAATGGTGATTCATGGCATTTGGGTTGTCAGTTTTATTAATATATAACTGGGGAAAATAGTTTCTTATAATTTACTTCATTTCATCTTCATTTGTTGTGAATTACAGTTGTTTTCATATTATTTCCACCATAATACGCTGATTTCCTTGAGAGTAGAGACTGTCTTTTCTCTTTCTATGTTTAGCAAGTGGTAGATATCTAATTAGTACTTACAGAGAGATTGACTTATTTCTCCCTTTTGATTGTTTATTCTGGTCATTTTGTTTTTATTTTGTCGTTGTAAAATCAAATTCAACTTGTATTTTACCTGTTTTAAAAGTTTAAAAGGGTTCTTAGTTTCAGTTCATTTTATATGTCATCAAATTTTTAAACTTTCTCAATCTTGTGATGCTTTCTTTGTGCTTAATTATGGTTTAGACATATGTTTGGCTTTCTAAATAACTTTGCTGTTTCCTCAATATTTTGAAAGTTTTTTCTTTTACATTGTTGTTGGTAAAAAAAAAAATTAGAGATATAAATTCACTGCAGTTTTTGGTTAGTAATTTTTGTTGCAATTATACTGATGAAATTAAATATTGTGTTTATGATTTTTCTCATCAATTGAGATTAAGTAATGTAGTCTTCAAGTGATTTTAATCTTTTCTTCAAGAATAATTTTCTGAGTATTTTACTGCTTTGCAGTTAGTAAAGGGTATATTTTCCAATTCTGTTTGTCCATATTTGTTTATGATGCTTTCATACATGATCAATACTGGAAAATATGCATGCATCTATAAGAAATATGTTTATTCTTTTCTATTCCTATTCAATAATTATATACATATATTATATTCAACAACCAGCTTTCCTAAAATAAAATTCAGATGCTTAACTTTTTTCCATAGCTAATCAAAAGGTTATCTTTGTCTACCTGCAGAGGAGTTACATTCAAGTACTCAATTATTGTATTTTAACAATATATTTTTTTGCAAAGTTATAATTTTGCTTGTGTATTTAAATGTATACCATTCAATTAATATTTGTTAAATATTAATATTTATTCATTGTTTATGGTGACTCTAAACAAAATATAATTTCTGTCCTTTAATCAATATTTATTTCCCTCTGTTGCCCTCCGTGAGTTTACCCCTTGCTTTTTACTTCCTTTACAACATATGAGAATTTGTTCCAAATCCTTATATTAACTGTATGTAAATCTTTTTCTTTCATGTGTGTGTCATATAAATAATGTGTGTGACGGAGGGGAAAGTGGGGGCAGGACCAAAATGGTGAAATGTCAGTAACTTAACTATATTCTTCTGAAATAACCCTCCAAGTGATGTGTCTGAGGAGGGGGGCAGAGCCAAGATGGAGGAGGTAATCCCTTGAACTCTCCCCCAATTCCCCTCAAATATTTGCAAAAATGACTCTAAAGAAATCCTAGAGCGGTAGAATCCACAAAACACAGAGTGAAACAAATTTAAAACCCAAGAAAAGCTGGAAAGTTGACAGGAAGTCTTTTCTATCTGGCTGGTTCTGTCACAGGACAGAACATGCCACACCAGCAAAAACCAGGAACAAGTGAACCTGGAGCAGACTTCAAGGAACTGAATCACAGGTAGCTGTGGTGGTTTCCAGACTTCTCAACCCACAAACACCAAATTCAAAGGTCTGTCAGATGTGGGTGAGAAAGGAATGCAGATCAGCCCTAGCTCTAGCACAGTCCCAGGGCCATGGTAGCAGCAGTAGCAGTGGCTGTTTACAGAGCTCTCCACCCACAGACAATAAGGGGATGGAACAACTGATCAGATGGAACTGATCAGAAAGAGATTACAAGTGTCTCTTTGCTGCATAGAGGCAAGACTGTTGTTTTGCCCATTCTTGAATCTGGGTTGCAGTCCTGGTGGAAGTCCCAAGGAAAGGAGGAACACTGGCATAGCAGAAACTGTGGCATCATCAGAGAAGAAACTTGCCTCACAGTATCAGAGCGGAAAAGAGTGCTTGTGGTCACTCACAAACCAGAGCACAGGCCAGGAGAGGAGTAAACACCTCTTATTAGATCATACCACTTTGGAAAATCTGGAAACTTACAGGTTTCTAGAAGTATCTCTAAAAACAATTGCAGAAAACTCCTGAAGCTTGGGACAGTACACCTTTCCCACTGGAAGCAGAGCCTTTCTTTAACAAACAGATAAAAAGGTAAAATAGTTGGCTGGGAAAATGAACAAACAGTGGGAAAAATCTCAGACTATAGAAACTTACTTTCATAACAAAGAAGATAAAAACATATGCTCAGAAGAAGACAACAAAGTCAAAGTTACTATATCCAAATTATCTAAGATGGAAGAACTTAATTTTTTTTTGAAAATCAAGTAAAAGAAGTGGAGAAAAAATTGGAAAGAGAAATGAGAGTGATGCAGGAAAATCAAGAAAAACAAGTCAACAACTTGCTAAAGGAGACCCCTGAAAATACTGAAGAAAATAATACTTTAAAAAATATATTAGATGAAATGGCAAAATAGGTCCAAAAATCCAAGGAGGGGAAGAATACCTTAAAAATCAGAACTGGATAAAAGGAAAAGGAAGCCCAAAAGCTCACTGAAGAAACTAATTTCTTAAAAATTAAAATGGAGAAAATGGAAGCTAAGGACTCTATGAGAAATTAAGAAATTAGAAAACAAAACCAAAGGAATGAAAAAAAAAATAGAAGAAATGTTGAAATGTCTCATTGAAAAAAAAAAACAACAGACTTGGAAAACAGAAGAAGGAGAAATAATTTTAAAATTATTGGGCTACCAGAAAACCGTGATCAACAAAAGACTTTGGACATCATATTCCAAGAAATTATCAAGAAGAATTGCCCTGATATTCTATAACTGGAAAGTAAAATAGAAATTGAAAGAATCCACCCATTACCTCCTGAAAGAGATCCCCAAAAGAAAACTGCGAGGAATATTATAACTAAATTTCAGAGTGCCCAAGTCAAGGAGAAAATACTGCAAGCCAGAAGAAAGAAGCTATTCAAGCATTATTGAAACACAATCAGGATAACACCATAGTTAGCTCATTCTACATTGAAGGGACCAGAGGGCTTGGAATATGACATTCCACAATTGAAAGGAACTAGGATTAAAACCAAGAATTTCTTACCCAGAAAAACTGAGTGTAATCAATGTAGGGGGGGGGGAATTGATATTCAATGATGTAGAGAAAATTAATACATTTTTAAGAAAAAAATGAGAGGTAAATAAAAAAATATACTTTCAAATATGAGAACCAAGAGAAATATGGAAAGAAACAGGAAAGAGAAATCATAAGGGACTTACTGAAGTTGAACTGTTTACATTCCTACATGGAAAGATGATATTTGTAGCTCATAAGACCTTTCTCAACATTAGGGTGGTTGGAAGGAATGCACACATACATACATACATACATGTATATATGTATCCTATATATACATATGTATGTATATCTTTGTGTGTGTTTGTATTCCAAGGTGAATTGAATATGAAAGGATGATAATTAAAAAATAAATTTAAGGAGTGGGAGAGGAATATACTGGGAGAAGGATGAAGGGAGAAGTAGAATGGGGTAAGTTATCTCACATTAAGAGAAAAAACTTTTACAGTGGAGGGAAAGAGGTGGGAGGTGAGAAGGAATGAATGAAACTTACTCTCATCTGATTTAGATTAAGGAGGGAATAATATACACACTCAACTGGGTATGGGAATCTATCTTATCCTACAGGAAGCTAGAAGGGAAGTGGGTAGGAGGTACCAGGGTGAGCACATTGGGGGAGGTGCTAATCAGAATCAAACTCTTTTGAGGAAGGACAGAGTCAAAGGAGAGAATAAAATAAATAGGGGATGAGATAGGATGGAGGGAAATACAGTTAATCTTTCATAAAGTGACTATTATGGAAGTGTTTTGCATGACTATACATGTATAACCTATATCAAATGGCTTGTTTTCTCAATGTGGGGGGATGGAGAGTGAGGAAGGGAGAGAATTTGGAACTCAAAGATTGAAAGTTGTTTTCTTATTCAACTGGAAAATAAGATACACAAGTAATGAGGTATAGAAATCTATCTTACCCTACAGGAAAAAAGAAGGCTAAAGGGATAAGAGAAGGGGATGGGGAAGATTGAAAAAATAACAGACTAGGGAAAGGGTTAATCCAGTGAAGGGAGAGATAGGGAGAAAATTGGGAACTCAAAAGCTTGTGGACGAGAATATTGAAAACTAAAAATAAAGTAATTGATCTAAAAAAAAAAACTAATGTGTCAAATTGAATTCTAGAGCAGCATAGCCAGTGAAAGGTCACAGTGAGACACTTTTTCAGCCTATAATGATTTAAAACTTGAGCAGGAAATATATAACACTGGTATTGGAGCCAGCCTTCAGCACACTCAGTGACACTGCTAGTGTTGGTCCTTGGAGGTGACTATGAAACCAGCATCAAGTGCTTCAAGAGCTCTCTACTCAGGTACAGTCAAGGGATATGGAAACCTGTCAGAAAGAGATCACCTGGGACCCTGACGTGACACTGGACACAGGACCTGGCACTGTTTGACAGCTCCATTGCCTACACAGAGTGTCGGATCATAATGCGGGATAGAAAGGAGTGTTTCAGGAGAGTTGCAAGAGAGGAGGAGTCCTGGTCACAATTCCAGGGTAGAGAGGACCCCTAGTACTTGAGGTCACAGGGCAATACAGGACTTGTTCATAGTTGTAGGGCCAAGAGAAGCACTAGCACTTAAAGTTGCAGAAAGGCAGGCAGAGGTCCTTCATGGATAAAGACTGTGGCAGAGACCAGTAGAGCAGTGACCACAACTCTACCAGGACAATACCACCATGGAAGCACAAAAACTTAGAGGCCCCTAATTAGCTCTGAAAATAGCAATATGAAAAAGCCTAAAGCTTTGAACAGTGACTCACTCCACTTACTCCAGTGAGCAGAACCAACGTTAATGTAAAGTTCCAATTCAAGAAATAGGCTGAAAAAATTGAACAAACAACAAAAATTGACCATAAATATTGCTATAGGGAAAGGAAGGATCAAGATACAAATTAAGATGAAGACAATAGTGTCAGAACAACTACAATCAACTACAACACAGCCTGAAAAAAATAGTACTTAGAACCAAAATAACCAAAAATTCCTGAAAGAGTTAAAGACAGAGATGAAAGTGATAGAGGATAAAGTGGGGGCAAAATGTGAGTGACATAAGAAAAAAAATTTAATTTTTTTCCAATTTACATATAACTCCTAAGTAATTTATAATTATTTTTAATGCAATTAGAAGGAGTCTACATAGACAGAGACCATGAATGTGAGCAAATTATGTTGGGAAGGTCTCAAAAAATAAGAAGGGGCAAGGCAGATGTACAGAGATAAGGGTGAAGGGGAAAGAAAATTATGGCATGCAACTTCTAGGAGACAAGATGGTGGGGCAAGATGGAGAGCAAGTAAGTTGCTCTCACTCTTTGACCTTTGACCTTTGAGAAGTCCAGAACATTTTGATCTTTGAAAGCCCAGAAAATATTGCCCCAGGAAAAACCTTGAAAGAGCTGAGCCAACAGAAAGATGGGGCAGAACATTCTTGAAGCACAGGAAGCTTAGCGGATTAGTGGGAAAGGTCCCTCTCATTTTGGTGGAAGAGGAGAAGTACAGTACAAGAGGCATCCCAGCTGGTCAGCTGGAAGCCCCAGCTCAGCAAACCAAAGGGAGTTCCTGAGCCCCAGGTTGGTAGATCAAGGAAACACCAACACATGGACTTCCTGAGTGCCTTGGCACACATAGGGGAACTTGTAGACTTCAGCTCAGAAAATTACCACTGCTGGTGGGCAGGGATCCTATAACTGCCAAAACTCCTAGTGCTTCAGCACAACTCCAGGAGGTGCAGATGAAGTAGGCATGTATTCCCTGGGGCCTGAGTCTTCCAGTGCTTCAGAGCAGCCCAGGTGAGCAGGCATTCCTCAAGGGCCAGTACTCCCCACCCCCAAGAATGTCATTGTTGCTGAGCCCAGCTCAGCACCACTTCAGGGGTCAGACTCCTAAAGCCTGTAGCTGCCACCACCTGAGGAACCAGCACACAAAGTCAACGACCAGGTACCTAGTCCCCTACACAAGAAGCTTGGATCAGGCCCTTCTGCACTTTAGCAGGAGAGCTCAACTTTAAAAGCAAGGAAATAAGCAAAAATTATGAGCAAAAGTCAGAAACGCACAAAGATCATAGATTTTCCCCATGGGAAAAGGGAAGATCAAAATACAAAAAATAGAAGAGGACAACATTGTTTATGTACCCACATCTGAAACCTCAAAGGGGAGTATACCTTTTTATTAGTGGTACATGGCCCCTACACAAAAATTGACCGTCCAGTAGGGCACAAAAACCTCACAATCCAATGCAGAAAGGCAGAAATATTAAATGTATCCTTTTCAGATGATGATGCAATAAAACTTACATGAAATAAAGAGCCTTGGAAAGATGAACTAAAAATCAATTGAAAAGTAAATAATATAATCTTAAAGAATGATTGGGTCAAAGAAAAAATCGCAGAAACAATAACTTCTTCCAAAAGAATTATGACAATGAGACAACATACCAAAACTTATGGAATGCAGTGGAAGTGGTTTTTGGGGGAAGTTTTGTACTTCTAAATTTTTAAATGAATAAAATAGGAAAAAGAGGAGATCAATGAATTGGGCATGCAACTAAAAACTTTAAAAAGGTCAAATTTAAAAATCCCAATTAAATATCAAATTAGAATTCCGGAAACCAAAGGAGAGATTAATAAAGATGAAATTAAGAAAACTATTGAACTGATAAATAAAACTTAGAGCTAGTTTTTTATTCAAATTTGATTAAAATTGATAAAAAAAGAAAAAAGAAAATCAATTTACCAGTATGAAAAAGAAAGATTGAATTCACCACAAAAGAAGAAGAAATTAAAACAATAATTAGGATCTATTTTGCCCAACTGTACACCAATAAATTTGACAGTCTTAATGAAATGTATCATTGTTAAGAAAAATATAAACCGCCCATATTAATGAAAGAGGAGGTAAAATAATTAAATAACCCTATCTTAGAAAAAAGAAACTGAAGAAGCCATCAGTGAACTATGTAAGAAAAAAATCTTCAGTGCCAGATGAATTTACAAGTACATTTTTTCAAACATTTAAAGAATAATTAATTCTAATATTATATAGACTGTTTAGGAAAACAGGCAAAGAATGAGTCCTGCCAAATTCTTTTTATGATACAAATACGAAACTGATATCTAAACCTGGAAGAGTCAAAACAGAGAATGAATACTATAGACAAATTCCCAAAATGAATATAGATGCAAAAATTTTAAATAAAATATTATCAAAAAGATTAAAACAGATTATTCTGAGAATAATGCATTATGACCAGGTAGGATTTATACTAGGAATGCAGGACTGGTTCAGTGTTAGGAAAACTATCAACATAATTGACCATCTCAACCAAAAAGGAATAGAAATTGTATGATTATTTCAATAAATACAGAAAAAACTTTTGAGAAAATACAACACCCATTCCTATTAAAAACACTAAAAAGTATAGGAATAAATGGAGTCTTCCTTGAAATGATAGGTAGCATCTAAAACAGAAGTCCCCTTGGTCAATTTGTAATCTTAAGGAAGAAAATGACTTCTTGAAAATTTAGAATTGGGCAAAGGGACGACAGTGAAGTTATTAGAGACTAAACAGTAATAAAATAACATACAGTGACCAAATTTAAAAGAATGTGTGAAACATCTCATCAGAAAAACAAGTGATCTAGGGAACAGATCAAAAAGGGAAAACATAAGAATAATTGTATTACCTGAAAACTGCCAGGCCTAAAGGCCTGAGGGCTACCTGAGTCTTCCCTTACCTCTATCCCAAGGTCTTCGGTTGGCCAAACCGGATGCTCGTATGAGAGAAAGGACGTTCCAGAGTCGAACAAGGGTTGAGCTTTATTTCAGGGTCTAGTTACAAGTGCAGGGGAATTCTTCCTTAGGAGGGAGCGAAGAATCTCCCAAGGAGGCAAAGATCTTACAATAAGAGATTGGAAGTAGAAGTATAAGTGGGGAGAGAGGGGGAGGGGAGAGAGGAGAGAGGAAAAGCGGAGCCTAGTTGTCCTGTCCACTCGGCGCCTCTCCGCCCAAGAGAACTTTCGGGCTTTTCTGATCCTGCTTAAACTCTCCAGCAGCATAGTTTGCATCTGAATACCATGCTGTTAGATAACAATAGTGTGCCCAGATCCGGGACAATCTCAAGGGCAGGGAGAGCTCTCTCCCATCACGTTTCTCACGGGAAGAGGCGGAAATACACGAGATAGCTTGGTTCACCTCGATTCCCAGTCGTTTCCTGGGGGGTCTCGTGAGAACTCTAAGATTTAGAAGTTCCCACCTTTACCCGCCCGAGACTGTCCACCTGGAATTGAGCTTCCATCCCCAGCAGAAAACTATGATCAAAAAAGAATATTGATACAATCATATAAGAAATAGTTAAAGAAAATTGCCCTACAGCTTTAGAAGAAGAGGGCAAAGTAGAAATAGAAAAAAAATCCACTGAATGTCCTACAAAAATTCCTACATGACTATCACAGTCTAATTCCCAAACCACCAGTTTGAGAATAAAATATTGTGAGCAACAAGAAAATAGCAATCTAAATATAGAATTGCCACAATTAGAATCACAGAAGTCTTGGAACAATACATACATACTTATATTTATAAATACATGTATACATACACATACAGACACACATATATACATGCACATATGTATACATACATATACATGTGTGAGAACCTCACCAAAAATATCGTATTCAGTAAAGTTAGGCATAATCCTGAATGAAAAAAAGTGAATATTTAAGGAATTATTTATTTATTATTATTTATTTCTTAAAAATAAAACCCTGAATTAATGAAAGATTTGGCACATGTGAGCCAAGAGAAATATCTGGTACATATTAAAGATTAATTACAAGGGACTCAATAAAGGCAGTTGACATTTTGTATGAGGAAATGTCAAACCTATGTCTAAGATTGCTATTAGTAATTGGGGAAATCTCTAAGAAAGACAGGGTTAGACCTGAGTATGATATGGCTTTGAAAATTAAAATCATTTGGTAACAGGTAAAAAGAATAATTATCCTATACAAAGGAGGAGCAACAGGATGAGCTGGCACAGAAGAATTGTATGTGTTTGTCCTTTGTTGCTGAAGAAGACCATGCCATCAGAAAAAAATGACATCACTTGCACTTGACTTTATTTTTTGAATGAGGGAGGGCTGTGCAAGTCACCAGCCTCACTTCTCTTCCAGAGCTATCTGAATCCACTGACCAGATATTCATCAGAATGGCTGGAGGTGACCCAGGATGCATTTGGGATTAAGTGACTTGCCAAAGGTCACACAGCTAGTGAATGTCAAGTGTCTGAGGTGAGATTTGAACTCAGGTCCTCCTGACTCCAGCACTGGTGCTCCATCGACTGCACCACCTAGCTGCCCCCACACAGAAGAATTAGATGGAGGAGGAAGACTGGGAGTTCTCTAACCCTACTTTCACTGGGAATAGGTTTAAGAGGAAACAATTCATATGTACATGCATGCACACCTACCTACATCATATGTGTGTGTGTACATCTATATTTTTGTATATGTTTGTGTGTGTGTATGACTATAAAAATGTTTTAAATTTAGGAAGAAATTAAATGGTCAGATGATAGGGAGGAGGGAGAGGATAAGGGAGGGATTTTTAGAGGGGAGAAAGATTGGGAATAAGATAAGGGATGTTCTAGAAAGTTGTTTAGATTAATGGAAATGAGATGAAAAGGGAGGGATTGATCCTTGGTTGGGGGGAGTACGTTAAGTAATAGAAGGGCAAGGTAGCAGGTAGAAGTAAAGTAGGGGAGTCAGGAGGAGTAGGAAATAAAAGATATGCATAACATAAAATAAAGATAAAGATTAGAAACTGTTAATGGAAAAGGAGGAGGGGTGGTATGATAGAAAAGTTAAAGCTAAAATAGATTTAATCAAAAGAGAACAACAGGGAAACTACACTATGTGTCAGCAATACACATTAATGTGATTTTGTACTATTTAGATAACTGCACAGTCTAGGGTGGAATATTAGTTGTTGGACCTGAAAACTCATGAAAAGGCTTGGGCTTATGAAGGAAAAGGCTATCCATTCTTAGAGGAACAGAGAATAGATAAGTATAGTACTATCTTTCACAGATGCATATGAGTGCATATGTTTATATTTGAGCATAGCTATTTCAGCATATGAATGTGTATGTGTGTGTATATTTGTCTCTATATGTGTATGCATGCATATACATGTGTATATATGTATGTGCATGTATATATACTTATATGTATATATGTACACGCACATATACATATATATTATACACACACACACATATATCTATGATTAGTTGTAGACTTCTTGGGGGGAAGGGGGAAAAGAACCAAAGAAAAAGAGCATAACAGAGAGCAAAAAAAATTTACGAAGAAGCAAAAAGAAGATAGACAGCTCTGAACACAATACATAGAATTTATTATATAGGCCTTCTTGAAATGGACATTTATTGCTGCATACTTTGAATCCTCTGTACATGGAAATGCTTTTTCTTTTCTTATTTTGCATTTGTTTTAACATTTAAGTTTATGATGTGTTTCTTCTTCTTATTGTATATTTAAGTTTAAATTTTAAAGATGAGATAAAAAAATAAAGAAGCTATTAAGAAAAAGATCCTTGAATCAGGAAGTGTTAGTAACTTTGGGGAAGTGTGTGTGTGTGTGTGTGTGTGTTTATTGTATATGTTTATTGACATAAAGGAGTACTGACAGCTGTTAATAGAAGTTCAATTTTCTGGATATGTCTTTGCAACTATGTTACATTTGCAAATGAGAGAATATCTGAGTGTGTTAAAGGGGTATTTCCAAAAGTTTCTGGTTGGGCGGACTGAACCAACAGAAAGAAGATACACTTCTCTCCATAAACAACACAAAACAAAAAAAGATTTATAGCATCACAAATGCTTCCGGCTCAAAGAGATACTCAGAAGTGCTGAAACGAACTTCTGAACAAAGTGCTGCAACCAGGCCTATTATTTTTAAAAATGCATATTATTTTATTGATACCTTTTTTGTGTTTTAAATTCACATTGGTTGCTGAACACAAAAAATCTTGCCCCACCTCCATGCTCCATGTTCCATCCTCCTAAAGCTGTAACAAAGGTTATAAAAGAAAGAGAAACAAAGCAGATCAACAAAATAAGCAAACACATCAACAGGATCTGGAAGGTCATATTTCACAGCCATAATTCCTTAAGTATGTAATGGAAAGAAAAAGGTACATTAAAAATAAGGAGGCAAACAAACAAAAAAATCTAGAAAATAAAACCAAACAAAGCCTCTCTTCTTTGTGTTCAATTTTACTAAAATTGTGTGGTATTTGCTTATTTTTAAAATGTTGTTTCCTTTCTCATTATATATATTTTGTATTTGTATATACATGTGTACATATGTTCATATGTGGATAGAGAATAGACTGGTCCTTTAATGGGAGAGGAAATTTTCAGATGGAGAAATGCCTTCTACCAGTGAAGGTCAGCACCTTTTCCGAAATTTTCAATTGCAGAAAGATTCCTAGAACACTAAGAGGTTAAAGTCACTAGAGATCAAATAGCCAGTATGTGTCAGAGGCCAAACTTGAATCAAAAGTCTTCTTGAGTTTGAGACTAGAACACTATTCACTATGTTGCAATAAATGTCCACTCTCCAATAGGATCCCAAGGTTGCCAGTGCTCCAATCATGCCCTTCTCCCTACCTCAGATTCCTGAAAACAACTCAAGAAATCTCTAGCAGAAGAGTGAGAGATGTCAGTAGACATCTAGAACACAAACATGAATCATTATGGAACAGTTCTGTCTTCATAGAGAAGAGAATACTAAGCAACAAGTAATCATAAAATAATCTAGACACAAATATTCAGACCTCACTAGAACATTTTCCATAAGCCTGCTCATTAACTATCTTGGCTTTCAGTTTCACTGAGTACAATCCGATCAATGTGAAGTAGGTCTTTTCTTTCCCACTCTGTATTTTTCCCTCTCAGTCAGTCTCCCTCTGCCACTGTTTCTACTGCAAATGCTCAACAACTGCCTATATTTTGATGCTTACATGCCTGGATAGAGGAAGCTACCAGCTCCCTCTGGAGATCACATAAGCACTTGAACTGCAGGAAGGAATGTGTGAACATAGGAAGCTATCAGTACATGTCTTGCCAGTAGGTAGAATGAAAGACATGTTTTCCACTGATCCTTTGAAGGTCCGAGGGTCATGGCAGGTAGAAAGAAGAGACAGGGGCAGAAATGACTTCTTTAGTGTATCCATGATGCTTCAATTATTAAAACTGTCCTCATGATCAGTGGGAAACAATCAAAGCATATCTTCCCTGCTCTGAAATTGCAGGGGAAATGATCTCTCCATCATGGATATCTAACAGTAACCACACTGAGCTAAGCATTAAAAAATTAGGTTTCCACAAAGTGTTTCCGTTTTAAGGTGATATAAGATACTAAGCACTACCGACCAATCAGCTCTCAGGGGAAGAAGCTAGCCTAACCACAAAATTCCTGATAAAGGAAGCCAAGCCTGAAACTAGCCTAAATCAGCTGAGGTCAATGACCAGGAAAGCTTTTCTCCATTGCGCAAGTTTAATAAACCTCATGCATATAAGCAAACACACCCCACATAAAATTTGAGCTTCATTATCTGAACATGGGACCAATGATGAAGGAGGCATACATGGATATACAAATTTAACGGAAAACATAGAATGGGCATGTCCAATAGATTGCAACCCTGGAAGAGAGTGGACCAATCTGTCCTCTGGTGGGAGAATCTGTTCTGAATTAAGAGTATAAAGCTTCTCTCGATTTGTATTCAGTGTTCCCTCTTCCTAAAGAAGGGTGGGCCCTGCTTCTGGTCAGAAACATAAGCCAATATCCTTTGGACTCTTCTTTAATAAATTCACGTTGATACATGAATCTCTGTGTCAAGTGTATTTCTAACAATACCTGATCTTTGATATGGTTAACTGGGTACAAATTAAATATAGGCCAAAGCAGCACTACATAAAGTTACCTTGGCTCTGTTTACTTCACTCCTCATTACTTTAGCAATATTCTAATCATTTGATATCTTCTTTCCCTCAGTTCTTTATTGTCACAAAAAAGATGCTACAAGACTCATTGGGTGTGTATAGAACTTTCTTTTCTATTTCTTGCCCCTTCTTTCCCCATTAAATGTATATGGCTAGGAGTAGGATTTCTGAGTGAAAGAATATGAACATTTTATCACCCTGTAAACACAATCTCAATTTATGTAAATACAAAACTTCATTATGAATACTTTTATCCACTCTAAACTGCCCAATCATATGTATATCCCATCCTTTATGTAGAGTTGTTGAAACTTTCCCATTTACTCCACATTCATGTAGAGTATCTATATCCTTAAGCAGATGCCTTCCATACATATCTGCTAGTCAATTAGAAAGTGAATTACGATTCACTTTCTGGTGCTCTTGACTGAGAGCTACTAGGTCAGGTTGAAATACCTCCTCCATTCCTGGAAGAATCAGCTTTACCTAGAACTCAGCTATTTCTGGCACTCCTATGGCTTTAACTAGTGTCTGTTTAGGATAACATGGTGATATTGGGTGAAGGCTCCACTCAAATGATGATTACAGTGCCTGGGTTTTGTTTTCTTTTTTCTTTTTTTTTTGGACAATGTGGGTCTTTCAACCATCCTTCACTTTTCTCCTATACCATTGACATTGAACATTTAACATTACTTTTGCCTGTCTTATGTCCAATATTACTCCCATCATTGCTGGACTTTCCCAACAATGTATTGATGCTTCTATTTTAAAGATCTTTCAGACATTAAAGTGAATATCCATATCCATCCTCTATATTCCAATCTTCCCACCCACCCAAGGAAAAAAAAAAAAACTTCTGAAATGTCACCATTTGGCTTTATTGCTCCTAACTTGGAGACAGATTCTCTGATTTTTCGTCACCTTTTTTTCCAGTTCTCTGAAAACCTCTTCATCTAAATTGAAGGCAACAATTGTGTTTGTCTTTTTCCTCTTTTCCATTGTTAAATTTTAAATGAATGAAGGCATCTACTTCTCTTTCTCCTCCATTAATATTTGATGCTAGCACAGATTTTTAGTGTCAAGAGAATGAGTAATTTCAGAAATATAGCCTATGTATGTTTTCATCATAATTTTAAAAAACAACTATTGTTTGCTATTCTCTTTTCAACAATGATTCTTCATGTGTCATACTGTCATTTTACCTTGCTTATTCTTTTCACCTTCTGAAAAATATTCAATCTTATATTTAATACCATAATCCATTGTCATCATTTGATAGCTACTGAGAAAGTTAGGGAAGATCTTAAACTGCAGAAAGCACAGGAGAGGAATCAGAGAACTCCCAGAGGAAAACTGAGTATGTTAGTAGGCCAAGTGAAAAAAATCAATGGAAAGAGGGATTGAAGATGGAAGAGCGAGAAAGCATAGCCCTGGCTATATACTACAGCAATCCACCTTTGAATATCTTCTGTGTCAAAAGTTTTCAGGTCATTTAATTTTCTTCTTTCCTCATGAAATCAGATTTTTTAATTCAATGAAAATAAATGGGAAAATATTGCAGCACGGTCCAATGCAGATACTCCACAGAGTGCATAATACCTATGCAGTAACTAAGATTTTTTTTTTCATTTTCTGTGTCATCAGAAATTATGGACTTTCATTTAATTTTGCAAAAATGATAAAAAAGAAAACTATTAGCAGTAATAGTTCCCATTACTGAAAATGGAAACACTTGACTTTTAATAAAGAACAGGACATGAAGCCAAAAGGGACAGAAGTGGGGATGACAAATGACAGTAGACCTTCCTTAAGGGTGGCCAAGGTCACCAAGAAGAAAAGTACAAATGATGCCCAGGTGGTTGGAAAAGAAGAGTCTAATTAATCAGTACTCTGTTACTCATAAAGAATAAAATCCGAGCTTAATTTGTTTAAAATATTGGGATGGACTAAGTCTTATCCACAGCTAGAGGAATCAGGCTTTTGCAGAGTGACTTTTTTGCCTTTCTATGGAACATTTTCTCTTCTTCTGTCTTAAATATTCTGTCAGTCAATATATATCTATTAAGCACCTTCTGTGTGTCAGGACCACGTACAGTGTGTTTGCCTGGCCATAAACCCTCCAAATATGGCTGAGACATATCTGAGCTAAGAATGAAAGTTAACTTTGTAGTGACTCTGCTACTATCTTTTACTCCTCCACATTGTTTTACATCACTTTTGTATTCTCCTAAATATGTAGATCTTATCTTACAGGTCAGGATATGTACAGCTCAAGGTAAGAGACTATTTCATTTCTGTCTTTGTTTCCCAAATGCTTATTTGAATGAATAGCACATAGTAGGCATTTTAAATTGCTTGTTGATTAATTGTTAATAAAGCAACTTCCAATGTTGACTTAGAGAGGCAAGCAAAATATGCAGCCAACAGCTGCGCTTTATCTATTCAATAGAATATTCTTAGCTTGAGAGAGTACAGAATCACTGAATGTTAGGTTTAAGCAACCTGAGTCATGCTACTTACAAAAGTAAAATATATGAATATTGGGTGCCTTTCATGCTACAACTAGAGAGAATTTTTTTTAACTAAATGACTGAGGAAAATAAAAAAAAATCTTCCCCTTATCATCAATATCACCTTTCACCCCCTAGAAATCAGTATTGTCACTACTCTTCAAATGATGTGTCAGTGCTTCCCTATGGCTCCACTCATCATAACAGTTAACTTACTAAACCAAAATACCTGATCTGAATCACTACTACTATCTTGCCCATTAACCCAGTGTAGAATAAGCTGTTTGAGGTTAGATGCTGTCTTTTTGTATTCACATTCCCAGAGCCTAGCATTATACTTGTCACATAATAATTGCTTAAAAACTTTTCACTTACTCATTCAATAATGCTATTATTGTAGTCTGCTAGGGGCTTTCAAGTTACCCTAATTAATCTATGAAATACTGGGCTTTTATATGAATGAAACAAAAAAATGACATTTGTATCATGTATTTTCTAGGGTAGGCCATTTTCATCTCATTGAATTTTATGTCAGATTGAGCTGTGTCCACCTGTAAGTTAAAAGCACTTAATTTGTTTTCAGGTTTTTTTTTTTTAATTGATCAGCACTTCTCTGCATCAGTGCTTTGTTTCAAAGTAATCACAGTTGCTGCTACTGACTGAATGAGATACTAGTGAATTAGATGATGTTTGCAATAACTGAAGCAGCTTTCCCTCTCTTTGAATAAAACAAGGCATTCATGCTCCCTTACCAGTAGGTAAACCTAATCAGTATCTTTATTTAAATGAGCGGAATTTATAAAAAAAGAAATTTGTAGGTACAATATATTCAGCAAGGAAAGTGCATCAAGGGATTGGAATAAGACAAAACATTGTGTCATATAATGTAATATAATTTCAAAATTTATGGGTGTCATCTAGATAGGAAATACTGTAGTGTATACTTCCCTAATGAAAAAGCTTATCAGTTTCTTTGGGAGCTTGACCTGCTAATTACTTCTCCCCTAAATAATGTACATGCCTTTCACAGGTTGGAAGTATGTTTAAAAGTCCAATTAAAGCTATAGTTCTGTGACACACCACACCAATTCATAATGCTACCTAATATGAAATACCTTTTGCAGAAAATCATTATCAGAAAGTTCTCCAGAAGTTCATATGTGGTTTATATTTTTTTCTTTTGTGTCACATCAGATTTC